>NC_140495.1:31924353-32264353 GCF_964271855.1 Acomys minous
TCCTCAAAGGGCCCATAGGACAGGTCTTCGTGGAAGTTAATGAAGTTGTAATCATAATAGAAGTCATCCACAAGCGCAGGCCCTGGCCTGTCCGGTTCCAGGTCCGCCTCACCAATAACATTGCTGATGCTGACTGGCTTGGGTGAGGATGCTGGTGAAGGGCGTGGGGCCTGCCGGTGTGGGATGAAGTCAACTTCATTGAACAGCTCAGGGCTGGAGGAGCCGCTGCCAGAGCCTTCTGTGTATATTATGCGCACGGGATGTCGGCAGGGAGTCAGAAAACAGGTGGCCTTGGTCGTTGGTCGCTCGGTTTCAACACAGGGAACGGTAGTATCATTGATGCAGAGAGCATTTCGTTGGCGAATGCCGACTCCGCACGTCACAGAGCACTGCAAAGGAAGGCATGGCTCAGGCCAGGCTGGGGCTTCTGGGAAAGCTGGGGACATGGTGGCAGAACCTATGTGCTGCTGGTCTCGTAGTGACAGAGGTCTCAGCCAGCGCTCTGTTGGCCATGCTCAGTTCAAGATGCTCAGTTCATGGTCATAGCAGGCCAGGCAGGGAATTCCTGATCCCCAAGGCTTTGAGAGCAATGTTGTCCCAGGAATTCCCCCAAGCTCCCTCCCACCCCAGGTACCAAACAGTAAGGAATCTATGCAGGTTCTCTGAGGCGATGGTAGTACCAGAGGCAGGTCCCCCTTTTCTCTCTACAGCTTACCTGAGACCAGTTCCCCACACCCCACTTGGAAGGGCAGGGCACGTGGCGGTTGCATGGGGTTTCGGCCAAAGGACGGGGAAGATGTTGGCAGGCACTTGACTCAAGGGCACGCTGCTCATCCAGACCCACGCTTCGGATGCAGTGCACAGGCCGGCGAGAAAGGCCGCTAGGCCCGCAGGAATGGGAACACGGATACCACTCCCCTGCCCACCACCTGGTAAGGGTGATAGTGTGTCATTAGCATATACCATGAGTAAGGTTCACAAGCGAAGATGGCCATGGCATGCATGGCTTCAGGCCACCGGGCTTCAGACAAGGCTGAATGGAGGAGGATTCCCCCAAGGGGCCAAGGTCCCAGGTTGGTGCCCTACCCCTGAAGCCCAGTGGCAGAGCCTTTTTTCACTCCTACCGCTCTCAGCCCCAGGGACCTAGACAAGGTACCCAGACCCCCAAAGAAGAGTGACCAAGGGCCTCTAGGCTGCCACTGGTTGCCCGGGTCCACCCCAAAGCCAAGCTAGGTCCATGGAGTGAGGCCTCAGACTTGGAGAAAGAGGCCATCAGCTACTCTTTCTTCTCTATCCCTGTGCAGAGGCAGGAGCAGGAGACGTGGGCGCTGGAAGTCCAGTGGGGCACAGCGAGCTCACCTGGCAGGACAGGGCACGTCATTGCACTTCCTCTGGCGGTCCTTGGGCCGATTCATATGGCCACAATGCTTCTTATCCACTATTCCGGCCTGCCTCTCCATGCAGTACAAACTCTGCCTCTGTACACCTGGAAGCCATGGGGAATTCAGCCTGGACCTGGCACCAGGGTGCCCCCCAAAGACATGGTCGCATCCGCTCTGGTCAGACCCTTACAGAACAGGGTTCCACTGCCTCTGTGATGACTATAAAGGCGGTCCGCCGTGGCTTCCTCTTCCCTTCCCTCTGTGACACCCTATACTGTAGGCTAGGTGGCCCGCCCCTACTGCTTCTTAGCAGTGGCTTGGGACGTTTTTTAGCTCTGTGAAATGGAAACAGGACCCACTTCAAAGCCCCCGGGGGGGTGGGGTGACCACTACACGTGATCACCCAAGAGCAGGCTCAGCGAAGAAGAGTTCAGCAAGAGTCTCACCTGTCCCACAGGTGACAGTGCACTTGCTCCAGGGCCCATAACGCCAGGAGAATTCGGGTGACTGGACTTCATGGTAGCTATCTCTCTGGATGGTGTACTCGTAGTGCACCCCAGGGTTTCTCTCCTGGAACAGTAGCTGGGGCAGGCAAAAGGGGGGGAGGGGGCCTTTGAGCACAACGGCTCTTCTCTGTCTGCCCAGTACCTGCCCCTAGGGTCATCTGCAGCCACCTCTGTGAACTGAGCTGTACTGGAGACCTATTCTAGAGATGGGGAAACTGAGGTCAAGGCTCAGAGGCCCCAGAACCAACCCTACGAGAGCCTTAAGTTTTCCCCTTGGGGACCTTGAAGACCACCTCCATTTATTCCTCCCATCCTGGCCTTGAGAGGCAAGCACCTGGATCCAGACAGGTTCAGTGGTGGGGCCTGGAGATGTAAGGTTCTCCAAATTGCCCATACGCGCATAGGTGAAGGTGGTGCCTGCCACCTGGTAGTCTCCGTTCCACTGGATGGTCCAGTCGCCATTGAGGAAGTACTTATTCGGGTCCTTCACGCTCCGCAGAGCCAGGAAGTTGGCGGCCTCAGCCACCTCCTTAATGAGGATCTCTCGGGCTCCGGCTGGGATCAACCCTACGTCCACGTACCCTGTGGGCAGAGATTGCACAGAGTTTGCGTTCCAGGGTAAGCAGTCAGCTGTCTCCTCACCCCCACCCCCACCCCTCACTTCCACTTGTTTCTGCTGCCGAAGCCAAAGACTCCGCCATCAGCTCAGGATTCTGAGTCTCCCCAAAACACAGGTATTATATTCCCTCTGGGTCACCAAGGCCTGAGGAAGGGCCCACAGGTCCTTCCCCTATGGACCATGGCCAACCACCACTGTCCTGGAAGACAGAACTGGTCTTTATCACAGCCTGGTCCATCATCTCTCCTATCCTAGAAAAGCATGGGCCTTCTTCCTCTCCCCTGGGGACCCTGGCTTCTCTCTTTCCATTAAGCAATGGCGCTCTTGGATGTGCCCAGCACTACTCTAAACTCCATGCCCGAGAGAACTCATCAAAAGCAACCCCATAACATAGGCACTATTGTTAGCCCCACTTTACAGATGAGGAAGTGAAGCACTACAGTAGGTCCTCTGCACAGGGCTCCTCCGGGGATACAAGTCAGCTCTGGGAAGGAATGCTAGCTGTGGAGGCCAGCGTTATGGCCTCATGGCCCACCTGCCTTTCAGGGGCAGGCTCTCCCACAAGCTTGCCTCTAGCTGGGGTTCTCCTCACCCAGTCTCCCGAGTCCTCATCCCTCACAGGACGTCTTCCCTGACTTCCCAGGTCAAGACCTTCTAGCTTGGTGTTTCCTTCTCTGCTTGAAAGGCACGGCCTTCTGCCTTTGTCACAGTGAAGGTTCTGTCCCCTGTGAGCTCTTCGCCTAGGTGTCCCCCACGGTTAAGCACACAGTTGGCACGTAAGCAATATGTATAACTCAGACCTCAAGGCTGAGACGAGGCACTGGGGAGGTCGCCAAAGCTTCAGGGGACAGCAGCCCTCTGAAAGGACGACAGACCATTCACAGTCACAGGGAAGAACCCCTAGGAGGACAGGTCTCACTTGGGACAGGGTCTCACTGACTGCCCTAAGGATAAAGATGCAAGCCAGACCGGGGTGGGGGTTAGGGCTAGGCAAGGACCACAGAGGCAAGGAATAGAATTACAGACACACATTCTCAGCCCAGCAGCCAAAACCATACCCGTGCCCTCGGCCTTCCTGAAGGTCCTGCTCACGGTGTGGCAAGTAGAGCCGTTGCCCCGGCACACACCACAGCGGTCCTCCACGGCACCAGAGTCAATCTCGTAGTCACAGCCCACGTTCTGCAACAAAGAGGGAGCCCTTTGTACTGGCTGCCAGCCCCCTCTGGGTATCTGCCAGGGTCAGGGCGAGAGGTCAAGAGCGCTTGCTTGGGTCCAGTCCCATCGCAGTCATCCTGCCTGACACACATGAGCTCCTCTTCCCCCTGAGCCTCAGTTTCCCCAGATGAAAATAGGGGGAGCATCGGTTCATGCCTTAAAAGAGTGTTAAGAACATCACACGAGACAGGAGGCAAGCAGTCGTTCTCATACAAGGCTACAGGTAAGCATGGACTCTGGCAGATTGTGGAATTTTCCAGAAACAGGATTCACTATCAAAGACACTGGGTTAGCATCTCTTTCTTAAGCCTCCTCTAAACCCAGTGCCTTTAGCACAGTGGGTTTAAAGGCAAGAAGCAAGGTAAGGAGAGTGGCTGGGGTCCTGGGCATGGAGGAGCACCCAGCTCTACAAATCAGAAGTGCTAGCAAACACAGTGCTTTCTGCAGGCCCAGAGCCCAGTGCACCACCAGTACCACTTTGTCATCCCCGTCTTATCAGAGGGGAGGCAGTTGCCTAAATCCACCTAGGCTCTGGCTTCAAGGTTGGAGCTGAATAGGCAGGCATGCTGGGATGGGCAGTAGGCAGCTGGTAGAGATAAAGTGGTAGGGTGGTAGTGACTGAGAATATGGCGCCAACTCTAGGGTTTCCAATGCCAGATACAGTGGGGTGCAGAGGTTTTTGTCTTAGAAGTCAGGGGGCAGGGCAGGGGCTTAGAATGCAGCCTACAGAAAACAAGGAAAGACCTAGAGATGGGTCCAGTGCCTGCCACTGGGGCTAGGAGAATCTCTCGCTGTTGCACGCACCTTGCAGATGCCATTGATGCAGATGTCACGGCTGACCCTGCCTTGGTAGCAAGGGGTGCCATCCACCACGGCATCCCTCAGCTTCTCTGTATTGGAGTGATTGGATGGCCGGCAGCGCAGCTCACAGGGGTTCTCTGAGGGGACAAGTAGAGGTCTCATGGAGCGAAGCTAAGAGCAAGCATTACAGAGGCCACCAGGAAGATGCTGTCATCCTCCAGGTCACATATCAGTGCTAGGCCAAGGGCTTCCAAGGAACACAAACTGTTAGAGCATCTAGTAGGACTGATAGCTAGCTAGCTATCTGCAGAGCTGCAGACTGAGGAGCTTGGACAACAGCAGGGAGCAGCCAAAGGCCAAGAGTGATGCCCGGGCCTCTATACGTGGGCCTATACCACTAGAGTCCATAGATTTCCCCCCCCCGCCCCCCCCCCACACACACATCCGCCACCCTGTGAGTCTCAAGGTCCACGTGGGTAGAGGACTTACCATCATGGATCACAGGCACCCATTTGTGCAGCTGGCCCTTGTAGGGTTTGCCATCAAACTGGCTGCACTGGGTGTGACGGAAAGAGGGTTGGCCAGCGGGGCAGGCTGGCAGATGGCAGAGACGGAACCGCTTCCGCTCCCCCACACAGTACTTGCCTCTGTGCTTAGGCCTGTGAAGAAAGCCATGGGGCTGTGAGCATGCTATCAATGCTCCATGCTGACCGAGCAATATCTGCATCCTCCTGCACCCAGACACCCCACTCCCCTGCCACTCCTCAGTCGTGCTAATCTGGCCTCAGGGGCTGCCACTCTCTGACCCATACCCATCCTGTTTCGAAGGATCTAAGGAAGAGTGGCAGCAAGAAGCTCAGGCTCAGCCCAGACCTGCTTGCTGTGTGACCATGGGCAAATGCTCTGCCATCTTCGGGACCTCAGTCTCCTTGTCTCTACATTGGAGATGGACTGCCTCTGAGTGGACTGATGAGAGGCTGGAACACGTCCTGGGCTGATGGGCCAGCCCCTGTGTTGTTAAAGTTGTTCCTGGGAGCAGTAACCTGGGCCAGGTCAAAGGAAGCCTCCAGGCACCACCTCGGTGAGAAGGTGCCTTGGCTTAGCATCTAACTAAGCCAGGCCAGCCCCACCCTGGCTAAGCAGGAGGAGGGGACATGCATAGAGGTACAGACTACAGGCTTGGTGAGGCACCATCTCGAGATGGAATTGGCTGTGAATTCCACCTCCTTGGCAGCCAAACAGAGAAGTAAGTCCAATGGGGCCTTTTGAATCTCCATTGAGTTTGAATTGAATCCCCACAACCCCCTTTAGATGAGAAAGCTCATCCTAGACCATAGCCACCCCTACCCTCAGTGCTGCCCTGTTCTCCCAGCTGCTGCCAATCTCCTCAGATAGCTGAAGAGGCTTGAGCTGGGCATTTCCCACAGCACAGGGAGGATTCAATGCCTTACCCACGTTGTCTGACTTTACTCTACCCAACAGCAACTTGACTAGGAGGGCTCTACTAGCGCCCATTATAGAGTCTAGCAAACTGAGGCCCAGAGGAGCAATGGAGAAGGAAGGCCCTTATGTGAGCATGGAGGACCTGAGCCCTGAGCATCCCAGGGCCAGGTTCAAAACATTCACCTCTGCCCCAAGCTCTTGGAAAACACTCCACTCTCCTTAGTAGTGTCAGCTCTGGGGAACACTTCCAGAACACTCCCCTGGAAGTGGCCCGCGGTGACTTAAGACACTGGACTTGGCCATTCTAGGGACACTGTTGAGAAGCTGGGAACCAGAACAGCTGTTGTCAGCTGTTTTTCCATCCAGGTCCTTCATCCCAGCCTGGGCCCCACACTCACACAGGCTGTGTGCACTGTCGTTCAGCACTCCGTACACCCACGCCACAGCTCCTCGAGCACGCAGACCAGGCACTCCAGCCGGACCAGCCACCGTCCACCGCCTCAGGCTGGAAGCCCTCAGGGACGCACTCTCCATTGAGACACCACTACTGAGACAGACGGAGGCAGACCCCGACACCTGTCAATCATCCTCATCCCATGAGAACAAAGTGGGCAAGACACTCTCAAAAGACAGAAGAGGACAGAAGGTGGAAGATAGCCTTTAACCATCACCCACAACCCAGGCGCCGCGGTGAAGCTAGATAATAAAATAAAAATCTATGTCCACTCAGCAGAGGGTGAGAATCATGCCGCCATTTTGTGATGGCAAGGCTGAGGGTCAATTAAGAATGGCTCAAGATGATGAGCTAACGTTGACCTCTGGGAAGTCTGGTTACACATGACCAGAGGAAAGACAGCTTCCTGGATCCCTGTATTCAGCCAGGGTTGAGTTTTCCCACCTACCTTGTCCTTCTCACATCTTGTACCATCCACAGCCGCATCCATCTTGGACTGACAGGTGGTCCCCACAGAGCACCATAGTGTGTGGCAGATATTCTGCAAAGAGGCATGTACATCACCCTCACCCTCTCCCCAGGCATACCACACATTCTGCCTCTATTGCCCCATGCCTACCCACCCCCAAGAATCCCTTGGACACATTTCCATAGGGACAGTCCATCATGTGAGCATCGTGCAGGAGTGAGGCTCCTCTGACCCCTCTCCCTCAGCCTCGAGATATCATGGGGCCCTTGAGAGGAGCTACTCTCCAGGCTCGGCTGGTGCTGAGAGCTGTCTCCAGCTAGGCAGCTCTTCCAGCCCCAGGCTATACCTCCAGAAACACTCAAGAGAGAAGCTCTTGCCATGTCTTTATGAGACCCTCTTTGGGACCCCGAAGGATAGATTTTTTGTCCCTCTTCTAAGCAAAATCCAGAGAACTGAGGGACTTATCCAAAGTCCCCTAAGGGTTAATACAGAATCCAGACTTGGGCCTCTGGCCACCCAAACTCAGATATCTGTCACAAATCACATTAGGAATCAACATGCCTCTTGAGGGTCCAGCCCAAGCCACATAAGAGTTTCTCTGAGCCTGGCATTCTCAGGCTGCTGAGGGCCACCACCTGTGCCTCCCATACCCACACTCACATCCATGCCCTCACAGAAGACTGAGGAGGGCCCATACTGAAGGCGGCACTGATGGTTCACATCATACAGGACACCGGGCAGCACCGAGGGTAAGTCAATGACATCCTTGGCTGGAGTGTCATCCAAGCAGAAGCCCCACCCACGGCTGAAATGAAAAAAAAAAAAGGATGTCAGGATAAAGTGAGGTCCCCAACCTTAACCCTGAGACCCATGGGAGAGGTCTGGGTGGAAAAGTAGAGCAGGTGGGACTTGTGCGGTTGGTAGGAAAATGATGACAGTCTTCCACCTGGCCAGCAGATCATATGACCCCAGCCTAGCAAAGCAGCCCTGCAGACTTCTTTCATCTGCTTGGAGCTCCAGCCAGCTGACCACCATAGCGCCCCCCCCCCCCCACAGATACTCTGGTGCCCTTCTTCCAAAGTCCTGATCCACCAAGCCCTCAAGTGCCTATGCTCTTAACTCCAGCAGCTTCTGCCCCTGATGGCACCCCAGTGCCAGGCTGGACAGGGCCAGGCTCTGGAAAGCATCATACCACAGCTGATACGGCAAAAGGCCTCTGAGAGAAAAAGCTGCCCAGCCACCTCCCTGTCCCTGAACAGGCCAGTCCCCTGATTCTTACTCCCCATTCCTTCCTGCCTTCCTCTATGCAGCATCCCAGGGCAGTGACAAGAGAATGAGCCAGTGTGAGCAGGTATAGGTCATGTCCATCTGGGTACCTTCTGAAGTGGTACCCAGAAAGATGACCATGCAGCAAGCACCACCAGCAGGTCAGGAGCATGGAGGCAACAGGGCTCTGGGAAGGCCCGGCCAAGTCCTATCCAACCACCTCTGCCTTGATTAACTCTAAATGTTCTATGAGGATGTCTAGAAGCAGGAGGATGGGAGCACGCTGCCACCTGCCTGGGGTTCATTTTGGTCCTTCAGGGATGGGCAAGGGGTCCAGGGCCCAGAGCCTAAAGAGAACTGAGCCACAAAGATAGGCAAATAGGTCACCCAAGTAGAAAGGACCTGGATGAGAGCAATAGGAGGCAGGATCTGTGGGACACAGGTCTAGTCACTGGGAGATGAGGACAACCCCAAGCCAGGAAGATTTGATCACCTTAGGTACCAGGCTAGGGAGCCAGGATGAACTCAATGCTGATTGGACCAAGCAGAGGAAGATGCTCCAGGAAGATACACAGAAGCAGGATGGGACAGAGGGATGGAGAAGGGACCTTGTGACACTGTGCCAACTTGCTGGGGGTGGGGCACCTATGGGTTTGCTGTTGGAAAGCTCGAGAGATAGTGGCCTACCTCCCTAATTATGTGGACTCAGTTTGCCCCCAAACCTCTCTGAACCATCACATCCTCATGTTTAGGGGGCTGATCCCAAGCTACAGAAGTACCCACAGCAGTGTCTGCTTGGGAAACGTCACAGTGGCAGCTGGCTTTTCCTTCCTCTGTGGATGTGGTGTGACCTTGGGGTACCACTCTCCCTGGACCTTCACATCCTTATGTGTAAGAGGTTGGCCCCAAATTATGGAAGTACCCACAGCAATGGGTACTTGGGAAAAGTCAGAGGAGCAAGAGTTCCCACCTCTGGCTGGCTCACTGCCAGGCTCTTCACACAGCCGGACACATAGCAAGGTCCCCACGCCCATCAGCCATCCCCTCAGGGCTCTTCCTTGTGCTAATTATGGCAAGGCTGGGCCACTGCACATAGGGTCAGAGTAGACAGGAGGTGACTCCAGTAGGGAGCCTCACTGTACCTCAATATTGCAAAGAGCTCTCGACTGCCTGTGTACCAGTCTTCATCCCTAGCCCTAGTTGCTGGTCATGGAGTAGCTAAACAGGAGATTGTTGGAAATGAGAAGCACCTCACACTCCCCCAGGCTTGTCTCCCACTCTGCAAAACCCTGAACTGGAAAACAGGCATGAGCAGGGCCTCCTGGGCCTGAAAAAGTAGAGGTTCGCGAATGCTGCAACCTCTCTGCCATATCTAAGTGCTTCTCAGCCCAAATAGGTTGCTGGAGTTCTTCAGATCAGCTGTCTTGGACAGCTTCACCCCGTAACTTACCCCTGATCCTCCAGCCTGTCAGGTTTCCTACATTTTGCCTCCACCAGAGCCTCCACTACGCCCAGCTTCCTCTCCTCCCCTGCTTCAGTGCCAGCTCTCGACAGCCCTCAGAGTGTGTCCCTAACTCCAAGAGAGGTCTCTGTCCCTCTGTACCTACCTATAGCACCCCACCATCACAGATGTGCTGCTATGCACTCGTCACTCTGTGACTCCAGCCTCTTTGACGTGTGTGCCCTGGACGCAGCAAGGGAAAGCCACAGCTCAGTCTTACAGGCTCTTCCAGAAAGAGACAGTTACTGGGAACTGAGGGGCGTGGTCACAGAGGGATAGTGGGTGGCCTGTACCTTCTGCTGGGAGTTCTCCGAGCTGTGAAAACACTGCTGTGCCACTCATTTCAGCACTCACTCATTCAGATTCCCACCCTATTTGCACAGAAACTATCTCCTGTCCCACGCCAGCAGGGAGCCAGTGGATGGGAGATAGGACAGTCACTCTGCCTGTTGTGGAGGGTCCCTCTGCTTTCCCCTTCTCCCGGACTTTGAGCGCCTTGCCTGTTTGCTCACAGATCGAGCAGCAAAGCATGCCTGGGGCAGGTGTCTCTCCCTCACAAGCACCCTCAGGTGGTGGGCTCCCTTTCCATCTGCAGTGTAGGCCTTGGGTTAGACTCTCTGCCTCTCCTCCTACCCTCAGGCCAGGCCCCTGGCCAAGGCTCTCATGCATTCCAGCAGCTAAAAGAACACAGACTTGCCTGTTCAGCTGTCTGTCCCAGAGCCAGGGTGCTTGGGTGGCACTCTGGGTGGGGCAGCTGGGAACAAGCCCTGTGGGTGTTTCACGGTACCCACTCTTCTGATTTCCCAAGCAATCTCATTCCCCGACCCTCTCTGGGGGAGACTCACCTCCTCCCTGACCCCCAGGCCACTTCTCTGGTTCAAGTTCACAAAGTCAACCACTTGGTACCGCAGAAATAGTAATTGCAGCTATGGCCAAGTGCTGACTGTGTACTACTCTCTGGTAGGCACTGTGCTAAGTGTGCCTCATGCCTTCTGGGTTAACCTTCACGGCAAACACTGAGGTTGTCCATCATGATCCTCATGTTTGGAGGCTTAAGGGTTAATGTAACTCATCTGCCAACACGAGGAGACTAGGCCGGAGTCCAACTTTGAGTCACCAAACTGACCTCTTCAGTTTCCGGTTGTTGCCCTTGACCCAAACCCCTCTTCCAGGTGAGACTGTTGTCTACACTTTCAAGGTCCCAGAGGCTCTGGGCATACAACAGGCTAGCGCCCTGAGGAGAGAGCTTCCACAGAACCACAGCACACGGAGCAGGCCTATCTCTGCTCCCCACTGAAGCTCTTCTTCTACGCTGACATTTGAGGGATAAACAAAACATAACTCCACCCGGGCAGAGGGTAAGAGGGGAAGTGATGACAGCAAATGAAAGATGTCAACAGAATTCTGGAAGCTGGAAAGCAGATGGTCCATCAGTAGCTGACTTAGTAAAGTGACAGAAGCGACAGAAGCTCAGAACTAAAGCCTGCGAGGAGCAGAAACAAACGGCAGAGAAACAGAACCCTGGAGCACTAGGAGTCAGAATCTCAGGGGAGCCAGTAGAGCTGAGGACAGAGATAATTAAGAAGGTTTCTACTCCAACCCTGCGTAGCCAGGTGACTGCTATCTCCCTGCCCAGAAGAAAAGAGACCCAGGATGAGTTAACCTAGGAATCCCAGTCACAGGCAAAGGCCCACAGCAAGGGACCTACAGAGAAAGGGCCACTAAGAGTTTGCACAGTGAAGGCTGAGACACCAGCAAGCCCCGCCCTATTGGATGCCAGCAGACAGATGTGACGACACTCAGAAACATGATGTCAGTTTCTGGCATTTAAGGATGCCGCTGCTCCCCGCAAAAGAGCTGCAAGCCCATAAGCCCTTCATCACTGACACAGAAAATCACAGCTGGATATGTAGATCTGCAGCGGTTTCTCCTAATCTACACAAAGCACTGCACCACATTTTAAGAAAATCGTTAGTGTGAAAGAAAGATGTGTAGAAAAAATAAATCAGGCCCTAGAGAGATGGTTGGTTAAGACATTGCTGCTCTTGCAGAGGACCAGAATTCAGTTTCCAGCACCCACATCACTTGGCTCACAGCAGCATCCTCTAACTCTAATCCCAGGGCAATCCAATGCCCCCTGCTTACCCTTGCTGGTACTGCACTCACATGTGCATTGTATACAGAAAGACACACAAATAGAAATAAAATCAATCTTAAGGGGGAAAAAAAAAACCAAAGAGTTTCAAAGGGAAATTTACAAAATGAAATGTATGTAAATCTGAACCTAAGAAAAAGCAGAGAGTGCACTTATGAAATCAGAGAATTTTTAAAGTAAGCTTTTAGGAAGTATTAAAGCTCAGGAAATAAAAGGTACAATAAACAAAACATCAAAACACTATCAGGCCCAAGGGTGAAGGTGCACTTAGTAGATGGAGGATCAGGAGTTCAAAGCCAGCCCTAGATAGATACCAAGTTCAAGACTAGCTTGTGCCACAGGACACATCCATCTCTAAACCAACTAAACAACAAGCAAAATCTTTAACAAAAGAAATATACAAAGGACAAAGCAACACCTCCCTAAAAAGAAAAGATAGAAAAAGCCTACAAATTAAGGAAAGATAGCTCAATGTTAAAAAGGTTCCAGAAAGAAAAAAATAGATTATCAAAAACAAATGATATAAGAACACCTCTAATAACTGAAAAACAAGAGCTTCTAGGTGAAGAGAGACCAATTAATGTCCCCAAAATAAAATGAGACCAAGGCACATAGTTATGATTTTTAAAATAACCAAAAAAAGAAAGAAACAGACTCCTAAAAGCATCCAGACTATTTAAAAGGTCACATCCAAAGACGTCAGGATAGGAATAATATGGGTGTCTCAGCAGCAGTGTTGGAAACCAGCAGATAATGGAAAAAATGCCTTCCGCATTCCAGGGGCGAGTGGGTATCAAATCAAACTATCAAGCTCCTTTATGGAAAATTAAAGACATGTTCACACAGACGACAGTTTGCCTCAGTGTGCCCACTTTGGAAAGACGTGTGCTCCATCAAAACAATGACAAAAGATAACCACTCAGAGGCGGCATGGAATCCAGGAAACAGGAAGCCTCCCCATGACAGTTTTATGGAAAGCCTAGAAAAGTGTCCAGTCTGCACAGAAGCTGGGGGTGGGAGGTTACAGATCTGGAAAAGAAGGAGACTAATACATTGTGTGATAGGGATAACCTCCAAAAAGCCACATTCTGGAAAGAGGCATTTTGTAGAACCGATAGATGTTGAAGGGCTAAGAGAGGAGAGAAAACTAGGCCAAACCCACCCAAAAAAAAAAAAAAACCTTATTACATGGGGTCTAGAGTGATGGCTTTGTGGTTGGTTAAGAGCACTGGCTGCTCTTCCAGAGGACCAGGTTCAAGTCCCTGAACCCACGTGGCAGCTCACAATCATCTGTAACTCTGATCCCAGGGGCTCCAATGCCTTCTGCCCTTCACAGGCACCAGGCCACACACGGTGCATAGACATACATGCAGACAAACCCTTATACCCATAAATTAATTTTTAAAATTTAAAAATTGTTATTTAAATTTTTTTTCATGTTGTTTCAAATACTTGGTTCGGAAAAAATATAAGCACAGAGCCATAATAATGAAGACATTTGATATGCGCTTGCTATGACATCCATGGGCTCATGGGTTTGAACACCTGGTCCCCAGCAGGTGGCGCTGTCTGGAGATGTCATGGAACCTTTGACACACAAGGTCTATAGGGTGGATGTAGCCCACTGAATGGGGGTGCTGGGGGTTACAGTCCCCCCAGTATCCAACCCTCGCTTTGCTTCCTGCCTGCAGCTACGGCATGCCCAGCTGCCTCAGGCTCTCACCTACATAGACAAAACCAACCCAGTGACCATCCCTTGCCACCCGTGATGGACTATGTCCTTAAACAGTGAGCCACAATAAATCTTCTCTCCTCCTTTCAAAGATCTAGCCAAACAACGAGGAAAGTAAGTACTACAGTACTTAATCGAAACGTGTTACAGCTATTTGGGGCCAAGGTAGGAGAAACAGATGTGTGTACAGGAATTAATGCAAGAGGGCTAACTCTCCAACTTCCAGCTAAAAATCTAAGAGGAAGAAATGATGAAATAACAGTTAAGGGATGCTTTTATGACAGTATATCTACGGAAGGAAGCTGTACGGCTTAGGATTGAAAACAGGTAGGTGTCCTGAGAGGAAAGAATGAGCCATTTAAGACTCTACTGTTGGCATCTTGGCCTTTTCGATGTCTTTGGGTGTCAGCTTTGAAAGCAAGGTCTAAAAGGATGGAGGAACATGTTCATGAGAAGAATGACACACAGGATCTATGTCACCCAATTTGTATGTACCGTTCACTCTTCCTCATGAACATAGACTGATGATGGAGCCACTGCGTGTCCAGAAGCGCATAAACGGGGGGGGGGGGGGGGGGGAGTGAATGCGTGCGGAGAAGTGCGCTACTTCTACAAGAGAGAGGACCATGGACAGCCCCCGAGGCTTCCCTGTCACTCAAACCAGAACTTGCTTCCAATGAGGAAAGCATTGGTTCTGGAAACAGGACCAACCAAGAAGCTCTCACATCCCTTCTTGCTCAGGTTACATCCCCTGCGTTAGCTGGTGACTGTGCTGACAATGATGACATCAGAGGAAAGGGCAAGACAGACCCCACAGTAGTCCTTTTTTGGGGGGTTGTTCCTGATCCGTAAGCAGAAGACGGACCATTGGGAGGGAATGTGCACATCAAGGAAACAGCTCAGCAAATGACCACCAGGGAGGGGAAAGTAGTTCGAGTGGTTTTCGTCTAGCTCAGTATTCGCACTGCCCCAGGGAAAACACTCAGAAAGGCCAGGCAGCTGTGGTCATTCTGCATCCTAAAAGCAATGACTTCGGCATCTGAAAACAAACCTGCCACCAGGGGATGGACATGCAGCAAAGTTTCCAAGAGTGTGCGGGGCCGCGCTCGAGGCCCCAGGTTTGAACACCAATACCACACGCCTGGCCTATACAAAGTCAAAGTGAACGGTAGAATGTGGACTAAGACGTTGGTTAGGAGCCCCTCCCCCCCCCCCCCCCCCCCGCCCCGAGGCGGTTCAGTCAGTTAACTGGCTTGCTCTGCAAGCCTGGAAGCCTGCATCTGATGCCCAAAACTCACGTAGAGATGGAAGGGAAGAAGAGAGCTGATGACACACAGTTGTCCTCCGACCTCCATCCATGTACTGTGTGGTATGTGGGTTCTCTCTGTCTCTCTGTCCTTGTCTCTCTGTATTTGTCTCTCTCTCTGTCTCTTTCTGTCTCTGTCTCTCTCTCTCTCACACACACACACACACATATCTCTCTCTCTCTCACACACATCTCTGTCTCTGTCTCTGTCTTTCTGTCTCTCTCACAGACAGAGAGAGAGAGAGAGGGGGGGAGGGAGGGAGACATGATTTTTAAAAAGAGAAAGCATGAAACACCTTAACTTTAAAAACAAAGTGGAAGAAAAGGGGGGTTAAAAAAATGAAAGAATTTAGGGCCAGGGAGATGGCTCAACAAGCAAAGGCCCTTGCCTGGCGCCCTGGCTTAGATCACTTGAACACACGTGATGAATCTAGAAGACCAATGACCACAAGTTGTCCTCTGACCTCCACACATGCGCACCCCAATAAATAAGTGTAAAAAAAAAAGAATCTATATTTAAACATTTTTCTTATGTAGAAGATTAAGCTCAGCAAGTAAGAGAATGTGAAGGAAAGGCTTATTTTTGCTCCTCTTAGCCTGATCTCACTGGGCTGTGAAGCTGGCCACTCATCCTCCAATGTAGCTCCTTGCTATGTGCATCTTCTGATCCCCATACACCATTAGCCCTCGTGTCTGCAGCAGCCGCCACCCCCCCCCCCCTTCCCTGGAGCCTGGCACTTCTCCTAGCTGTGCATTGTCTAAGAGGACCCTTGAGGCCCCAAATCTACCAAGTGCCCCACACACCCCACTACCTGGCTCTGCATCCCCGCCATGGGACAATGACAGCAGAGACAGGGTCTGGCCACCAGGCCCAAGGAGAGAGAGAGAGAGAGAGAGACTTACTCAAGGAACCTGGTGATGTAGTCGCGGCTACAGCGGGACCAGGTGAGCGGGATGCCTTTGTCATACAGGAGCTGTGGAGACATGATGTAAGGCCGTTTCCCAACGGACTCACATTCATTGCCGTTGCCGTCATGCTGAATGCCAAAACTGCGTGAGAGCACAGGCCCCAGGGGCGGGTGAGCAGCAGGACACCCCTAGGCCCCCTTCCCATGGAGGCCTGTAAGGGATGCAGTCCCAATTCCCAAGGCTAGCTTTGTCACCTAACGGCTATGTGGCCTGGAGAAAGTCACACACTGTCTCTGGAACCTCAGTTTCCTTAATACACACTATGGGGGTGACGGCAGTATTCCCTCAGTTTCCCCTCTACATGTACCAGGCTAAGCCTGAAATGAACCTGTTTTGAGACCCTCACAACCCCAACCTTGTGCCCAGAGCTAACCAAAAATGGCATTCCAGCAGGCACTGACAGGAGTTTATTGCTGCCCTATGTCCTCGCTGGCCCCAAGATGACTTGAGGCTGTGACCTCACCTTAAAAGGTCTGAGCAAAAAGTAAAAAATTTTTTAAAAATTAAAAAAAAAATTTTTTTTAAAGGTCTGAGCTACCACTTCCCTGGAAGGTCTCAAGGGGTCATCCTAGGAAAGGGCTCAAGAAAACGTTCCTGAGCACCAGCTATGAGGCAGAGACTATGACAAGTACTAATTCACTCAGTCCCCATCACCCCAGAGAGCCTCAGAGAGGCCAAGTAACCAGCCAGAGTAACACAGCCAGGACAAGGGAGGGCTGAGGTCACCAACACAGGCATGGCTGTCACACAGCCCAACCCTCTGGCTCCTCGAGCTCTCTGGGAGCCTGCGATGAAGCTTCTGTGCAGTGCAGTTCACATAGCCAACCCCGCCACAGGTGGCAAAGGGCACAGGCCACATCAGAGGCGGCACCGCTGAGTTCAGCCCCCTCTGGGCCAAGAAAGGACACAGCACTTGCCCAGGGTCACAGAACAGGCGGGAATGGATACAGAGTGACACCAGCACTGAGAGCCATAAAGCGGGTGGCCGCGGCTCCGTACACTGACTGGCCATCTCCACTCCTCCGACATGGCACATTGCAGATGGACCTCAGTGATGCCCCAGCAGGCCTCGCTCCTGCTTATAGGGGAGCAGTCTTGTTAAGGAACAGGGACACTGCTGGAGCTTTGTGGTTGGGACTCCCCATCTCCAACCGTTTTACTCACTCTCTTGGGTTTTGTGACCCATGAACCCCCGCTGGCTGGTGCCCAGGGGTGAAAAGGTAATGTCAGGTTCCTAACTGGCAGTGTGGGCAGGTGAGTTACCTGTGTCCTAGCTCGTGGGCCACAGTGAAGGCCAGTGGCAGGCCAGTGTCTTCATTGACGCTACAGCTGAGCTGAGGGTGGCACATGCCTGCCACATGAGACAGGCCCAGGGTTTCGCACGGTTGGTTCCTGGCTGCACACAAATCCTTCCTGCAAAGACAGAAGTGGTCACAGGCCGGCTTAGGCCAATGCCAAGGGGGCAGGAAGAAGGCCAGGCCACCCCAGATCAGGGAGCGAGGGTGTCACTTCTCATCACTCTGACATCTGAAGCCACATAATGGCCATTTGTGAAGCGGGTGTCTTGGTTCACGTACAGCCTTCCCAACACTCACTAGACCCTGACAAAGGGATATGTGCCTACAACAAACAATTTTGGTATCTTTCTAGCTGCTGCAGCCCAGTAGAGGGAAGGTAACTCCCTCTACTCAAAAATACAGACTCTGAACCAAAGAGATTGCTCAGTGGGGAAATGCCCTGTGGCCAGCCTGATGACCTAACTCAGGTCCCCGGAATCTACATGATGGGAGGCAAGAAACAATGCAAGAACTTGTCCTCTGACCTCCACACATGTGCTGTGGCATGCATGTACACACACACACACACACACACACACACACACACACACACACACATAAATAAATGTAGCGTTTAAAAGTTGGAAAAATAGAATAAAATAGAGCCCCAGAAGGTGGGAGAGAGGGAGGAAACTGCAATTGAAGGCAAGTGGCATGAGAGTGATTTTGAAGGTCAGTGCTCTGCAATGGACCCTTGGTCACCAACCTATACAGCTGAAGAGCACAGCGCTGCACACACCCCCTCCACACAGCATACATATCACACGTACTCCCCACACACTACATGCACATATACAGCCCACATACATACATCATTCATCCATCCCCACCCCACCTACACACACATATCACATTCACAACACACACACGCACACACACACACACACACACACACACACACACACACACACACACGCAAAACAGGTAAGTCCTGAATACGCCTTTGGTTGCACCTCTGTCCACTTCCTGCTTGAGTTTTCTAAACTTCATTGGACAAAGCATTACCATGGGGAGCTTGGGTGGCTGCAAGGTGTCTGTGTTTTGTTTATGACAATAACATGAGACTCTTCAATTCTAAGGCTTTCCCACCCTTCCTGGTGAGGTACCTGGTGAGCAGGATGGCAGTGTCATGGTGCTGTGGGTGGGCGTCCCCCCTCATGTTGATGTCCTTCTGCCACTTGCAGAAGTTCCTCAGAGTGTTGTCTGCATGGTGTGTGATCTTTAAATCCTTCTGGGGGCGGAAAGAGTGGTGGCTCATGACTCATACTGAACTCTGGGGACAAGCCCAGTTTGCCTCCACACCAAGACAGGAGTTAAGAGATCCAAGGGACAGAGCCACCAGGCCTCCCAGCATCCACATCTCTGGCCTGACAGTGTCTCAAGGGCCAGAGGCATCAGAGGATACTGTCCAGGCCAAAGAGGCCTCTGCTTGTCCCGCCACACAGAGCACTCAAGGCACAGGGCAGGAGAGCTCTGGCCATTGTTGGGGACAGCTTGGGACTATATGACCTCTCACCTCATCATTTTCCAGCAGGATAAGGCGCACAATGGTAATGTAAATGGCGTTCCCAATGCTTGGATCACGAAACAGTCCAGCCACCTGTGCAAGAGGGTGAAGGAGGGCATCAGGCTACAGCTAGGATATAGGAAATGGAACCCGGGGCCCACTCCAGTCACCTGGGAGCGTGCACATCTGGTCACACACAAGGTCACTCCCAGGTACACACCAGTTGCACACATGACTGCCCCTACCCAGCAGTGACACATCACACGCAAAATCCTTCCAGGTTGCTTCCTAGGACTCTAGTCTATTCTGGACAATAGTTTAAGAGATCGGTTTGCAAATATTGACACCCCCCCATCCACACCCCACCCCACCCCCTGCCACCACCATCAAAGGCAACAACAGCCCAGATCTCTGAATGTCAGCTGCTTAACATGGGGCTATTCTCTTTCTATCCTGGAGAAATCAGGACCAGCCTTCCCAAGGAGTAGATAGGAATGGATCCTGGGAGCCAAGGTGGCGGCAGGTGCAGATACCATTCTGTTTCCCTGTCGTTTCCAAGGTTGGCAGCTCTGGAGTGATGGAGACAGGTACGTTCTTATCTGTCAGGGTCCCCGTGACTATTAAGGTTGCTCTAAGGGCCTCCCCCAAAGATGGAGGGTACAGAGAACCGGGTACCAGCAGCCACCAGCTCCTTTAAAACTCCCACAGAAAAGAGGGGGGTCACGTCGCAACTGAGGTCACGGGTCAGATCCTCAGAGGGCGGAAATGGCAAGTTGGTGTGACTTCTAAGAATACATCTAAAAACGGTAATAATATCAGAATAGGAAGAGACCCTGGGGGCGGGAGGGCAGTGTGCACGTTTATGGAGGTCGGTGTGTCAACCTTGGATGTCTTGCCTCAGAAACTATCTTGCTTGTTTAATCTGATTTATTATTAGCCTGCCTACTTACAGTGTGCACATGTGAGGAGGTCAGAGGCCACCCTTCAGGGGTCTGCTAGCTCTCTCCCTCCAATCTGGGGATCAAAAGTCAGATGCCCACGTTCTCTAGGCAAGCGCCTTTACGGGCCTAGCTCTCTTCTCAGCCCCCACCTTGTCTGAGGTAGCTTCTTCTTCCAAACTGAAGCTTGTTGATTGGTCTAGCTGGTGAGCCCCGGGGCAAAATGGCTGATCCTATATCACCCAAGGGATGGCATGGGGAGCCTGCTAAGTCTGGGTGGGTCTCACTGTGCACAAGTCTTGACACCCCCAAGAGACTCAGAAGAGGTAAGGTGAGATAAATCCAGCTAACTGTAGGCGGTTCCAGTCAAGCTGCTGCGTCATTCCAGCTGAGCCCTTAAGAGACAACTCTGGGATGAACAGGACCTCGGAACTGAGGACCCTGGCCTGTCTTTCCTTACTTGTCCAGAGGCCAAGCCCTGTCATCTAGCAAAAGCCTGCTATAGCCTGGACTTCAGTGGCCACCTGTCTATTCAGACCAGACTCAGCAAAGAGGCTTGAGTGAGGCCCCTGAAGCAGAAGGCCTCAAAGGCCTTTTGTTCCCTAAAGAGCAAAGAGCCAATGACAGCATCCAAGCCCAGGAGGATTGCCTCAGAGCCGTACTTGCTCATGAGGACTCAGGCGGTGGGACCGTGTTATTAGCAAGGAAACACCAGCCGTGTCTACAGCCCCTTCAATAGAGCCCTGAATTCTCAGACATACATCCTAGCTGACCACAGTGGCACTTCTTCTAAGGAGACAGCAGTGACAGGCATGCATCCTAGCTGACCACAGGGGCAATGGTGACAGCAAGTGAGCCTTGACCTCGGGGACAGACAGAGTAGCACAAGAGATATTTTCTCCTGGGAGGCTACAAAGATCAGCCAGATCAATGTCCTCCAGGTTCCTACCTGCCTCTCAATGAGGGGTCTGGGAAGGAGGCCCTGACTCTACAGAGAGCATGGGGGGACCAGCCACAGTCGCCACTGGATGGGCCTTTAGAAACTCAGACTGCCTTGCCTCACTTTGACTTGTGTGGTGGCGTGAACGAAAATGGGCCCCCTAGGCCCATAGGGAGTGACACAATGAGGAGGTGTGGCCTCATTGGAGGAAGTGGCTCAGATGCTCAAGCCATGTCTAGTGTCTCAGTCTCTTCCTGTGCCTTGGGATCCAGATATAGAACAGAACTCCCAGCTCTTTCTCCAGCACTGCGTTTGCCTGCATGCTGCCATGTTTCCCATTAGATAACAGGCTAAACCTCTGAACTGTAAGCCAACCCTAGTTAAATGTTTTTCTTTGTAAGAGTTGCCATGGTCATGGGGTCTTTACACAGCAAGAAAACCATGACTAAGACAACTTGCTAAGCCCATACCTCCCTGAGCCTCTGTCGTCAGCCTGTCAGATGGAGTCAAGAGCAATGTGTCCAGCCCACAAAGTGTTCCTGTCCACCGCAGCTCACAGACTGGCCCCAGGCCACCAGCTAGTAGACCCCCCCCCAACTGAGCAGGTATTTCCACTCAAAGGCATGTAGATATCTCAGCAGGGGCTAGTCTAATAAGATGGGCCTGTCCCCAGCCCTTAGCACAGATCCTGGCATAAAGGAGGGAAGTGGTGTTCAGGGTAGAGCATATGAACCAACCAGACCACGTGCTCTCAAGCAGGCACAGGGCTGGGGGGGTACCCCAGCTTTTATTCACTGCCCTCCAGCAGGGTGGCCCCATACTCTGTATGGTCTGGGGCAAGGGAGAGGCACGCATAATGCAGTTCTATATCCAAGAAGCTCTACCTCTGTGTTCTATGCTACAGCACTCTTCCAGGGATCCAGCCAGGGCCCTGTTTCTCTCTAGATTCCAGTCCTGGAGGCCTACTTCACGCTTGGAGCCTGGCCCACCATCTGGAAGCCAGCCTGTCACCGTTCCTACCCATGTCACCCTTCACATCCTGTTGGAACGGCTCCTCCTCCTCAGCGACCCTGGACCACCCCTGTAGAAACTGTAGCAACCTCACCATGTTCATGACTGTCAGCACGTAGGTCTCCACTTGTGGCTGTCCGTGGTACTCTACCATCTTGGCGTCAGCCACCACCAGGGCCTCCACCCACTTCTCTTTGCTGACTGATCGCTGCTGCCTCCGCTTCTGCTGCTGCTGCTGGGCCCAACGTTCTTGCTGGCGCTCCAGCTCTGGGGACACTGGAGAGCGGAGATGGGGTGAGTGCAATTGCCTCCCCCCACCCCCGCCCCCAGGTACTGAGCTGTAAAGGCCCCAATAACACAGGTTGGCTAGTTTGGAGTAGGAGCAAGATAGAGAGGCAGAGGGGCTCCTCACAAGTATCCTTGCTGGGACTGGCTGTGGACAGCCCAGCCACTTGAGGAAGACTGACCCACGGGGTGAGAAACACCATAAGCATTATACAGAGAGAGCAGAGGAAGAGGAAGGGTCAAAGTAGATGAAAGAAGTGAGTAGCAGGTGGAAAGACAGTCCAGAGGACCCATCAAGCGCACATCACAGGTTAATGGGCTATCAAAGCCTATGGTGGTATGTCTGCTTGCGTGTTCGTCCCTCCAGAACAGTGGTTCTCAACCTTCCTAGTGCTGCAACCAGTATTACAGTTCCTCATGCTGTGGTGACTGCCCGCACCTCCCCCCCGCCCCCGTAACTATAAAATTATTCTCATTGTTACTTCATAATTGTAATTTTGCTACTGTTATGAACCATAATGTAAATATCTGACAGGCAGGAGATCTGGCAGGCAATCCTTGTGAGAGGATCATTTAACCCACCCAGAGGTTGAGAAACACTGTTCCAGTCCAAGGGAGCTGGGCATTGAGGGTGTCGAGAGAGGCTTCTAGAAAGGACGTGTGTCTCCAGGTGGTCCCTAGCTACAATTCCATAGGAAGGTACATACCTTGCACCTCACAGGTGCCTGGAGCCCTTGAGCCACCCTGCCGGGCCCCCTGCCCCGGAGCTTGGTACTTGTACACCACATGAGGCTTGGCATGTCCAGGCTGCGCTGGGACTCCATCCAGAGGCTCAATGAAGTAGTCCTCGTTAGAGAGCTGGAACACTCCTCTCTGGTGGAGAAGATTCACCAGTGTCACAGGAGGAGGGCTGGCACATGGTGGCCTCTCCCCATACCCCTGCCCTGCCCTGCATGCCCTGCCCAGCTGAGCCCCACCTCCCCAATCTGAACCAACAACAGACTGCTTGGATGACTCCCTCCTTCCGGGCTGTTGCTAATTCTTTCCTTGGCATTCTATACAGCCGAAGACTTCAAAGCAAAGTTCAGGCCCTTACTAGAAGCCTCTTGAAACATCTCCAAGGGTTCTGTCCCCTACCCCACCCATAACACACACACACACACACACACACACACACACACACACACACACACACCCCATTAGGAAGGAAAAAGACATCTGCATCAGAATCTGACAAGATGACACGTGACACAGTCCCAGACAGCCCTCCGGAGTCAGATGGCCTATGTCAAGCCTGCCGTGTCCCCGCCCCCCTCCCTGGCTGGGATGTTTTGCGTCTCCTTTGCCTGCCAGTCTTCTCCAGCCACCATGCCCCCTCCCAGCCGGCCATAGCTTCTCATCAGCCCCTTCATTCGCTCGGAGGCAATGAATCACTCCCAAAGCAGCTCTGTCACACCCAAGACACCCAGTTGCCATGACTACCAAGATAGCCTGCTTCTTGGGTCTATAACTGGCCAGAGGAAGGAAGCTGGCAGCAGTGCTTTGGGCACATCTGCCTGGCATAGGGTTCAGAGAATGGAGGGTCAAGGGAAGCATTCAGGCAAGCCACTGCCTCTTGAGCAAGCTCAAGTATCCACTAGAGAAGGCGTCACCTCCTATCGACTTTCCCCGCTAGCATCAATTAGACCCTGTGGGTCACATGGAGTCATAAGCCCAGAGTACTAGAAATTAGTCCTGCTTTAGCGACTACATTTGGGGCTATGAATCAGTCTCCATCCCTGAATGATTGGTGACCTAAGTAAGGTCTTCTTGGGCCTGTTTCCTCATCTGTATAGTGGGAAGGAGATCTCCTCTGCTTAGCTGCCATGCAGTCTCAGTGAGAGGAACTGCACCTAAGAAGCAGCACGGGCCCCTAAACCAGAATCTGTTGTGGCACAGACAGACCTCTCTGGCCTAGACATTGGGCATCTCGTAGCGCATGCTGCTATTGCTGGTCCCATGGTTTACACCTGAGTCATTTTGATTGAGAGCCCTTTAGACGAAGTGGATGGCTGTGTATGTATACCCCCATTTCTGCTACCTCTCAGGCACTTGAAGGGGCAGAAAGCAAGTGACTACTGCCTGGAGTGGCAGCTGCTTTAGCCTTTAATAGTAGAATCCCAGAGGTTGTGGGTGGTGGCAGAGCTGTCTTAGAGACTGGCAAAGGTAGGAAGCGAGAGATTTAATCCCAACACTCCAGATGGAGAGACAGGAGGATCTCTGAGTTCAAGGGTCTATAGAGTGAGATATGCAACCTTGACCAAAACCAAGGACAACAAGATGTTGCCTCACATACAACTTTTAAACTTTCTGCCCTTCAGAACAAGGAAGTCTGCACTGTCATTTCTGCTTCCTTCATGAACACAGAAGCGGACAGAGGAAAAGTATATTGAGCAAAACCACCAGACAGAGTCAGTGTCCCATCAACCCCAGGCCCTCTGCACATGCGCCCTAGAGAACTCACCAGGCCATCGCAGGTGCTGATGGCTGCAAAGCCACCTTCCAGTTCCGGGTCCTGGACATCCCCGAGTAAATGGCAGGTTGGAACGTGGGTTCGGATGTGCACACGGCTTAGGTTGCTGTGACGCCGGATCTCACTCACAAAGCCGGGCGCCAGAAGATAAGGGTTGGTGGTCAAGTTGAAAAACAGCTCGCGCCCTTGGTATTGCAGCTGGTAGAAAGCAGATGAAGCCTGGGTAGCAGACACATCTCGCTTGCGAAGAGCC
Organism: Acomys minous; assembly: GCF_964271855.1. Lineage (NCBI taxonomy): Eukaryota > Metazoa > Chordata > Mammalia > Rodentia > Muridae > Acomys > Acomys minous. The sequence goes on from NC_140495.1 coordinate 31,948,955, forward strand.
CGCGGCCACAGCTCATAGGACAGGAAGGAGCCTCCAGCATCTACTCGCACAGGGTGAACGATGTCCAAGCCCACCCGGCCCTCTGTCTTGAGACCTGAAAAGAGAAAGCTGCATTTAGGTCCAAGGCAGACTCAAGGTCGTCACCCATGAACTAGAGAAGGGGCCAGCTAAGAGATGGAAGAAAGCCTAAACTAAAATTCCTACCATGGCTTGGCATGGTGAGGTGGGCTTGGTTTGGGGCTTTCTGTGTATTTGGTTTTTCAAGATGGTTTCTCTGTGTAGCCCTGACTTTCCTGGACTCACTTTCTAGTCCAGGATGGCCTAGAACCCACGGAGATCCACCTCCCTCTGCCTCCCAAGTGCTGGGACTAAAGGCATGTTCCACCAGCAGCCAGCATGAGGCAGGCTTGAAATGCCAACATTCGGGAGTTTTAGGAGACCGAGACCACATTTCAAGTAGGAGGGCAGACCCCACTACATAACAGAAAAACAAAACTAAACTCTTCCCCATGCCTTTTACCAGCTTTGCTGTTTCATCGCTCCATGCCTCAATTTCTCCCTCTGAATTCCTCCAATAACTCCTTAGGCCATCTTGCTCCAGACTCACATCTCAGGAGCCCTCTGTCAACTCATTTTCAACACAGCAACAAGAAGGACCCATGGCCTCACTCTGCTCATGACAGTGCAGCTATTACAGTCTCGCTTGGAACATGACACATGTGACAGCAGTGGCACATGAAGCCCTAGGCAAGGAGACTTCTCCACGCTCATCTGCAACCGCTCCTTACTTCCCTCTGCTGAACACTGCCCCCAACCTGCCTCTTGACATCCCTCACCAGGCCAGATGTGTCCCCCACGTCAGGATTTTGCATTGTTGTCCCCTGTGTCTGAGCCACCTTCACTCTTGTCTTCCATCGTCTTCCTTCACCAAGCTTATCTGGTCCTACTTTGAAGCTGGCTGCCTCATTAACCCACTCTGTAACACTTATACGTTATCATGTGAAGTATGAGGTACCATGGAGGGTCAACATTAGTCATTAAGATGAGACTAGAGGCGGGAATGAATGGTTCAGTTAGTTACCACGCAAGCACAAGGACCTGAGTCCAGTCCCCAGAACTAAGGTTTAAAAATCCCAGAACTGGGCAGGCAGACAGGTCCTCAGACATGGCTTCCTGACCAGCCATTTTAATTGAATTGGTGTCCATGCCAGTAAGAGATTTGATCTCAACGGAGGTGGACAGCAGTCCTAAAGGTGATTCCCCAAGGTGGACCTCAGACTTCTACATAGGTATACATGATACACACATACCTACACATTAAAAAAATATATATATATATATCAATAATGAAACAGGCTGGATAGAAGGCTTTTTTAGTATGAAGACCACTGCACACATGTATGAACGTGGGTTTGGGTCCCAAAAAACTCTGGGTGCAATGACACATACCTGCAACCCCCAACTCTGAGGAAGAGTATGAAGACAGGCAGGTCTCTGAAGGTCTTGGCCAGACTAGGTAAATCAATAAATTCTAGTTCAGTGAAAAACTGCCTCAAAATTTAAAGTAGCGCACAATCAAGGAAAGACGGCATCTACCTGTGACCTCCACATGCATGAATACACAGGCGTGCACACACATACATTAACATGTATGTGACCACCACACACACACACATACACATAGCAAACCTGTTTACTGGTAGCCATGAATACCCAGTGATTTTTTAAAAAGATTTATTTATTTATTACATATACAGTGTTCTGCCTGCTTGTATACCTGCACTCCAGAAGAGGGAACCAGATCTCATGATAGATGGTTATGAGCCACCATGTGGTTACTGGGAATTGAACTCAGGACCTCTGAAAGAGCAGATGGTGCTCTTAACTGCTGAGCCATCTCTCCAGCCCTGTACCCATTGGTTTAAATAGGGAATACTCAGTGAGTTACAGCCAACAAATTTGATGTAACGTCTTACATTTAATGCCTAACATGGCTCATGCATGACAGCCTTCTTAAAGCCCTTGCTCAAACATCTCTCTGCAAGGCCTCTCTTGGCAATTTTATTTTAATACTGTGACTCACTGGGTTTCTCTGTCCCTCTTCCCTGCTTTATTTTCCCCCACAGCAATGACACGCTGCATCACTTAATCATTTTATTACGTGTCCCTTTGTTTCCTCTCTCCTCCCAATGTCACTTCTGGGAAGGTAAAAATCTTATATTGTTTGTTGAAGAACATAAGTGCTGGAAGCATCTGGAGCCTAGTTGTTTGGGGGAAATATTTGCTAAATGAACTAACAATAGCGCTTACATGCTGGGGACTTTTGAGGACTGAGTGTATTGAGCCACCCTACACACAGCAGTGCCTGGTCCACTGGACTGAGCAGACATTGGTAAGATGGTTACTAGCCTGGTGTGTTAGAAAATGTGTCCTCAGATGCCTGTGGGATACGCAAATGTCTGCTGGCCTCTGGGGATAGAGGGGAGGACCGTTCTTCTTACCCCATCTCAGAGGAGCACCCTTGACTTCTTTCTTTGCAAGGGTCCTTGTGAAGCAAGAGCTCCTGAGCTGGCGAAAGTTGGAAGACTTCAGCTCAAGCCCTTAGGGTTTGAAAATCACTCTCTCCTTCACTCTGCCCTCTTAGATTGTCCGGAAACAGAAACGATTTTTCATGTTGCTTCTTTCTTTCTTTGTTTTCCATCCCCATTTGTAAATGCATAAGGTACAAAGAAACCGAAAAAGTCTACTACATGGAAAGACAGCTCTTTCAAATATACCCTCGAGAGTGGAGCACAGAACTCTGTGGCTATTCGCTGGTGTGTTAAGTTGTCTAATGGGAGCATCAATGAGCATCAAGGCTTGCTTCAAAGTAACTCGGTGAGAGAAGAAAATGATTTGTAGGGCTGGAGAGCAAGCTCAGCAGTTCTAGGCTGTTCTTGCGGAGGACCTGGGTTCAGTACCCGGCACACACATGTCAACTCACAATGACCTGTGACTCAGTTCCAGAGGGTTCAACACCCTCTTCTGGCCTCTTCAGTCTCCTAGACACACGTAGTACACATACATACATTCTTAGTATACACAAAATAAAATATATCTTTTCTTTTTAAGTTTAAAAAGGAAAAAAAAAACTAATTGTAGACTTGAGCATGACAGCTCAGTCAGGGAAGTGCTTGCCTCGTAAGCATGAATTGAATCCCCAGAACCCACATAAAAACCCATCCAGGCGATGCACGCATTAATCCCAGCATTGGGGAGGTGGAGACTGGAGCAGCCCTGGGACTCGAAGGCCAGCCAGCCCCAGGCAAATGACAAACACTGTCTCAATGGAGGTGAGCAGCATTCCTAAAGATGACACCCAAGGTGATCCACTGGCCTCCACACACATGTGCTAGTATTGGAATTCATTGGTAACTGTACTGGCTGGTTTTGTGTCCATCTGACACAAGCTGGAGTCATCAGAGAGGAAGGAGCCTCAGTTGAAGAAATTGCTCCATGATATCCAGCTGTACGGCCTTTTCTCAGTTAGTGAACAATGGGGAAAACCCCTGTCCATTGTGGGGGTTACCATCCCTGGCCTGGTGATCCTGGGTTCTATAAGAAAGCAGGCTGAGCAAGCCACAGGAAGCAAGCCAGTAAGTAGCACCCCTCAATGGCTTCCACATCAGCTCCTGCCTCCAGGTTCCTGCCCTGTTTGAGTTCCTGTCCTGACTTCCTTCAATAATGAACAGCAATATGGAAGAGTAAGGCAAACAGAGCCTTTTCTCCTCAATTTGTTTTTTTTTTTGGTCATGGTGTTTCCTCGAGCAATAGAAACCCTAAGACAATAATGTTCCTGTTTAAATATTCATGCTAATATGTTAAATGTGTTAGTCATACTCACAATTAAAGAAAAAAGCTAAATATCACTTGGGGTTATGAAAATTGTAAGTGTAGTATTTTCTAATCCAGTTTCATAGCTGCCTGGGATTGTGGACTCATGGGCCAAAGACTCTGGGTTAGGGCACCAAGAATTAGGTGTGTTAGACTGCTTTCCAGGTGAGAAAGTGACCGGGGACTCAGAGAGGTAGACTGTGGGCTAAAGCCACACACCAAGAGTGAGAGAACTGAGACTTGACCCCTTTTCCCAAATGGCTTCTCTCCAGTAACACCAGTCTGTTACGCCAGTAAGAGGAACACCAGTAACACACCCTCTGTCCTTTCCCCATCACCACTATGAAGAAACTTGACTCGATAAATTTCCTAGAAGTTCTTAGCGAGTCTTCAAAAGAAATCTCAGAGGAAGATTGGCTCGGCCAGTAGCACAATAGGCTTACCATACTAGCCCCAAGTGCAATCAGCAACTCTGTGAAAGTGATAGACGGCACACTCCTTCCATCCCAGCATTCAGAAAGGGAAGGACCAGGGATCAGGAATCAGAGGTCATCCTCAGCTACAGAAGGAGCTTCAGTCCAGACTGGGTTATTGAAGACTCTCAAAAAAAACAAAACAAAACAAAAACATCTTCTGCATGCCTGCCTACACTGATGCTCAACTTCCCCTGCTCTTGTCCTAGAGCCCTTCCTTTCTCCACAGTTAGACTCCAGGCACCGCTGAGGAAGCCTGCTAATCTGATTCACTGAGGTTTTCGTCCAGTGCCCGGTGCTCCTCCTGAGAGACATGGCTATTCGTGGCAGTGACTCCCTCAGGCCCACAGAAATATTCTGTCCTGCAGATATCTTCTGAGCTCTCTTTGCTGCCACCTGCCAAGTTCGGCAGCAAGTCTGTCTGCCTGCTGCCAGAACTCACGCAGGGTGCCGCTCGCATGCCAGTGGTGTGCCCCTGCTCAAGACACTGCCCTCTACCCAATGGCTGCCCGGCCAGCAAGTGCCTTCTCTGAGAGTCACGGGACAAGTGAGCTGGGAAGAATTGTTGTGCGGCTCTGAGCAAGTCTTTCCAATCAATGAACTTCAGGGGGTGGGAAGTGCAAAGAGTTCCCAGACTTCCTGGACAACACTTTCTTAAAAAACAAATTCTCAGGCCCCATCCCAGACTCCCTGAATCAGCATCTCCAAAAAGGAGGATGAGGAAGCTTCTTCTTCTTTTTTTTTTTTTTAAGCAAAAGCCTCAGGGAACTGGACTGAGAGGAAGTGTGGAAATCTCCCACTGGGAGTGAACTTGACTGACTGACCATCAGTGGTACCTACAGAGCTTTGAGAAGTCACAGGCACCTAGGACCTATCCTACAGACTAGGCTTTGGGCTCTAGAGTCCCAAGATGCATATGCTATATAATCTAACCTTCCCTGGGGTTCTGGCTGGGTCCTTTCAAGGGTTAGCATGCTTGCTGCCCTGCGCAGTCTAATAAGTGTATTTGAAACTACTACCCCATGATCATAGACTGCAGGCCTGTTTCTATTTATTGGCAGATATATTGAAAAACAAAACAAGTTAATCAATGTCCAGTGTTTAAAATTGTACATGACCTTTATGCAAACATTTCAACCCCAGCCTTCCTTGAAGTCTTGTCATCTACACACATCAGACCTAAGTTCCTACCTGTCAAAAGTGGCTGGAGGGAAGCAGTGAGTCCTCCCTAGAGGATCTGTGCTGCCATCTCTGTCCCCACTACTTGCTATTGTTGCCAACGCTGAGGCTGAGTATAGATAGGTGCCTGTTAGCATTGTGCATGCATTTTTTTTCACTCAGTAAAAAAAAAAACTTCACCTCTAGCCAAAGTGGGAAAAGCAATAAACAGGCCAGGAATCAATTGTTTCTGAACAAATCTGTCTTTCCACCAGCCTTGTTTGCTCACTTCTGTTATGAAATGCTGGGTTCAGGGCCCCTGATGTATGCCCTCGGCTACTAACTGTTTGGGAGCATTTGGTGTTCCAAAGTCCAGGAAAATGCAAAGACACTACCCTCCCCCAAAAAAACCCAGAGAGGTTGCTACAAGGCATCCACAGCCCCTGATCCTGGCACAGTACAGAGAGGGTCCAAGCAAGAGAAGGAGATGCCCCTTGCTTAGACTATGGACTGGGATGAGGAGGTCTTCGCCAGAGACAGCCCATGGAAAACTTCAGGTCCTCAGATTTGCCCAGCATGCACCTGATGAACTCAGTCATTTCCTTAGACTTAAAGCATGCCAAAAGATCAGCAGAGCGAACTAAAAGATGAGTTAACTCTCAGTAACGCCTACCAGAGAACCCTGGTAGACACTTTGGTGGCTGAAACCATCACCCACCACCTAGTGGCAATAAAGGATAAATACAGGTTTAAATACATTTGCCAAACTAGACACACGAACACAAGAGCAGAACAGCAGAGCCACAGGTTCCCTTGGAAGAGCAGTTAGCACCAGCCAGCAGTGCACCAGTGGCTCTGCCAGGTCAGGCCTGCCTTGATAGGACTGAGCGCGTGCCACACGGCACATACTCCTGTGATAAAGACTCTGTATCTCACCCCTAGGTGACAACTCCCACTTCAGAGCTTCTGCCACAGAAATGCCAGCATGACAATCCAGCCCTTCAAATGACCTGCAGAAATGCGCAGTCACAGGGCTCGCACAGCAATGCAGAGGAAAAGACAGCCTGCGTGAGGGTATGGGGCAGTCATAATGGAGCCTCCCAACCCAGGAGTCCCTGAGGGAAAAAAAAATAGTACATACTTTCCTAAGAACCGAATCCAGGACGTGCTCTTTGAGATACCATTCAGTAGCAAGAGCCCAGGCTTAGAAGAAACACACACACACACACACACACACACACACACACACACACACACACACACACACACACAAAGAGGTCTACAGCCTCACAGAAATCCTGAGAGCAGAAACAATCTACATTTCTAGATTGCAGAGACTTATGCTCCGAGGCTCCCATGGGCAGTGGAGGGTGGCCGGCCCGCGGCTACCCCAGGCAACAAGTCCAAATAGCAGGACTCACCAAATACACACAAAACCCTACGACCTCTGTCTGGCAGAGTCATAAAGATGATGGCCACTCCATGGCAGTTACTGTCCAGTAATCCGCAACTGGTCTTTGGTATTTTGGTCCTCATAAAACTCCTAAAAGGCAGACCTCTGCCCTACCACACACACCTTCCAAGAGCCCAGTCACAGGGCCTGTCCCTGTTCCCTCTTTCCACTGCCTTCTTTGACAGTTCTCGCTAGTCTTTGAACCTGTTTCTCACCCATAGAAGAACTTTTATATCTGTCAGCTGCCTTGCAGGTATTGATAGCATATGGTGCGAAATGAGTAAGGCTGGGTCCTAGTAGGTGCTCACAAAATGTTTTCACACACACACACACACACACACACACACACACACACACACACACACACACACACCATACCCCACTTCCTGAATGTTACTGTTAGATCGGCCACAAAAACACTGCTCTCCTCAGCCATTCCCTTCATCAGAGTGCACAGCTACAGTATCTTCTTTACCTGAAAGGCAAGTGGCCTACTCCGACCCAGGGCAGATTTTCCTGGAGGTCATTCCGGGGCCCCATCCATATTGGTCCAACCCATCCGTCAGAGTTCATCCATCACTCCAGTTCCTTCACCTTCGCCATACCTTTGAATCCCTCACCTGCAGATACATTCCCTAACACTTGACCAGCGCCCAACCTGGCCAGAGCTTCTTAAACACAGGGCCAAGAGTCCCCCACATCCCTGACTCTCGTATTCCCAGGCCGGCTGCTCCGGACTCTCCAGAAGCGCGCTGCATCGCAGGTCGCCGCCAAACAAGAGCCTGGACGCTCGCCAAAGACTCGTCGGAGGCCGGCCGGGCGGGGCTGGGAGAGTTAACCCAGGGCGGAGGAAGAAGCTCCGGCCCCCCATTCCCCTCCCTGCGCCTTGAACACTTGGGGGAGGGGGAGGCAGGAAATGCAAGGGCAATGGGGACCAGGACCCCCGCGCCGCCAAGCTGTGAGGCGCGGTGTCGAACCCCAGTAGAACTGCAATCTGGCGCGATCCCTAACAGTGCCCTGGCCAGTTTGCTTTCCAGGAGAGTCATCCGAAGCAGAGGGTGAGAAGCTGAATCCCTCGCGAACGGTCCAACCCCCTCGGAGGAGCGGTCTCCACCCCGAAAAATGCACGCAGCGCTGCACGCGCAGCGGGGGAAGCTGAAGCTGCCAGCTGAGTCGTCAACTGAGGGATGGCTCCTGAAGGGTGCAGCTTCGCTCAGCTGCCAGCCCGACCCCGACCTGTCCCTAACCCCAGCCGGAGCCGGTCTCGCGCCGGGTGCACAGAGAAGCTGCTGGGGCTGCGAAGAGAGTGACAAGGTCAGGCGGGTCCCGGAGGCTCAGCCACCCACCTGATGCAGGTCTTGGGAAGTCGGGCGCCAGAGCGAACAAGATCAGGAGGAGACTCGGAGTGCGGTGCATGGCCAGAGCCGGGAGGCCGCCGGGACCCGTCGCGCACTCCTTCGTCTGTCGCGTTTGCCTCTCAGTCGTGCGGGAGTCCGACTCAGGACATGACTGGCCGCGTGCGGCTCCCTACTTCTATGTCCCGACTCTGGCCTGCGGGCAGCTGCACTAGCTCCTCAGGCAACAAAGACTGCAAGGCCCGCCCCTTCGGCCAGCTGCCGAGGCAAAGAAAGAGAGCGAGAAGCCGAGAAAGAAAGAAAGAAAAGGAAGGAGGGAGGGAGGGGGGAGCAGGGCGCCCACCCAGCCCCGCCCGGCAGGCTCCTGCCCCCGCCCCCATTGGCCTTGCCCCGCCCCCGCCAGGCCTCTGAGCCCTGCGGGCGGGCCACCTCTTGCAGGGCGGAGGTTGGGGGGCACAGGCGCCTGCAGTCCCCACCCTACCAACTCAGGCTCCTGGCCCGCCCGCAGGGCTGCAAGCGTCCCCTGGCGGTGGAGCAGGCCCAGGCCACCTATACCCTCCGAGATCCCCCCCCCACAAAGAATCTGGAGTTACTGTAGTTTCTTGTCACTAATCTGTGCTTCTTGCACCCTCCTTGCGTTTGCTTCCCAGGGGAAGCGAGCCTGCCCTTCAAAGGAAACCTGGAAACCTCTCAAGGGACTGAGATCTCACAGCAAGGAGGCAGGGCCTGGGAGGGTTCCAGATTTGAGACCAAAGTCAACCCAGGAGAGAGGCCTGGATCCTCCTAGACTGAGCAGCGGTTTATCACTCGGAGTCCTCTGTTTCCTTGTCTCCAGATGCCTTCCCATGTCTGTGCCTCTGGAATCAGCACAGTGTTCAGCCTACAGCCTGGAGACTCCGGCGGGCCAAGACAGTGCCCACAGACTTTCAGAACGCACAGACAGGGCCCTGGCAGCCAGCCAACCCTGCCTCATATCTCAAAAAACCCAGACAGTCTCAAACTCCTGCCTTCTGTCATTGGTGGCCCTAACCCTGTCTGTGGCATCTATGTCCCATTTAGCCTATACTTCGAGGAGCCGATTCAGGAGAACATTAACACAGACACACAGACACATGCGCGCGCACAGCCTTCACTAAGCACGGTTCTTCCCTGAGAGTGATGGACTTGCATGGTACTACTCCGCTTAGCCAGGCCAACGTACACAGGTACCCATGTGCAGTCTCCATGGTCTCTCTCATGCCTAGGAGCTCACTTCTATCTCGCTGCATCCATGTTCTCTTAGCCTCCAGGGGGACTTGAGTAATGCTCTCTTTACAGCCGTCTTTGTTGACGCCACTTCAGTTCCTTCCGGTCTCTCGGGACCACCTGAGTCTGTGCCTTCCCTTAAGGCTGAAAGGTGCAGATGAGAATACTGCTGTTCACTCACCTACTCACCTTCTGCACGCACTGTTGCTTTTTTTCTCTCTCTCTCTCCCAATTTCCTCTGGCCCCTTGTCTCTTCCTTCTCTCTACCCTCTGGCCTCTTCTGGCTCTACTTTGCATCTCTCCCCACCCCTGGCAGCTGCTGGTTTTGCTGTTCAGTGGTAGAGACAACTAAGGCTGCCCCAATCCTCCCAAACATCTCCCACCCAAATCAAAGGTGCCTATAACTGGCCCCCAATGGCTGTCTCTTTCTCTGAGCAAATAAAACAAGTACTTTGCACTGTTGAAAACCAATGCTTTCCCCGGGGCTCTGGGACCCTCTCCCTCCTTCTTCCCCCAAAGGAGTCACTCCACCTATCCTCCTCTGTTTCCATGGTTTCCATGAACTGCAGACCCTCAGTCTATTCCTATGTGCTATTCCTAACGAAGACGCTGATGTACCCCCCCTCCGTGGATAAGTATCCCCTGTAGCTCCTACTGGTTCATCCACTCTCTTCTCAAGCTTCCCCCAGAGGACTATTTATATTCACAATCTTTCTGCTCAGTCTCTCCTGTAGCCTCACACGAGCCTCAGAGCCAGAGATCTCTACCTTGGCTGGCCATTGCATCCTGGACCTGCCCTCTTCTTAGCAAGCAGTTCACTCCGTAAGTACTAGGTTTCGCTGCAGGAAGAAGAGTCAGGGCTATGAAAAAATAGATGAGTCTCAACTCTGAAGGAAGCCACCCAAACAAGCAGGTAAGTAAGGAAGAGTAGAAGTTGAACCGGCCACTGAGAAGCGTATCGAAGAAAACAAACTGAGTGAAAGCAGAGGTCTGTTTTCTATGAGGTGGCCATGGGAAGCTGTCATGATGACATAGCCATTTGATCTGTGAACCAGAGTGACCAGGCAGAGACAATTGCAGGAAAGGAAAGAAGATGGGCACAAACTTGTCAAACTTATAGGCCTAGCTTTAACGTTACTTCTTCCAGAAAGCCTTTGCAACCCCCTTTGAGAGCTGCAGAACACGCTATCATGGCAGTCCCACCATTGTGAAAGATTGGGGCTGCCTTGTATTGGTCTTTATGAACCTCGCACCCTATCATAGCAAAGCCTTCCTTGGCCGACATATTTCTTTGATCAGCCTCCAAGTCCAAACAACAGATTAGTCGCTTGAGGGAAATGCCACATTAAAACTTGTGTCTTCTTATGATTTATTATTGATTTATTAATCTGGATTTTTTTTTTTTTGCCTACATGTGTGTCTGTGCACCAGTAGGGTATCTGGTACCCACAGAAGCCAGAAGAGTCATGTCTCCTGGAACTGGAGTTACAGATAATTATCAGCAACCATGTAGGTGCTGGGAATTGAACCTGGGACCTCTGGAATGGCAGCCAGTGTTCTTAACTGCTAAGCCATTTCTCCAGTCCCCAAAGTTCATAGTTTCAAAGCCCATGGCTGTCAGCAGCTCCTTCCTGTTTCTATCTGTGTCCCCCTGTCCTCATGTGTAGTCTGTCCACATCTTGCTAAGTACCTTCATTGGGAACTACACTGACACAGTGGGACACACACACAAAAAAATGAGAAGGCTGAGTGATAATTCAACTGGAAAAGCAAACTGTGCCAACTCCCCATGTCAGAGGGCAAAGTGGATGTTTGGAATGAAGCAAGAGACTTGAAATCTCACGTGCTTGATGCATTGTTCAGACATCGTGTGTCTATTTTGTGTGTTTCCCCTTTACTTCTTTGTAAATTTATATTATTTTATTTATTACCATTGGGTGTAGGCTCAGCATTTGAACATGTAGTACCCAGTTGGTAGCATTGGTTTTTGGAGGTTTAGGAAATGTGGCCTTGCTAGAGGAAATATACCACTGGGGACTAGTGTTCCATAGGCTAAGGGTTCATAGGCTAAGGGTTCACAGTCTCAGCCCACTTTCAGTTTGTTCATACTCCCCATCTCTCAATCTCCCCCTGCCCCTCTCTGCTTCGTGCTTGCACTTAGGGATGTGATCTCTTGGCTTCCTACTGAGTGTGAGCATACAGATTTTGCAGCAGCACGTGGAAGGCAGAGGACAGCATATGCAGAGTGGTTTTGTCCTTCCAGTGTGAGTTCTGAGAATAGAACTCAGGCTTTTGGGCTTCTGCAACAAGTACTTTTCCCAGCTCAACCATCTCCCCAGTCCCTCCCTTCAAGTCTTGAAAGAGGTTGTTTCATTTATTCTCAAGTGGTTGGTGTGCTGGCTAACCCAATGCCTTTAAAAAAGGCTTGGTAGAGCTGAAGTGTTATCAACAGCTGGTCAAGTTTTAAAAGCAACTTATTTGTCCTGCTTCTGTAGAGTCATTTATCTATTGCTAGGTAGTCGGAGGGTAGAAAATTACAGTGGAGCACTATGTATTTAAAATGATGCAGCAGTAAGCTGAGTGTGATGACACCTATCTGTATGGTGGTTTGAATGAGCAATGTCCCCCATAGGTTCAGGCATTGGAACAGCTGCTCCCCATTTGGTGACATTGTTTGGGGATGTTTAGGAGGTATAGCCTTGCTGGAAGAGGTTGCCCTTCTAGAGGCAGGCATTGCAGATAAACGTGATCTCTCTGCTTTCTGCTTCTGCTGCCATGTCTGCCACTTGCTGCCATGCTTCCCTGCCATGAAGAACTCTTAACCCCTTGGATCATAAGCCCAAGTAAACTCTTCCTTCTATAAGTTGCATCCATCAAGATGCATCATCACAGCAACAGAAAGGTAGCGAAATCAGACGCTTGTAGTGGAAGCTTTGGGGTTTTTTTGTTTTTGTTTTTTTTTAATGTGTCTTTTATTTTGGTCCCAAGTATAGGATGTGGGAGTGTTTTTCCACCACTGAAGACGGTCTCATGACCTTGGTTAGTGGAAGACAGACCCATGAGAGGGCACGTGATGTTTTTCTGGAAGCTGTCTTGTGAAAGGGCATGTGATGTTTTGCTGAAAACAGACATGCATGTGAGAGGGCACAGGATGTTTAGAAAGAATGTAAGTAGAATCCCACAGTCAGTGAGATGGTGCTTTTGCATTGCTGTGCCTTTCGGCGGTTTACATCACTGGTCTTTGCTTCACAGAGAGAAACGTTTCCAGAGCACCTCACTTCTGCTGACTCACGTCGATTTGACGGAGCCCTTCTGTTTCTGCCGGATCTTGCCGCTGTTACTGATCCATGTTGCTGTTTGGTGTTTGCTATTGGACTGGACAACACGGAGTGGAATTGGCCCAAGGAACGACGTCTAAAAAGGTCCACGTCTCCCACCTCTTTTAACCTTCGTTCTCTCCTGCCTCTTGTAGATGGGTTGGAAGGGAGGTAGAAGTGTTTAAGAACCCTAAATAAAGTAGGGTTTTTAAACACTTAAGCCTACAGAAGCTGCTACTGGAGAGAAGTAGGCTGTTGCTATGAAGAACCTGACCATGTTGCTCTTTGGAGGAATGTAGAAGACTTTGAAACTTCCGACTATAACATGGTTGGATGCTTTAAGCAGAGTTTACAAGGTTATTCTAGTAGAACCCTGGAAGGCGGTAGTGCAGAGAGCAAGGTGCACGGTGGAGGCCCCAGCTCTACCGGTTTCAGAGAGTCAGTACTAGACTCTGAGTTAGAAGGTTTTCCTGGGGTATTTTGGCAAAGAATCTGACAGCCCTTCTTCCAATGTCTTGAGAACTTGTCTGAGGTTAAGGTTAAAAGCAATGGACTAACTTCTTAGGTGGAAGAAATGTCAAGACTGTATAATGTTGAGTCTATGGCGTGGTTTGTCTTGATAATGCGTAGGCGGGTACGCTATGAAAAGAGCAATAGGGCAGAAAGAAGTACAAATGTGTAGCTTGGAGAGAAAAAGAGCACTGCGAAGCTTAAGGTTACATCCAAGATATATGCCAAAATGGGTTGCAGTTATTAAGATTAGCATCATTGCCGGGTGGTGGTGGCGTGCACCTTTAATACTAGCACTCAGAGGGCAGAGGCAGGTGGGTCGATATGAGTTCAAGGCCAGCCTGGTCTACAAAAGTGAGTCCAGGACATCCAAGGCTACACAGAGAAACCCTGTCTCAAAAAACTAAACTAAACGAAACTAAAAAAAGGATTGGCGTCATTTAGGAGAGGCCTGCTCTCCACTGGAACAGACAGAAGGATATACGCAAGGCAAGATCCCACCCACATAAGCTTCTGAGTCCTGAAGAGAGCCTGGGGTGTTTTCTGCTCTTAGAAAAGAACTGAATTTTAAAAGCCATTGCTAATGTGATTGATCTAAGAGGGCCAGAGATCGTGTCATGGTTGCAACTGAGCTTAGCAGTTTCATGCACATGGCGCTGGCTTTGGAAATATGAAGGGCATAATAGGGAAAGAGTTGTGGATTCCTCCTCTGCAGTTTCAGGCATTGCTGAGGCCAGGCAGTGTGTGGCAGTAGAGCCTCTGAATAAGGCCTTTGAAAGGCCAGCAGGGGCAGAGGCATCTAAGCCCTTTTATGTGGACACTGAGCTACATGATTCAGAGTTTCCTATGCTTGGCTTTTGTCTTGCTTTAGTCCAGTATTTCCTCACTATGCCCTGATTCCTTCCTTTTGGAATGGTAATACATAGTTTTGTCACTGTATGTGGAAAGTATGTAATTTGCTTTTTGATTTTACAGAGGGTTACAATTAAGAGATTGCCTTGAGTCCCAAAAAAATAAAAATAAAAACTTTGGACATTTAAACAGGGTTTTTAAAAAATGTCTAAGACTTTGTAGGTGGCCTAAATGCATTTGCAATATGTGACAATGAGTCTATAGGGCCAAGAAATGGACTGCGCTGGTTTGAATGGGAAATATCCTCCATAGGCTTGAGCATTTGAACACTTGGTTTCCAGTTGGTAGGGCTGTATAGGTAGATTTAAGAGGTGTCTCCTTGGAGAAAGCATATCACTGGGGACAGGTGAGGAGATGGCCTCAGCCCATTTCCAGTGTGCTCTGCTTCCTGGTGCAATCTCTTAGCTTCCTGATCATGCCACCATGCCTACCCCTTGATGCTAAGCCTTCTAATCCCTCGGGAACCATAGCCCAGAATACGTCCTTCCTTCTATAAATTGCTTTGGTCATGGTGTTTAATCACAGCAACAGAAAAGAAAGCCATACAGGCCTGTAATGCCAACAATCGGGAGACAGGTGCAGAAGAACCAGCAACTAAAAGTCATCCTTGGATAGCTACACACCAAATTCTAGGCTAACTTGAGATACAAGAGATACTGCTCAAACAAAAGAAGAGAAACAGAAAAGCCTGGAAAGATGGATCAGAGAGCAAAGCGTTTGCTGCATAAACAGGAGGACCTGAGTTCAGATCCCTGATACACACATACAAAGCATGTGTGCTGGCTCACAGGTGTTTGCCTGTGACCCCAGCATTGGAGGGGGAGAGGAGAAGTGCAGACAGGCAGATCCCAGATGTTTACCGGCCAGCCAATCCAGCCAAAATGCAAGCTTTTTGATCAGTGAGAGACCCTGTCTCACAAGTTAAGGTGGAGTGCAATAAAAAAAAGTCTGCCTCTGGCCTCCACACATACACACAAAAGTAAGAGTATACATACACTCACACAACACACACACACACACACACACACACACACACACAACCACCCTCACCACCCTCAAAAAGAAAAAAAAAAACAAACAAAAAAGTAACAAAATAAAATAATACCTGAAAAGAAAATAATAAAAAGTGAAGCATACAAAAGAAAGATACAGCCTGTTTGAACTTTAATTTTTTTTTTAACCTGTCTAATAAGACAGCAGTCCCCACTACCAGGTCCCCCAAATCATCTAAAACAGTGGTCCTCCACTAGAGGTGCTTTTGCCTCCATAGAATTTTGCAATTTCAGAAGACATTTTTTTCCTTGCCAAAACCAGGGAGTAGTATTACTGGCATCTAGTGGTAGAGGCCAACAGTGCTGTTGAATGACAGCCAACAGCAACAAAAATTATCCAGGTCCCAAATGTCCAAAGAATCAAGGTTGGGAAATCCCGGTCTCCGGGGTTAAAGAGAAAGTTTGAAGGCAATTGGCAGCTTTGCATTTTATTTTGTGTTTTATGATTAGACAAGCACAGAAGAAATGTCAAACTTTACACATGTTAAAAAATAACTCTTTGGTTTGGTGGTGTTTAATTTCTTGAGTTCTGCATATTAGCCCAAGGGGCATGTCCCACAAAAGCCTTCACTTACCAGGAAACTGAGACAGAGGGGAGGACATTCTAGTGGGACTCTAGATGAGAGAAGCATGGGAGAATGGCAAAGTAGAAGGATCCAGAGGGTCCTAGAAGCCTACAAGTAGAACATTATGATAGGCAGATTTGGGCACAGGGGTCCCGCTCAAACTAAGGCATCAGCCAAGGACAATACAGGCGGTAAACCTTACACCCCTACCCAGATCTAGCCAATGGACAGAACACTCTCCACAGTAGAGTGGAGAGTGGGGTATGACTTTCTCACATACTCTGGTGCCTCACCTTTGACCATGTCCCCTGGAGGGGGAGACCTGGTGGCACTCAGAGGAAGGACAGCAGGTTACCAAGAAGAGACTTGATACCCTATGAACATATACAGCGGGAGGTAATCCCCCTCAGGAACAGTCATAGGGGAGGGGAATAAGGGGAAAATGGGAGGGAGGGAAGAATGGGAGGATACAAGGGATGGGATAACCATTGAGATGTAACAAGAATAAATTAATAAAGGAGAAAAAATTGATTTTAATGCTAAAATTAAAAAAAAAATAACTCTTGAGGCTGCAAGTATGATGGCTCGGCAGTTAAGAGTAGTTCCTCCTCCTCCAAGAGACTTAAGTTTGCTTCCCACTACAGGCTCACAATTACCCACAGCTCCAGGCCCTGGGTGAGCCTATGTCTCTGGTCTCAGCAGGCATGAGACCAGAAGTATAACCACATAATTAAAAATAAATAAGTGGCCAGTCACGGTGGTTCACACCTGTAATCCCAGCACTCTGGGAGGCAGAGGCAGGTGGATCTCTATGAGTTCGAGGCCAGCCTGGTCTACAAAGTGAGTCCAGAACAGCCAAGGCTACACAGAGAAACCCTGTCTTGAAAACGCAAATAAATAAATAAGTAAATCTTAAATTTTAAAAAGTCATCTTCCCTCCCTAACCTGACCCTTCATCAGGGTTTTTCCCTGGAGGCATCACTAACTTGTTTTCTCAATACTCCTTCCAGAGGAAAAAATTCTGTTCAAATACAAAGATACAGTTTATACATATTGTCTATGTGCTGTTGTTGTGACAGATTCTCACTCTGTAGCTACGACTGGCCTGAAATTTGCTAGATGTAGATTCCTTCAGAGTGCTGGGATTAAAGAGGTGTGCCCCCACACTCACTGATAACTTTTATTTTTAATAATACAGCTTTTAGGTCTTGGGGAGTGTGTGTGTGTGTGTGTGTGTGTGTGTGTGTGTGTGTGTGTGTGTGTGTGTGTCTGTGTCTGTGTGGCTATGTATGTATAGCTTGCATGTGGCTTAGAGAGGGCTCTGATTTCCTTACTTAAGAACTGCTGCAACCTTGAAATAGCTACGTAACTTTTCTCATGTTTACCGGACTAAGACAATAGTCATTGGTTCGTTCACTGATGATGTATCCTAAGTACCTAGAACAATGGGCCGCTTATAGTATGTGCTTAAGAGATGCTTTCCTTATGCAGATAAACGTTGCATGATTGGGCTGGAGAGATGGCTCAGCAGTTAAGAGCACTCACTGCTCTTCCAGAGGTCATGAGTTCAATTCCCAGCAACCACATGGTGGTTCACAGCCATCCACAATGAAATCTGGTGCTCTCTTCAGGCATGCAGTACATGCAGGCATAATACTGTATACATAATAAATAAATATTTTTAAAAGTTGCATGTTTGACATCCAATTACGGGTGTATACTCTTAGTTCTACCTCCTCCTGGTGAGTACTTGGGTTGTTTCCCGTCTCTTACTGCGACTGTACACTTCACATGAGTGCACGTGTAGGGTGAAATGCTTGATCTAGGGTTGCTGGGAAGAACTGCGTTTTCGTTTTTTATTTTGAGACAGTATCTCCCGTAACCCAGACTAGCCTTGATGATCTCCAAGTCCTGAACTTCCTGGCTTCACTTCCTGAATGCTAGGATTACAGGCATATGCCATCAGGGTCAGATAGATCATAAGAATTCTTTCTTTTATCAAATTTATTTTTATTTTATGTATATGGTTGTTTTACCCATACACGTGCTTCTGAACCTCCTTTCCAGTGCCCATGGAGGCCAGAACAGGACATTCGATTCCCCCAGGGCTGGAGTTACACCTAGTTTTGAACCACCATGTAGATGCTGGGAATTGAAGAGCAGCCAATATTCCTCCCTCCCCCCCCCCGTGTGTGTGTGTGTGTGTGTGTGTGTGTGTGTGTGTGTGTGTGTGTGTTTCAAGACTGTGTTTCTCTTCATGTATCTCTGGCTCTCCTAGAATTCGCTCTGTAGACCAGGCTGGCCTCTAACTCACAGAGAACTGCTTGCCTCTGCCTCCTAAGTACTGAGATTAAAGGTGTGTACCACCACCACCAATATTCTTAACTGCTGAGCCATTTCTCCAGCCCTGATTGGGTGCAGTTCTAACTTTGATAGACGGGTATTGATAAATTAAAGATAATATTTGTGTTGAATCTCTTCCGGTCCAGCAAATTGAAAAAAAAAATGGAAATGCTGGTTCAGTTCCAACTGCTGAACAAAGATGTCCCGTAAAAGCCCCTCACAGGACAGGAACATGGCTGAGTAAGAGCTGGCCTTCAAATTGCTTAGGATGACTAGTTTGGGACAGGATGTGAGCTGCCACTGTGGGTCTAATTAGCCATTGTTCTGGAAGCCCTAGAGACATAGGCTCAGTCTATTCACACTCCTTAGGGGACTGCAGCCTTCCAATGCCAAGGCAGCAAGGAGCTCTGTATTGTGCAGGACAATGCCACAGAAAGGGCCTTATCTTCCTGTCCATATTGAGATGTTGAAGTGATCAGTCAACCCAGAGGACACAGACACAGACTGGCCTCTGCCTTTTCAATTGCGTAGGCATCAAAAGTGATGGTAGTTGCTGGACAGTGGTGGCACACACCTTTAATCCCAGCACTTTGCAGGCAGAGGGAGGAGGATCTCTGAGGCCAAACTGGTCTACAGAGTAAGTTCCAGGACAGCCAGGGCTGCACAGAGAAACTGTGTTTCAAAGACAAGGAGGAGGAGGAGGAGGAGGAGGAGGAGGAGGAGGAGGAGGAGGGGATTATGGTTGTGTAAGTGCTATATATAGCTCACAGGCCTGCATATGCCTTGCATGCAACATTCTGGGCAAATATTCCTCTCGACATAAAGCAGGTATTATTACCTTTGACTTAGAGGCACAGAGAAACTGGGTAATTTGTCCCATGTCCCATCTCTGATGGTCTCAAAGAGTGGACTGGCGTAATCCCAGCACCCAGATCCCAACCACTCCACACTGCTACCCTTCCGGTTTCCACCACTGACTTGTCACTTAGAGTTCTGTTTCTTGAAGGGGGTCCCCTTTTAATGTCTTTCACTCTGTCACACAGCAAGGTGTGTGGGAGGTGGATCACTTCCCCTTTTCTAGGGACCAATTGATGTCCTGGTGTTTCCTGTAAGTGCCAATTGCCAAAAGCCCTGCTGACTTTTAAAGGGATCTTTAGTAATGGGCACCATATTACTACCTGCAGTCAAATACTGTGCTTGCCTCTGGCCCACAAACTCTCAGAAGCTGAAGCTGTATCTGGTGCACTGCCACTGCCACCCAGAAGAATCTCTGAAAATTGTTGCCTGAGAACAACCAGAGCTCCAACTGGAAGTTGCAAGCCTTGCCTGCAAAGCCTTATACCAGTACAAACATAACCAACCATCATTGAGACTTTGGCTGCCCCTAGCCCAATAGTATAGTGATTGCCTTGGCTCCTTTTTTTTTTTTTTTTCTTTTCTTATTACAGCTGTTTTTCTTCATTTTCATGCCATTGTTTCAGCTCCATGGGCTCATGTCTGGAAATAATTTGAAAGCATTTTATGCTTTTCTATGGTACTAGAGGGAGAGGGAGAGGGAGAGGAGAGAGAGAGAGAGAGAGAGAGAGAGAGAGAGAGAGAGAGAGAGAGAGAGAGAGAGAGAGAGAGAACTCTGCTTAGGAATAGCAATAGGCCCTTAGGTAAATTACTGAAACCTTCCTGGTCTTAAATCTTTTGTTTATAAGAACAGGGCAAAGAGACACATTAAACAATGTCCCCTGATAATAGGAAATAAATGAGATGGAAAGTGTGAAAATGCACTGTGACACTAGTCCCAGGCCAAGTTCTTATGCAGCTCTGGCAACCCTGTTCACATAAGTTCACCATACTCCTGGTAAAGCATCTTTTCTGAGATCCACAACATGCTGGCTTGTCACTACTAGTAGGACAGATAGACTGTCACTATAGAAAGTGTGGCCATTTGGTCCTGGTCTCAGGACAGCACCTGAGAGCTTGTTAAAATACAAGATGGGGGCTGGGTATGGTGGCGCACCCCTTTAATCCCAGCACTCGGGAGGCAGAGGCAGGCCAATCTCTATGAGTTCAAGGCCAGCCTGGTCTACAAAGTGAGTCCAGGACAGCCAAGGCTAAACAGAGAAACCATGTCTCAAAAAAACAAACAACAAACAAAAACAACATCAACAAAAGCAAGATGGTTCTTAGGACCACTCAAAACCTACGGAATGAGAATCTGTTTTTCCAGACCAAGAGGTGATTGGTGGATACATTGAACAGTGGTGTTCTGGGCACTGGACATCCCTCTCCCACCAAAGGAGTTAAGCGACATTCTAAGAGTCCCCTGGTTTGTTCCCACGCTGGTTCCTACTATGGTTCCTATTATCATAATTATGAAACTCAATTAAGTAAGTAAGTCCAAGTCACAAAACGAGTTATTGTTTCCATTAAGACCAAGTCGAGAGGGGAAAAAGATGGCTTAGCAGCTAAGAGCACTGGATGCTCTTCCAAAAGACCCGGGTTAGGCTAACCAGCTCACAAGTGTTCTGTACATCTGGTTCTGGAGATTGGACGCTCTCTTCTGGCCTATGTGGGCACTGAGTGTGTGTGGTATGTTATGTGTGTAGGCAAGCACTCATATGCATCAAATAAAATATAAATATTTAAAATAAGTTGTTTACTGCTGGACCAACATGATCAGCGTGATTTGCTAAAGATAATTGTTTATAATTAAAATTCAATCTAGGGAGACGACTAGAGAGGCTCTGATATTTTGGAGTGTGTGTGTGTGTGTGTGTGTGTGTGTGTGTGTGTGTGTGTGTGTACATGCGGTCTTATTTTTGTTTTTTAATTTAAGACAGAGTTTCTCCATGTGGCCATGGCTGTTCTGGAACTTGCTATGTAGACCAGGGTGGTCTCAAACTCACAAAGATCTGCCTGCCTCTGCCTCCCAAGTTCTGGGACTAAAGGAGCACTCCACCGTGCCCAGCTTGATCCCCGGGGTTTTGCCTGCTGGGGCACTTGGTAGGTAGGCTGTCCTGTTGGCAGGCTGGGCCAGCTTACCCACACTATTTAGCTCTGTCAGCCCAGGATCCCCTCTGTGTGTCCACAACATTGTAAAAATTATTCTAGGTCTAATTTGAGTGTTCTTCCATCCTTCACTATCGCTCGTGTGCTTGTGAAAAGACTGATTCTTCATCAGGATTTACCGCTTCCATGAGGGAGGCTGCTACTATCTATCTCTACTTTATAGGCACAAAAAAACAAACAAACAAAAGGCCAAGGGTTTTGTTAATTGCTAATAACAAGAAACAGCAGGTCCAAACCTTAAAGGAAGATCTAACATCCTGCAGGTGCTAGACTCATAGCCATTGCCCTATTCTTTGGCTGTAGAGTTTAGAGAAAACACAGATGGTGCAGAAACATTTGAGAAATGTATATTCTTGCCAGAAATCAAAGAATGCAAAGCCAAGCATCCAGGAACATTTCTCAAGTATCAAATTTGCAAAGGTCTCCTCCTCTTCCTCCTCCTCCTCCTCCTCTTCCTCCTGCTGCTGCAATTTAACTTGCATTACGTAAAATAATACATACTCACGGCTAAAAAAGGCAGAGTGCAGCTTAGACATGGTAGCACGCGGTTGTAATCCTCGCATTTAGAATGTGGGAGCAGCAGGGTCAAATTTCCAGGGCTAGCCTCCACTACATGAACCTCAGTCTCTCTCTCTCCCCTCCCCCCTCTCCCAATCAGTCCGTAACGTGACTGCCACACAAACATGAGGACCTAAACTGGATGCCAGCATCCATGTGATAACAAACACTTTGTAACCCTATCACTGAGGGACCAGTAGCAGCAGAATCCTTAGGGCTTTCTGGCCAGCCAGGCTAGCCTAATTGATAAGCTCCAGGGTAGGGAGAAACCACTTCTCAAAGGAAATGGATTGCATTCCTAAGGATGACTCTTGAGGATATCCTCTGGCCTCCACACTTACATGCAAATGCTCCTGTGTACACACACACACACACACACACACACACACACACACACACACACACACACGTGCTCTCTCGTGCGCGCACACACAAAATTTTTTTAAAGAATAGACCAGACAAGCCTGTAAAGTGTTTGATATACAAGCATGGGGCTCAGATTTCCAGCACCAACACAAAACCCAGTTATGGTAGCGTATGCCTATGATTCCAGCCCTGGGGTTGGGTAAGAGATGGGCAGATCCATACAGCTAACCAACCTCTGGTCTCCATGCACACCCGCACACATGTGCCGCAAATAAGCACACACATACAATTGTAAATTATTTAACTAAATTTTCATTTTATTCAATGTCTATGAGTGTTTGGCCGTGTTAGTGCCTGGTTCCCACAAGGGTCAGAAGAGGGCATGTGATCCTTTGGAATTGTAGTTATGGGTAAGTATGAACCACTCTGTGGGTGCTGGGAAACAAGCCCAAGTCCTCTGCAAAGGTGGTATTATCCATTGAGTCATCCCTCGCCCCCCATTTATTTTATATATGTATATAATGTATGTATAATGTATGTGTGTACTTTTGGGTTTTGGGGGGATCGTTTTTGTTTTGTTTTTTGTTTTGTTTGAGACAAGGTTTCTCTGTGTAGCCTTGGCCAAATTCACAGAGATCTGCCTGCCTCTGCCTCCTGCATGCTGGGGTTAAAGGTATATACAACCACTGCCCAGCTTACAAACATACTTTTAAAAGGAGAAAAAAAAAGATCAGATTTCAGTGTGGCTTTTTAAACTATGAGCATATATTATTTTATATAATGAAAGTTAAATAGGAGGCCGGGCATGGTGGCACACTCCGTTAATCCCAGCAGTCAAGAGGAGGCAGAGGTAGGTGGATCTCTGTGAGTTCGAGGCCGGCCTGGTCTACAAAGTGAGTCCAGGACAGCCAGGACTACACAGAGAAACCCTGTCCCAAATAACCAAAAACAAACAGGAAAAGAACAATATGAATCTTTAAAACATACTAGCTGAAAAGCAGCAAATTGGCCTAGCCTATCAAACACACATGCACACAGACAAAATGCTCTATAGGAAGATGAGACGCAATCCGAAGAGAGCCCCTGAATCTGTCCAGCGTCTCCACCATAGCCTTCGCCTCCTGCCCTTCGCCTTCCAACCCCGGTGTTCTTCAGGGCCTCTGGGAAACACTGTCTTGATAGTGTCTGTAGCCACTCAATTACAGCAAAGAAAGGGCTGACCTAGACTTGGGTGGGGAATGGAGGGCGGGTGGTATGCAGAGTGAACCCAAAAGAACATACTGCCCTTTGACACAGTCATCTGCAATCTCACAATGGAGAGACTTATCCTCAAGGGGAAATCCAGTACTGGCTGCATGATGTCCACAGAGTGGTAATAAAAGCAAAGGTTGAAAGCAAAATGATTCAAATGATTGAGCTAGGAATATAGCTCAGCAGAGCATTTTCCTTACAGACACACACACACACACACACACACACACACACACACACACACACACGTACAAAAATAATAATAACAAAACAAAAAGCCTGCATTCCTGATGGAAAACCCTTTACCATCAATAGCTACCTCCTTTTTGGTGAATCTTCTTGTGCAGTTTTGGGAGAGTGATGGTCACATCTGGGCTCTCTAGGGAACCTAACACATCTGAGAGATTTGGGGCATGCTCTCTCTCTCTCTCTCCCTCTCTCTCTCTCTCTCTCTCTCTCTCTCTCTCTCATTCTCTCTATCTCTCCCTCCCTCCCTCTTGAACCCAAAGCTTTTTTTTGCATCCTAGAAAAATATTTCACTCCTGGGCTACATCCTCAGTAAGTACAGTAAGTAAGCCTCAGTTTCCCCCTGTGTCAATGGGGATCACATTCTCTGCTTGCTCTGTGGCCCTGAGAGTTGGAAAAGATGGTACTTCTGAGCAGCCTGGCACTCTTGGATGTTTTGCTAGGGGAGAGGGGCAGCCCTCCATAAAGCACTCAGCACCTTAGCTTCAGTGCTTTCCCCCACCCCCTCTTGGCTCCAACAACTATCACCACGTCACTCCTTGGGTTCATCTGTCCTTGGACATTCCAGTGACCTTCTGGCTCTACCCTCCTGGGGCAATCTGTCCTCATAGCCAGGATTTACCCATCAAGTGGTGCAGGGCATGTCTTCATTGCCAGCTCCAACCTCTCCTGATTGGCCTTTGTCCCAGCACTGCCTCACTGAACTTTCTATAGTCTGTCAAGTCCTGAGGCTAAGAATGCAACCAACCCAGCTTGGTCTCTGTCCTAGTTTGTTTCTCTGTTCCTGTAATAAAAAGCCATGACTAAATGCAACTTCAAAAAGGAAAGGATTTATTTGCTTATTTCTTTGGCTTAAAGATTATAATCTCTCGTCGAGGAAATTCAAGGCAGGAGACTGAAGCACAAACTATGAAGAAATGCTCCTTACTGGCTCATTTCCCATGGCTTCCTTGGCTACAACTTTTCTTACAAAGTCCAGACCTACCTGCCTACTGAGAAACTAGACCCTCCCATGTCAATTAGCAATTAAGAAAATGGTTAAGCATCGTTGGCCTCAGCAGTTACGAGTACTGGCCACTCTTCCAGAAGTCCTTAATTCAATTCCCAGCAACCACATGGTGGCTCACAACCATCTATAATGTGATCTGATGCCCTCTTCTGGCCTCAGGTGTACATGCAGATAGAGCTCTCATATATACATAAAATAAATTAGGAAATCTTTATTAAAAGGGGAGGGCGCTGGAGAGATTATTCAGAGGTTAAGAGCACTATGTGCTCTTCCAGAGATCCTGAGTTCAGTTCCTAGCAATCACATGGTGGCTCACAACTATCTGTAATGTGATCTAATGCCCTCTTCTGCCATACAGGTGTACGTGCAAATAGAGCATTCATATACAAAAAATAAATAAAATATTTTTTAAAAAGTAGCACTATTCCCAATTTTCTGCCAAAGTGCCAGATTGATTTCCAAAGTGACTGTACAAGTTTGCACTCCCACCAGCAATGGAGAGGTGTTCACCTTTCTCCACATCCTCACCAGCATGTGCTGACACTTGAGTATTTCATCTTAGCCATTCTCATAGGTGTAAAATGGAATCTCTGAGTCATTTTGATGTGCACTTTCTTGATGACTAAGGACGTTGAGCATTTCTTTAAGTGTCTCTTGGCCATTCGATAGTCCTTTGTTGAGAATTTTCTATTTAGCTCTGTGCCCCATTTTTAATTGGATTATTTGGTTTGTTGGTGTTTAATTTCTTGAGTTCTTTATATATTTTAGATAATAGCCCTTTGTTGGATGTAGAGTTGGTGAAGATCTTTTCCCAATCTGTAGGCTGTCACTTTGTTCTGTTGACAGTGTCCTTTGCTTACAGAAGTTTTTCAGTTTCATGAGGTCCCATTTATTAATGGTTGATCTTAGAGCCTGAGCTGTTCAGGAAGTTGTCTCCTGTGCCAATGAGTTCTAGGCTCTTTCTCATTTTTTCTTCTAACAGACTTAGGGTGCCTGGTTTTATGTTGAGGTCTTTAATCCACTTGGACTTTGTTTTGTACAGGGTTATAAATATAGATCTATTTGCATTTTTCTACATGTAGACTTCCAGTTAGACTAGCACCATTTGTTGAAGATGCTGTCTACCTCAAGACCCAGCTATACCATTCCTGGGCATATACCCAAAAGATGCTCCGCCATACAACAAGGACATTTGCTCAACTATGTCCACAGCAGCTTTATTTATAATAGCCAAAATCTGGAAACAACCTAGATGTCCCTCAAATGAAGAATGGATAAAGAAACTGTGGCACATTTACACAATGGAATACTATTCAGCTATTAAAAACAAGAAAATCTTGAAAACTGCAAGCAAATTGATGGAACTAGAAACGATCATCCTAAGTGAGGTAATCCAGATGCAGAAAGATGTGTATGGTATATACTCACTTATAAGTGGATATTAGCCCAACATAGATGTTCTCTAAGAGATTCCACCCAATGGGGCATCAGAACAGATACTGGGACTCAAAGCTGGACTCTGGGTGGAGCACTGAGAGGTGTAGGGAAGAGTAGGGGGATGGAAGGTCTGGAAAGGAGCAGGAGCTTCCCAGGAAACCATCAGTGTCTGAGGATCTGGACAAAGGGGGCCATGCACAAACTGATGCTCCAGTCAAGGACAATAAATGCAGAGAACCAAGACCCACTGTTCAGATGTAACCCATGGACCGCCAATTCCCCCTGTGGGGGGTGGGGCCACTGCTGCTGAACTTCTGACATGCGCTCAGGTGTCCACAATTTGGTCACATCCCTTTGGCAAGACAATAGTAGACACACAAAGAAAGGGAACGCAAGCTATCCTGATGAAAGCTAATAGGCTGTCGCCAGAGAGTTGTGGTAGGAGGGCCCCCATCAGAGGTCTAGGTGAGGGGAACAGGCAGATGAAGGAGGGAGGGTGGGAACAGGAAGATAAGAGGGAGGGGATAATCAGGATGTAATATGAATAAATTATAATAAATAAAAAATATACATTTAAAAAAAGAGTCACTGCTGCTCTTCCAGAGAACCCAAGTTCAGTTCCCAGCATCCAAGCCAGGTGCCTTATAGCCATCTATAACTCCAGCTCTAGGAGAACCCAAGGTCTCCTGTGGTTTTCAGCGGAACCTGCACTCGTGTGTAGGAACGCATGCCTACAATTAATTTAAAATAATTTCTAAAAAGTCTTTTTAAAAAGGCATCCAAAGAGGGGTGGAGAGATGGCTCAGTGGTTAAGCTCACTGACTGCTCTTCCAGAGGTCATGATGAGTTCAATCCCCAGCAAACATATGGTGGCTTACAACCATCCATAATGTGATCTGATGCCCTCTTCTGGCCTGCAGGTGCATATGCAGGCAGAGCTCTGTATACATGATAATAAATGAATACACCTTCTTAAAAAAAAAATCTTTAAAAGTCTCTTAACAGTGAGCTCCTGTAAAACGACAAAACAAGTTATATACTTTCTTACTCCAAAAGGGGAAAACTAGGGCACAGCTTCAATCAGAGGAAAGGGAAGCCAAAATCCAACAGTATAACTAGATCAGTGTCTGGTTTCTGGGACTTACTCATGATCTTCTGGGTTCCAAGGAGGTTGGACAGCCCAACCTGTAGAGCTCTGCTATACAAAGCACATGTGGCTTGCCTCCTGGGCCCATGATGGCCTACTCCATGCCTGCCACTGTCCTTGGTGGTTGTCCCTTGGTCCTGGCATCTCTACTATGCATGATGCTGCACCTTCACTGATCATGACTCCTGGACTCTTCGAGGAGCCTCTGACCCTGTTACAGAGTGTCATACCTCAGCTACTTTCCACCACCCTTTCAGCCTTAAAGACCAGTACCATATGTTACTCTTACACATTAGTTGCCAAGTTCTGCTGCCATTTTTATATATATAGCCGCTCTCCACTTCCCCCCCCCCCCGACACACACACACACACACACACACACACACACACACACACACACATTACAATTTAACTTCTATGTGTTGACCCTGGGGAAATACTTCCCAGAAGATTTCACCTCAATGATGCTGTTCTCTTGCACCTCAGCTAACCAGCATCTGTTCTTTTTTTTTTCCTTTTTTTAATTTGTTCATATTACATCTCAATAGTTATCCCATCACTTGTATCCTCCCATTCCTCCCTCCTTCCTGCTTTCCCCCTACTCCTTTCCCCTATGACTGTGACTGAGGGGGACCTCCTCCCCCTGTATATGTTCATAGGGTATCAAGTCTCTTCTTGGTAGCCTGCTATCCTTCCTCCCCATCCAGGGAACATGGTCAAATATGGGGCACCAGAGTTCATGTGAAAGTCAGTCCCCACTCTCCACTCAACTGTGGATAATGCCTGTCCATTGGCTAGATCTGGATCAGGGTTCGATGTTTACTGCATGTATTGTCCTTGGCTGGTGCCATAGTTTGAGCAGGACTCCTGGGCCCAGATCCACCCATTATAATGTTCTTCTTGTAGGTTTCTAGGACCCTCTGGATCCTTCTATTTCCCCATTCTCCCAGCATCTCCTCTTCCAGTGAAGCAAAGGTTTCACTTCCATGATTGTTGAGTCAAAATATCACATAAATGGTCCTGGTAAATTATTTGAGGAACTTTAAAACTTGCCTCTGAAACTTCACAAACTAGGCTTCCATCATCTGAATTTCTCTCACATTAGTTTCCAGGGGTCCCCAGAACAACCCTTGAAACTCTGAACAGGCAATGGCTTTTCCAGTCCAAAGTTCTGAATGCTTACACAATGCAACCCCCAAACAGCCTGCATGTATAGTGAGTGTACCCCCATTCCCTGGTGCCAACTTCAAACCAGTTTGCTTCTTTTGCTGTAACCAACACTGTGACCAAAAGCAACATCAAAGAGAGAGGGTTTATTTGGGTTACAGGTTATAGCTCATCTTTGAGATAAGCAAAGGCGGAAGTAAAGCAGGAGACGGAAGCAGGAACCATGAGAAACACTGCTTACTCATTCACTTCCCATGGCTTGGACAGCCCAGGTCCACCTGCCTAAGGGACGGTACCCTCTACAGAGGACTGGGCCCTTTGACATCAATTTGCAACTAAGAAAAATGCCTCACAGGCAAGGCAGACCTGGCCACGGCCCAATCTGCGGAAGGCAGTTTTTTTAACTGATGGTCCATCTTCCCAGGTGACTCTCTAGGATGTGTAAGTTGACAGACCTTCACCATCCATCCTTCTCAGAGCACCCAATGAACACAGACCCTACTTTCATGGGTCTAACTTGTTAGCGAGGACAGAAAAATAAAATATGCCAGTACATGCACATATTCCATGATGAGTCCCATGACTAAGACCAAGAGATGAGGGCTGGAAATGTAGCTCAGTGAAAGAACATTTACCTAGTATGTGTAAGGCCCTAGGTTCGATTCCCAAGCACTCCATAAGGAAGAGGGAAATGATATAGTATTGAGGAAGTACGATCTGCTACACACCAGAATCTGATGAGCTCCAAGACAAATAGCTACAGTTAGAAGTGAGGGTTGTGGTTACCGACTATACTATGTGCCCATGGATGGCGATTACATGACAGTCATGGTTTGGCTACATACTTGGAGAGTCAAGAGAGCTGAAGAAAAACCATCAGTCCTGAGGTAAACTGGAGGAAAGCCTTCTACACAGCGATCTCCAATGGCCACAAAGATCCTGGGGGTCAGGCTATCGCTGCTCACTTGGGTGAGGGTCAATAGGGCCAGCCAGTCTGAATGAAGCCAGGCACAGAAATGGGGATGGAAGTTAAGAGTGCTTATAAGCTGGGAAACATCTCCTTCTCCGTCCATTCCCAGATATTTGGAGAACAGAATAGAAGGAAAGTGTGGATGAGAGATGTCATGGCTAAGGAAGAGGAAGAGAACTATCTCAAGTGGGAAACAGAGGCAGAAGTGAGAACCAAGGAAGGCAAATTGGAAGGCTGAGGGTCTTGTCAGCCCCTTGAGTTTGAACTCGAGCAGCCATCTTGTTGCCTTCAGAGACAGAATTCAAATGACCTTTCCCCATCAGCTGCCTGGGAATGTACCAATATCTGAGGCCGGACATGTCATCCCACACACTGGGGAGAATTGCAAATCTTTGCTCTGCCAGGTCTCCTGGATCCCAAGCTCACTGAAAGAAGGTTCCCAGCTCACAAGGAGATAGTGGGTGAAGCAACAGCTGATAGAAAACTTCTTGAAAGCTCCTGGAGTGTGCTATGTGTGCAGCCAGGCTATGACAAGCAGGGAGGACCATTCCAAAGTCCTGAAATATGCTGGGGCAAAGGGCTGGCGAGTCTCATTTTGTCACCACCTACCAGTAGGCAGCTGTAGAAACCCATCAATGGTGAAGACATCCTCCAGAGGCAGCCTTCAGGAGCATGCTTCCCTGCTGGTGGCTAGAAGTGGTGGAGGTACCTCCTACTGTCAGTCTTCTCCTCATCTGGAGGCCCTTTAGCTGAGATAGCCTAGAAGCAATAGCAGGCACTAATAGTTCGGGTGCAGATCACTAGGGCTTAGGAGACCCTGTCCACTGGCTGGGCTGGTGGGCCACGTGCTGGAGCAGTCCAGCAGGAGCGACGTCACTTCCTGCTTAGTTACTTCCTTCTCAACCTGGCAGCCACAGATCTACAGTCCACACTGATGCCTCCCTTCTGGTCTTTAGAGGAGCCATTTACAAGGGTTTGCTTAGAATCACGGTACTCAACATGTGTCAGTAGCTTCTTCCTCAGAGTGGTGAACTTGGTTTGCCAGCGCGCTGAACCCAGGCCACACGGCCATTCTGGCCACCTTGCCCACTGCTCTGTTCACCACATTGGCGAAAGTGGAATATGGGCCTTTGTATGTGTTGCGCTCTCCTAATGGCAGTCCAAACTGCATGACTTTCTACGGCCTGCAAAAATGGCAGTCACCTTCCTGCTCGGGGCCTGTTCACTGATGCTGTCGTGCTTCCTGCTGGCAGTCAAGGGCCCTCCCCTGATCTGCTCTGAACCACCCCCAAACTGGCCTGCTGGCTGCTTAGCCAAGTGCCCAACCATCTAGGGCAGGGGGAAGAGAGCATCTAGATGCTAGCCAACTAAACATCAAGCCCCTGGGAGTGTCCCGACTTGCTAGCTCAGGCTTCCCTCTTTCTTATCGCCACCTGCATGGTGCTCAGTAAGAGCTCTCTCGACCCACTGCTTTACTGCCTGCTGTGTTAGACTTCTACCATGGCTAGAGAGTCTCTGTGTGCGAGTTTCACGATCCCCTCGGTGACACAGGAACCAGTATTCTGGTGTCTCTTGGGAAAATGTGAATTGATGGAGATAACTTAAAAGTGGATTTTTACCATTAGCCTTCTGTGTGATACAGGGTGAACTCCTTCTGTCCTGGCCTCCCACAAGGAGCAGTAAGGAGGAAATAGCCAAGGGGACCTGCCATGTCTGGTCGCACATACCATTTCCTGGTGCAGCCTTTGGAGAATCTGAGGTCCACTCCTTTCCCTTCACAATCCTGCCTCCTACTTTACTGTTTCCTTTTAATGTCACAAGGGAGCTGCAAGGAGAAGGTCTGAGCAATGTCTGAAAACCTAGAGACGGGGAGCGAAGAGCTCAAAAAGCCCTTTGGAAAGCTGAAGATGTCTGAGCTTTTGTTTTGATTTTTTTTTTTTAACGTTTCCCCTCTATGCAATATATCTTGGCTATGTTATCTTTAAAGGCTGCTTGCTCTCTTGTCTTCTCCAGATCCCTGGGGCATGGCTGATTGCAAACAACTCTGAATCAGCAGCACGTGCTAACCCTGAGCATGAGAAGTGTTCCGGAAGCGGAAGCTGAGAAGGCAGCCAAAGGACCCGAAGCCTCGCAGCTTGGAGAATGATGCTAAGGGGTCATCCTGCCACCAGGCTAGGTGGAGCAACGGTGACTTAGAAAGCCCCAGGTATGAGGAACTAGGACCCATGGTAAGAAGTCATTAGAAACAGATTTCAGCCCCTAAATTATGCAAAACTTTTTCACATTTCCAGCACCTGAGGCACATGAGGAACTATGCTTCCTGTCTAGTGTATATTCTAACAGAAACTGATTGGTCACATACACTGTTTTAGTTGGTTGATTGGTTTTGGTTTTGGTTTTGCTTTTGCTTTTGCTTTTGCTTTTTTTGAGACAGGGTTTCTCTGTGTAGCCTTGTCTGTCCTGGACTCCATCTGTAGACCAGGCTGGCCTCGAACTCACAGCAATCAGCTTGCCTCTGCCTCCCAGGTGCCAGGCGTGCGTCACCAAGCCTAGCGGTCACGTACATTGTTGAAGACTGAATTCATGTATCTGGCAAGGTGGAAAGCAGTGGTTCTCAACCGATACGTCAAGATCCCTTTAGGGGTCAAATGACGATTCCCCAGGGGTAGACTAAGACCATCTGCCTATCAGATATTTACATTATTATCCCTAACAGTAGCAAAATTGCAGTTATAAAGTAGCAATAAAAGTAATGTGGTTGGGGGTCGGCACAACATGAAGAACTGTAATAAAGGGTCACAGCATTAGGAAGGTTGAGAGCCACTGCTGTAAAGTGACTGATTTCAGCAGTCTCTTCTAACCTGGAGACCTTGGGACTGATATGGGAGATACGAAGCCTAACATATGCACTTATCTGCAAAATGTATGCCCCAGCAGTGGGCGCCACCCCTGCTCCCCAAATGCACTTACGGGTCAATCTGAGGACAGTTTTCTTCACTCCTTTCTGTGGTAGGAAAGGCTACTTCGCATACTAACATATGTGCATTCTCAACACATGTTACTTTGAGAGATTCAGTGGGCAAGATCAGATTCTATTTATAATTGCCTCTTTGCAAAGGCTGCTAACGAATTCCATGTCTGATGCTTCTAATGGGCAAGACAGCCTTCTTGAATGCACAGGGACCAACCAGGAACCCACGCAGGACTGTGGATCTATTTAAATGTCAGCTCAGAGCATCCCAGAGTCTAGTCAGTTCCCATAGCTGCTACTGGGTGAAATAAGAACTCCTGGGTAATGTGATATGAATGATAATATTCCTTTAAAATACCCAAGATAGAAGAATCTTCAGCAAGTGCTGGGACTACAGGTGCCTGGCCAAGAATCTTAGTTGGTATAGTGCTTGGGCACTTAAAAAGAAAACCTTTCTTTTTTCTTTTCTCTTTTTTTGTCTTTTTTGGTTTTTGCGTTTTTGGGGGTTTTGGTTTTTCAAGACAGGGTATCTCTATATAGCCTTTGCTGTCCTGGACTCACATTGTAGACCAGGTTGGCCTCAAAATCACAGCTATCCCCCTCTGCCTCCTGAGTGCTAGGATTAAAGGCATGTGCCATCACGCCCAGCGAAAACCTTTTTTTTTTTTTGGTTTTTCGAGACAGAGTCTCTCTGTGTTAGCCTTGGCTGTCCTGGACTCACTTTTTGACCAGGCTGGCCTCGAATTCACAGCAATCCACCTACCTCTGCCTCCCGAGTGCTGGGATTAAAGGCGTGCGCCACCACGCCCGGCCATTTTTTTTTTTAAACATAGAAAGGTGAAGTGGTTTACACCTGTCTCCACACCATGTTTTACTCTTGTTTGTGAGTCACTTGCTACAGGAAGAAGAGGTCCCCACCGAACTTCCTCTCTATCCTCCTGCAGCCCTTCCTCTGAATGAAGACCTGCCCTAAGGTGTAAGATCATGGCTGGACTCCGAAGTGAACAGATGTCTGTCTGGGAGCTGCAAGCACTGTGAATCAGAAATAAGAGTTTATTAAATAGAACCTAAGGGTAATGGTCACTTCAAAACTAACATGTGTAGAGCTGATGAGATGGTTCAGTGAGTCAAAGTGCTTGCTTCACTAGCCTCCTGACCCAGATATCCCACAGTCGTAGAAGAGAAATGATTCCTGAAAGTTGTCTTCTGATCCCCATAACACATGTCCGCACTGTTACATACACATCAAACACACAATGACAATTAAAGCTGTTAAGGAGCTGCATGTAGTGGCGCATGCCTTTAATGCCAGCTTTTGAGAGGCAGAGGCAGGCAGATTGCTATGAGTTCGAGGCCAGAGTCTAGGACAGACAAGGCTACACTGAGAAACACTGTCTTGAAAAACAAAAACAAAACACAAAAAAACTATTAGGAGGGCTGGAGAGATGGCTCAGAGGTTAAGAGCACTGTCTGCTCTAACAGAGGTCCTGAGTTCAATTCCTAGCAACCACATGGTGGCTCACAACCATCTATAATGTGATCTAATGCCCTCTTCTGGTGTGTAGGTATACATGCAGGCAGAACATTGTATATATAATAAATAAATAAATCTTTTTTAAAAACTATTAGGAATATTGTGTTTGAACCAGATGCAGTGGTGCAAGCTTGTAATCCCAGCACTTGGGAAAGCAGAAGCAGGCAAATCACTGAGTTCTAGGCCAGCCTGGTCCACAAAGTGAGTCCAAGATAGTCAAGGCTACACAGAGAAACCCTGTTTTGGAAAAAAAACCACACACACACACACACACACACATACACACAGAATACTGTGTTTGAGCTGGAAAGATGATGCCTCAGAGGTTAAAAGCATTAGCTACTCTTCCAGCGGTCATGAGTTCAATTCCCAGCAACCATATAGTGGCTCACTACCATCGATAGTGAGATCTGATACCCTCTTCTGGCCTGCAGATGTACATGAAGACAGTACATTCATATACATAAAATAAATAAATAATTCTTTTAAAAGAAAAAGAATATTGTGTTTAACTGGGCAGTGGTGATGCACGTCTTTAATCCTAGCACTTGGGAAGCAGAGGCAGGTGGATCTCTGAGTTCAAGGCCAGCCTGCTCTATAAATTGAGTTCCAGGGCAGCCAGGGCTACACAGAGAAACCTTGTCTCAAAAAAACATACAAACAAAAACAAAACAAAACAAAAACTTGAAAAAATAGAAAATAAAGAAAGATTGTTGTGTTTAAGGAATAATGTGTGGGCTGGAAGTGTCTCAGTAATACAAAGCTTTCCTTGCATCCGCAAGGCTTGATCTCCAGTACACAAAAGCAACATTACAGAAAGTTGCAGGAACAGTTTGAGAGACAACACACAGTATGGAAGGCAAAGGCCTAGGCAGATACTTTTGCATGTGTCTCTAAGTCACATTGCCACTTTCAGCCTGTTTCCTCGCCTGTAAAGTGAGAAGGTTGAGACTTCTCTGTGTTTTTCCCAAATCGATGGTTTAATTTTTTTTTTAATGCCCTGTTATTCTTTGTGTAGATAATTTCTATTTGGCAGTAATGAGAATCGAATCCAGTACCTAGTGCATACTAGGTGTCTTGGTTTCAGTTACTATTGCCACGATGACCAAAAGCAAGTTAGGGAGAAAGGGCTTTATTTGGTTTACCCTTCAACATTCATAGTCTATCATCGAAGGAAGTCAGGACAGGAACTCACACAGGAGGAGAACCTGGAGGCAGGAGCTGGTGCAGGGACCACGGAAGGATGCTGCTCACTGGCTTGCTCCTCTGGACTTTCTCAGTCTGTTTACTCACAGGACCAGGACCACCTGGCCAGGAGTGACCCTACCCATAATGGGCCGAGCCCTCTCACACCCTAGTCGTATGGAGGCATTTTCTCAAATAAGGCTTCTTCCTCTCTGATGACTCCAGCTCCTGTCAAGTTGACATAAAATGAGCCAGGACACTCGGCAAACACTCTACCACTCAGGCCCGTTCCCAGCTCTGTGTTCTTTTCTGACGGCTGTCCACATACCAACCCTTGTGGGGCTGTCTTTTGACACGTGCTGGCATCCTATGAACCATCTCGGCTTACTGAACTTTTAGTTCTTGTGAATCACCGAGGACTGCGTGTCTCTTGTTATAAAAGTACCAGCCTTGCAGAGCCAGAGGCAGACAGATATCTTGTGAATTAAAAAACCACTCAGTCAGCCTGATCTTCTGTATAGTTCAGTCAGGGGTACATAGTGAGACTCTTTAAAAAATTAAAAAATAAAAAATAAAAAGCGCTGCTCTTTCTGAATAGCCCCTTCTTATGGGTATTGAATTCCTAGACAAAAATATTCCTGTTTTTTTCAGCCTTGTCTTTTTCTTAGCTAGAATATTACTCGGGATTCTCTAGAGAAACAACTTATAAAATAAGTGTGTGTGTGTGTGTGTGTGTGTGTGTGTGTGTGTGTGTGTATGGGGGATTTATTAAATTGGCTTACAGGCTGTGGTCCA
Organism: Acomys minous; assembly: GCF_964271855.1. Classification (NCBI taxonomy): domain Eukaryota; kingdom Metazoa; phylum Chordata; class Mammalia; order Rodentia; family Muridae; genus Acomys; species Acomys minous. The sequence continues at coordinate 31,984,911 of NC_140495.1, forward strand.
GCCAACTCAATTAATGGCTGTCTGTCTACCAACAGAAGGTCCAAGAATCCAGTTGTTGTTCAGTCCACGAGGCTGCGTGTCTCAGCCTTCAGTAGACACTGGAATCCCAAGGAAGTCATATCTAATGACAGGGGAGGGATGGACCTGCTAGCGAAAGCAAGCAGGCAAAGAGCAAAAGGCTCCTTCCACATCCTTTACACTGGCTGCTGGCAGACGGTGTGGTCCAGATTAAAGGTTTATCCTCCCACCTCAAAGATTCAGATTAGAAGTGGGAAGCCTGCTTGAAATGGTTTAATTAAGGGGAAAAAAATCCCTCAAAGGTGTGCCCAGTCATTCGGGTTTTAGCTAATTCCAGATGTGGTCGAGTTGACAACCAAGAATAGCCATCACAGCATCCCACCCTCGACACGTGCCCTGGGCCCTCCATCTAGCCTCTGTCTCATGGCTCTCAGCTTTTCGCACTTTTGACATCCTGCAGTCTCTCTGGCTCACCAAGTCTTCCAGCATTGCTTGGCCTGAAAAAATACAGCAGTCGGCGTTTCCCTGCCTTCCTTTCAGCTGGATTCGCTCTTGTGCTGTGTATACAGTCAGTGCTCAATAGATGTTTGAAGAATGAGTAACCAATGTTCTACGTGTCCTCACCCTCCACTTAGATCCAGTATAGAGTGGTCGTATGATAAAGCTTAGACTTAGGTGTGTCTTCCAAAGCCTCCCCCGGATTCAAGAAAATTGGTCCAGAAGTTCACACTCCTGGGCAGTGGTCTGGCCTGACCACTCCGCCTAACTATTCCCTGCACTACTTGTTCTACAAGCTCCCTTTATACCGTTATGTCAGTTCATCCTCATACTGCCTTTGGAGAGCACACTGTTGTCGTCATGTCATAGAATGGTGACCTGGGCTTCAAAGAAGAACACAGCTAATTGGCAACCGCGCTCACATATAATGTCACATCCCTGCTGAGAGTCTGTGATACCCATTGTCAGACCAGAGTCAATCAGGATGGGATTATATAAGTAAATGTGGATCAATCAGGATGGGATTATACAAGTAAACGTGGAGATGCTTTGCTACTTTCAACAGTTGTCGCTTTGTCTTGTTGTGTCGTTCTCTTTGGGGTTTGTGAGTTGTTTTGTTTTTGAGACAAGATCCAAGTAGCTCAGACTAGTCTTGACCTCACTATGTGACTGAGAATGACCTGGCACGTCTTTTGTCTGTTTCATGGGTGTGTGTGAAATGTGGGTAGGTGTGCATGTGGCAGATGTTGGAAATCATCCTCAATTGCTCTTCTCTGAGACAAAGTCTCTCAGTCCAACCCAGAACTCACTAGAATGGCATCTTGCTAGCCAGCTTGCTCTGGGAATCCTTTGCTGGAGTCATGCATGGACAGTCTGCCACACCCACCGAGAGTTTCACAGGGATCTGGAGTTTCAAACTCTGGTCCTGGTTCGTGACTAGCCAATGCTTTAACTGCTGAACTATCTCTCCAGCCCATCACTCTGAACTTATGCTCCACTATCTAACTGCCAGGGTTGCATGTGTTTGCACAAAGCCTGCTTTATGTGCTGTGCAGATCAACCCAGAGCTGTTTGCATGCTAAGCAAGCACTCAGCCAACAACGCTAAACCCCTAGTCCTTTGATTTCTGGTTTTTTGGGTTTTGTTGTTGTTGTTGTTGTTTTGTTGTTTTGGGTTTTTTGTTTTGTTTTGTTTTGTTTTTTCAAGACAGGGTTTCTCTGTGTATCCTTGCCTGTCCTGGAGTCGCTTTGTAGATCAGGCTGGCCTCGAACTCACAGCGATCCGCCTGCCTCTGCCTTCCAAATGCTGGGATTAAAGGCATGCACTACCACACCTGGCCTTTCTGTTTGTTTCTTTAAGCAGACAGAATTTGACTATGTTTCCCAGGCTGGCCTGGATCTCTTGGATTCAAGCAATCCTCCTGCCTCAGCCCCCAAAGTTGCCAGAACTGTAGGCACATCACTTTGGCTAAATTGTGAGTCCAGTCTTCCAAAGTTGTTCAGTTTGTAGTTGGCTTTATAAAGCGATGGATATAGTTCCCTGTTTGTTTCACAATAAAAAACAACATTTCTTTTGCCATCCTCAAGTCACTGATAGTGTCAGGAAATGCCCCATATGTCCCCCTCTCCCCCCTTCCCCGACAGCTAAGATCCTGGCATTTTAAAGCCTCAGATCCTTGGCCTCTTCCGTGCCTCTGAGTGGCTACAGTTTTCCTGGCCAACCCCTCTCAAGCCCTGTACCCTGAACATGTCCACTCAGGCGGCTCCATCTCTCTGGAGTGCCAGCCCACCACCCAGCTAGAGTGGACATTTCTTGTGCCCCCATGACCTGTGGCTTACTCTGCACTGCAGGTCACCCCTGACTCTACATCTCAGAATCCCTTCCCACTGTCCTGTATCATCCAAGCATGTTTTGGTCCCTGAGTGAGACTGTGGATGGAGCTCAGTTGCTGAAGATGCTTGCCTAGCATGCCGGAAGACTTGGTTTTGGTCCCCAGCACTGCATAAAACAGGCATGGTGGTGAGTGCCTGTGGGCCCCACTCTTGACTCAGAGCAACTTCCAGGCCAGCCTGAGACACGTGAAGAACTCAGAGGCCTGATTGAAAAGCAGTGTTTGCAACCCATGCTGGCTAGGTGCCAGTCATCTGGACTCCTCCACATCTGGGGGCCCTGAGAGCTACTTTTCCCTAAGATGCTGAGTGGTTCTGCTTCTCTTGGACAGCATCCCCTTCCTTCATGGGACAGAAGCTTCTAGAAGTGAGGACTTCTCCATTCTGTCTTGTTTATATCCCCTTCACAGCAGCCTCCAGTCTGACGCAGCGTCAGAGGTTCCTTACGGAAATGGAAATGTGTGTGGCCGTGTCCTGACCTTTCCACGTTCTGTCTCTGCTCTTCCTTTTCTGATTAAAATGTCAAGTAAACAGAGACCTGTCAACCAGCTCTCAGTTTCTCTGGGGTGGGGACAGGGGATTGCCATCTTCTCCTGTGATTGACAAGGACTTTCTAAGTGATACACTTCATGAACTAAAAAATGAGAGAGAGAGAGAGAGCAAGAGAGAGCGCTCATGTGTTTATGAGGTCACTTCTGCAGGGATCTAGTTGTCCCAAATGAATTTTTAGCACTTCCCTTGGGGAGGCAGCAACATAGGCAGGAGACCAAAAACACCCTTAATTAGGTCAGCAAGACACAGACTCATAAACCACGGAATGTGTGAGCTCCTAAGCCAGTGCCCTTGTCTTAGAGATGTCAACATTAAGGTCCAGAAAGGACCATTGGGTCATGCAGCCAGTTGATGTCAAACCTGCCCCCCATCAGTCTAACAGGGTCCTGGGAGGATGGCCAGCCCCTGGGGTCTAGTGCAGGGCTACCAGCCATCTCGTTTTCCTGGCACTGAGAGGCTGCGCAGCATCTCAATCACTCAGTGCTAAAACTGAGAGAGTCTCAGGCAAATTGTGGTGGCGTCACCCTGCTGCTGTGGGTCACAGCTTCTTTCTCCTCCCTAGCTCCAAAGCCTCCAGCAAAATTTCAGGAAAAAAAGAAAAAGAAAAAAAAAAGGTATCTGAGGCCCAGATGTGAGCATCAGATGAGCCCACTGGGATCAATGGTGTGGCCTGGCCTGGCAGGGAGCTGGGCTGCTAGTCACTACCCTGCTGTGGACACTTCCACCACCCTAGTATAGACACTTCCCCCCCCCTTGGCAGCTTTGCTTTCTTTGCACCAAAGACACAGTTTTTAAAGCTCTGTGGGGGCCGTCTGACTTTGATCTCTGCAAATATTTCTTTTGATAAGTACCAGAACCTCACATGATGTGTGTTTGGAGCGTGTTTAGCAATATGCTGGCTTGCCTTTTTGGTTGTTTTCCAGTTTAGGACAGTCCAGTCAGCTCTGTCCCCTTAGTTCTTCTGTGTGACTGTGAGCAAACCTCTGAATACCTTGGAGTCTTGGCTTCCCCGTGTGTGGCATGAGGAGTGTTAGAATTGGCCTTATTGAACAGCTCTGGAGATTGAAAGGGGAAGCCCTGCAGTGCTCAGTGAACAGCTGTCACGTGCTGCCCCTGAAGGCCATGGGTCTAGTGTATCCCTCTTCCAAAGGCCGGGGCCGTCAGCCAGGGATTAGTGAAGACACACATTTCCTGGTGGATGAAGATGTACAATGATGCACGATTTCTCTCTCCTTGTCCTTGAAGATCTATAGCTCAACTGCACTCATACATTTTTTGTTGTGGTGGTTGTTGCTTTTTCTCTTTGTTTTGGTTCTGTTTCGGTTTCGGTTTTGGTTTTCTGAGACAGGGTTTCTCTATACAGCCTTGGGTGCCCTGGTCTTGCTTTGTAGACCAGGCTGGCCTTGAGCTCATAGATATCCTCTTGCCTTTGCTTTCTGAAGTGCTGGGATGATAGGCCTACACCACAGCGCCCCAGCTGTACTCATAAATTTTTATGAGTTTCTATGTAGTGGCATTGCTTTATAGCCATTCCCCTCCCCCCCACCCCCCCACCCCACCCCCACCCCCAGGAACTGGTGAAACCAAGTTGGAGCTCTGAAGGAGTCTGACGCTTTCAGTGCCTGCAGTTGCACAAGTATGACAGTAGGGGGCAGCACAGGCCAATAAAGGTGATAAAATTAGACCAGACCCAGCCACATGACTCCTGGGCATACACCATACAACAAAGACACCTGCTCAATTACATTCATAGCAGCTTTATTCATAATAGCCAGAATCTGGAAATAACCTAGATGCCCCTCAATTGACGAATGGATAAAGAAACTGTGGTACGTTTACACAATGGAATACTACTCAGCTATTAAAAACAAGGAAATCTTTAAATTTGCAGGCAAATGAATGGACCTAGAAACAATCATCCTGAGTGAGGTAACCCAGATCCAGAAAGACACGCATGGTATAAACTCACTAATAAGCGGACATTACCCACATAATACAGGATAACCACATTACAATACACAGACCTAAAGAAACTAAATACAAGAAGGACCCTAGGGAAATGCTTAATTCTCATTCAGAAGGACAAATGGAAGCAGTTGAAGAGAAGGAACAGGAAGAGAGCCTACCATAGATCCTCCGACAGACTCCAGCTAACAGGGGATCCGAGCAGACGTTGAGACACACGGCCACACCTCTGGGTGGAGTGCAGAGAGTCTTATGGAAGAGATGGGGAAATAGAAGGAACTGGAGGGCCAGGCGTGGTGGCGCACACCTTTAATCCCAGCACTTGGGAGGCAGATACAGGTGGATCCCTGTGAGTTCAAGGCCAGCCTGGTCCACAAAGCAACTCCAGGATAACCAAGGCTACACAGAGAAACCGTCTCGAAAAAACAAACAACAAACAAACAAAAAAACAAAAACTGGACGGACCAGGAGCTCCACAAGGAGACTAATGGAGCCAACAAAACTGAGAAGAGGAGGCGGGTGCTGCAGAGACTGATGCATCAACCAAGGGCCTTGCATGGTGTGGACCTAAGCCCTCTGCTCTGATGTAGTAGACAGCACAGTCTCCTTGAGGATCCCATAATACGGGAGGCAGGCACTACTTGTGACATGGACTCTGGCCCCCACATGCTGATCACTTCCACCTGGCTTCCACAGAGGAAGAAAATGCAGGCGGTCCTGATGAGACTTGATAGGCTGAGGTCAGATGTTCGGGGAGAAGGGCTCCCCTTTCTGAGGACTAGGGGAGGGCGGGAAGGGGAGGAGGGAGGATGAGGAAGGGAGGGTGGGACCGGGAAATGACGAGGGAGGGGGCTACGATCATGATGTAAAGTGAGCAAAATAAAAATAAAAATAAAATAACATAAAAAACCAGAGATGAGCGCTGGGAGTGGGGAGTGCTGAGTGCTGAAGGCCCACTCAAGCTTTGTGGTACCCACAGTAACATTGTCTGCAAAGGCAGATGGAGGAGGGATGTGTGGAGAGGCGTTGGTCTGATAGAAAAACCACTGGCCTAGGCATCAGGAGACTGCCACAGCTCCTCACTCCAAAACTGCTTCTTATTTGTCAGGTCATGGGAATTGCAGGGATTTTCCAGGATCTACTTGGTTTTACTTCTTCGTGTCCCGGTTTCTATGCCTGACACTATGCTAGGTACACAGTGACATATAGTGCACTAGCATCACGGAAAGTCATTGTGGCAGGAAGCTGAGGCAGATGTTCACATTGAAAGAATGCACACAGAGACACACACAGAGGTGCGGGTGGGGGTGGGGTGAAGGAGGGAAAGAGACAGACACAGAGACCAGAGAGACATGGGGTTGGGGAGGGGTGGTGCACTGAGGTCATGGCTCCTTTTTCCTCCCTGACTCTAAAGCCTCCAAACAAGTTTCAGGGGGAAGACGAACAAAACAGAAGGGAGATTTAAAATTCAGCCTTTATTTGCAGAAGTCATGGGGATTGAAGGCCAGGGTCTTAAGCTTGCTGAGCAAGTGCTCTGGCAAAGGCAAAGGCTACCTCCTCAGCTGGCCTGGCTGAGACCAGCAGTGGCTACCCATAGGCACCTCTGGCCTCTCTGTTTGCCCATCTGGCTGCCTAGTCCAGTCAAAGGCAAACCCAGACACCAGAGTTCTTGGAATTATATTTAAATCCCTTTTGCCCAACCAAGAAATACTTCCTAATGCCCCCCAACATGAGAGTTTCCGTGCAAAAACTTGTAACTGGGCTGCACATAACAGTCAGAGTGTGGAGATGCGTGCCAGCTTGCCTTATTGACAAGTACGGGCTCTGCCACTCCTCAGCAGCGTGGCCTTGAGCAAGTCACCTAACTAGTCCGTCCCAGCCTTCCCATTCCCTTCCAAGGACAGCACAACCCTCTTCCCAGCACTGTAATGAGACTGCTTGCTAACACAAACCCAGTGCTCAGATGAATGAGGTGCCCAGGATGTGGAAAACAAAAAGCAGGTCCAAGAGACAGAACAGTGGGTAACTGTGGGTTCGAATGTGCCCAGGACTGTGCAGGAAGCCCCAGCTCTGACGTTTTGCTCACTGGACCAGCCTTTGAATCATCTGTGCTGTGGCCCTTGTGGCCCTTGAAATGCCTCTGCAGAATGGAGACTCCAAAGAGGCTGGTTATTAAGGTGTTGCTCAGTGCTCCTGGCTGGCTTCCATGGCATTCTCAAGCCTGCCGCCCACCCTTCTAAGACTGGGTCGGGGTGGGGGTGAGTGGGGGTTGGGCATTGATCTCAAAGACAGACAAAGAGATTCCACCAGGCACAATGGCAGCGTTGTGAAGGCAGGGAGCTCACAGTTTCCTTTCTGTCCTTTCAACCCAAAGGAATGCCCTTCTGGGGTAAGCGTGGGAGGCAGTGAAGAACTCTACCAGCCACAAAATTCAAGGTGGACAGAGGAGGGACCAGCCTGAAGCATCCTTGTACAACAACCTTCTAGGAGAATAGAAGAAGAATCAGGGGCTCAGAATGAGAAAGAGACATGCCTGGCCCTGCAGAGCCAAGAGTAGTGTGGAGGCCGAAGCCAAGGTCTCCAAGAGGCCTACATCTATGAGGGCCCACATCCCCAAAGGACATTTTAAACATGTACACTTTAGAAATTTGACCTTTTACCCAAATGAGGTTGTGTGTGGTACTGTTGAACATCCTGACAAGATGAAAGAGCAGACATTTATCTTGTAACTTAAATATTTAAGGTACATCTAAATTCCTATAAAAACAGCTGTGGCTTTTTCTTTTTCTTTTTCTTTTAAAATGATAAATACAGGCCTGGAAAGATGACTCAGTGGTTAAGACTTACTGCTCTTGCAAAGGACTCTAGTTCAGTTCCTAACACCCATATAAGAGGATTCACTATAAATCTAGCTCCAGGAGATTTGACGCCCTCTCCTGGCATCCTTAGGCACCTGCAGGTATGTGGTATACACATAAACTCACAGAAGCACACACACAAAGACATAAAGTAAAGAAAAAGTCTTTTTTTTTTTTTTAAGTAAAAATAACAGGTTTAGGGCTGGTGAGATAAAGCAAGCAGGTCTAGATGCTTGCTGCCAAGTCTGGTGACCCAGATTTGATCTCCAGGCCCCATGTGGGTAGAAGAAGGGAAGTAACTCCCAAAAAACTATCTTCTGACTTCCACATGGCACGACCCTTCCTCAAACCCAAAATAAATAAATATGTTCAGATGTACTAAGTAGCCTGTGTTAGTTACTTTTCTCTAGATATGATAGAACGCAGTGGCTAAGGTGACTTATAAAAAGCTTAGGGTTCCAGAGGGGCAGAGTCTACAATGGTGGAGCAAAGGCAACGTGGCAGGAAGAGCTGAGAGCGTCTATCTCAACTGAACCACATGCTCCGGGCATGGCACCTGGCTTTTGAAACCTCAAAGCCCACCCCCAGAGGCACAGCTCCTCCAACCAAGCCACACCTCCTAATCCTTGTTAAACAATTCCACCAACTGGAGACCACTGAGTTGAAACGTATGAGTCTGCGGAGGCCATTTTCATTCAAACCACCACATAACCTTAAGAATAAATAAAATAATGGGGTAGTGATGGTGGTGGTGGTGGTGGTGGTATATGCCTTTAATCCCAGCATTGGAAGAGGCAGAGGCAGGCAGATCTCTGTGAGTTCAAAGTCATCTCTGTTTAGAGAGGAAATTCTAGGACAGCCAGAGCTACACAGAGAAACTGTCTTGAAACACACACACACACACACACACACAGCACATGCATATGATCCCATCACAGGTAAAAGGATCATGTGCATGCACCAGTGTGGGCAACATCATGATACCTTGTTTCAAAAAACATATCACAAAATTAGTCCTTTTAAACTATACAGTTCCATGTGTGTCTGTACATGTGCCTGTGCAGGTTACATAACTGGAAAGGGGATCATAGAGGAGAAGAGATCTGAAGGGAGGTAGAAAGTGGAAAAGGAGCCAAGCAGTGATGGCACACACCTTTAATTCCAGCACTCAGGAGACAGAGGCAGGTGGATCTCTATGAGTTCGAGGCCAGCCTTATCTCCAGACAAAATTCCAGGCTATCTGGAGCTACACAGAGAAACTCTGTCTTGACTGATTTGTTTTTTGTTTTTGTTTTTGTTTTTGTTTTTGTCTTTTTTGGGTTCTTTGTTTGTTTGTTTGTTTGTCTTTGTTTTGTTTTTGGAGACAGGGTCTCTCTGTGTGCCCTTGGCTGTCCTGGACCCTCTTTGTAGACCAGGCTGGCCTTGAACTCACAGGGATCCAACCGCTGCTGCCTCCTGAGTGCTGCGGTTAAAGGCGCGTGCCACCGTGCCCGGCTTTTTTTTTTTTTTTTTTTTTTTTTTTTTTTTTTTTGACTTTTTAAAGTTTTGTTTTGTTTTTGTTTGTTCTTTGTTTCTCTAGACAGGGTTTCTCTGTGGTCCTGGCTGCCCTGGAGCTCCCTCTGTAGACCAGGCTGGCCTCAAAACTCCCATAGATTGGCCTGCTTCTGCATAGTTAAAGGCATGATGCGTGTTTTGGGGATTACTTGGAAGTGTGGGTGACCCAAAGGCAGCTGTGTTAGGGAAAAGCCGACCCAAGCTTGGGTGAAGACTCAGTAAAGAATAGTTGGAGCTCTCCTTGGGAAGGAGCTTCTGAGTTGGCTGTCTTTCTAAGCTTCCAGAGCCTTGCAAATCCAGTAGCTTTTTTTTCAAATGTATTTTTAAGTTACAAGCGTGTGTGTGTGCGCAGGCATATAACGGGCATACATACATCTCAGAGATGGAACTCAAGTTACCAGATAGCTGAGGTTGGGAAATTAAGTTCCCTCCCCCTGAGTCTTCTGGTCACCTGTGAAAATAATGCGGATTTTCGCGGCTTTGGTCCGGAGCAGCGTTGGTGCCTGCGCAAAGCACACGCCCAGCTCGGCAGCGCGGGAAGCTTCTGGGTGACGCACACGCAGGCCGGTGGAGACCGACTTCCTTACCCTGGCTTGCCTAAGGGAACAGGAGACTCTGACCGCTAGAGGGCCGTTTAGACATTTGTGTTAAAACAACAGGAGTTTGGGCGCACGGAAGCAGAAACGAAATTAATTTCGCGAGAAATTTTACAAAAAAAAAAAAAAAATAGAAAGAAGGAAGAGAAAAGGGGGAAAAACAAAAAACAAAGAAACGAAAGCTCGGAATAAAGTAACTTAAAATGTGATACACCAGTTGACGCTAATTAAAATGATGTCATTCCTTTGAAAGGACCTAGAAAAGAAGAAGCCCTGGCTGCCCGGCTAGCTCAGTCGGTAGAGCATGGGACTCTTAATCCCAGGGTCGTGGGTTCGAGCCCCACGTTGGGCGGTTTGGTTTTCAATTTTCCCAGTCAACATCTGACTTGTTATCAAATCGAGTAATTCCGAACTACTTATTGTGAAACTATCCAGTGCCAAAAGAACCATAAAGGCGAAGAGAAAGTTGAGGGCACTTTTACTCAACCGTAAAAGCTGAAACAACAAAAATGACTACCTCAAGTTGTTTCTTCGTATCCACACCACAAACCCATGTAGAACCAGCACCCGCAAGATATAACGAAAAACAGCCGGAAACTTAAAAGCTACTCCGCCTAGGAAAACTTTTTTTTTTTTCAATGTTCTATTTTAAGGGCAGTCTAAAGTGAAAAGAGGGGGTACCACGACACGAAAATTAATGAAATCATAGGGTTCACTAGTGAAGCGATTTTTTTTTTAAACTTAAATACTACGTGTGTGTTATTGCAGGTTGGTTTGGAGAGCAATTCCAATCCCCTTCCCCCCACCCCTCCAGAGTTTCTCTGTGTAGCTTCCGCTGTCCTGGGCTTGCTTTGTAGACCAGGTTGGCTTCGAACTCTCAGAGATCTGCCTGTTTCCGCCTTCCAAGTGCTGGTATTACAGGCTTCTCAATGTTCTTTTAAACTAGGTTTGCATGGCTATAGGCAATTGGGAACCCACCATTAGGGTTTTTTGTTTTGTTTTGTTTTTTTAAACCCCTTTCCCTACACTTTTTTATTTAAGTTGGTGATTGAAATCACAGTTTTTTCCTTTGTCCTTTTAGAGCTTCTTTTTTTTCATAGATTTTCCTAAAGCAATTTATATTGAGTAAAACTTCGCTTTGTTTTTTGTTGTTGTTGTTGTTGTTGTTGTTGTTGTTTTGTTTTATTTTGTTTTGTTTTGTTTTTCCGAGACAGGGTTTCTTTTGTAGCCTTGCCTATCGTAGACTCACTATGTAGACCAGGCTGGCCTCAAACTCACAGAGATTGCCTGCCTCTGCCTCCCAAGTGCTGGGATTAAAGGCGTGCGCCACCACACCCGGCTTCTGCTTTTCTGTTGACAGTTCCAATTATTTTCCATCATCCTTCACCAACTCTTTTTTTGTCTTGTTTTGATTTTAGTTTTTTGAAACAGGGTTTCTCTTTGTAGCCATGGCTGTTCTGAACTCACTTGGTATCACATGCTCGCCTCTACTCACAAAGATCTCCTGCCTCTGCTGGGCTGGGGTTAAAGGTCACCATCACCCTGTTTCCCTCAGCAATTCTTTTGTTGGTTGATTGGTTGGTTGGGGTTTTGTTTTGTTTTGTTTTGTTTGTTTTGTTTTGAGACACACACCTGCCCCTCAGCAATTCTTCAATGTCATCCACAATTAACATTATGTTATCATCATCAATTCAAAATACAGTTTCAGGAGCCAGGCATGGTGGTGCATTCCTTTAATCCCAGCACTCGGGAGGCAGGCAGATCAATGTGAGTTCAAGGTCAGCCTGGTCTACAAAGTGAGTTCTGGACAGCCAAGGCTACACAGAGAGACCCTGTCTCGAAAAATTAAAACAAACAAACAAAATACAATTTCAGACTTTGGAAAATAAAACATGAACAAGTCCTGAAATTATCAAGCCAGGTGTCAAGTTACAAAAAGAACAAGGGAGCAAAACAAGAAAAGAGGAGGAAGAGGGGGAAGGGAGACCAAAGGGGGGGGGGAGGAGGGAGGGAGACCCTCACACTCTAGGCACAGAAATGCGTAGTCTCTATGTGATATGTAGACCAATGGACTTTTTCCAGGACAGCAAAGAAGCGGCAAACTGTAAACTGATGAGAAGTGAATGAAAATACCACACATCTGTTTAATACAGAGCAGTGCAATGGGCAGAAGCGTGTGTCTGCCCCCATGCATCTCCGTTCCTATGTTAAAGACCTAATCCCCACTCTCCCAGAAGTTTTATTTAGAAATAGTGTCGTAGATGGAGGTCATTAGTCTGGGTGAAGTTAGGGCAGGTTCCTTATCCAGTCTGACTGCTGGCCTCACCACAAAGGAGAAACCGGACAAATGGGAGGGTGTTTGGTGAAGGTCAAGGCGAAGAATGAAGTGTTGAATCTACAAATTAAGGAACACCAAGTACTATCAGCAAACTACAGAGGTTCCAGAAGATGCGTGGGATGGTTCTTCACCACCCGCAGAAGAACACCCTTACCAACACCTTCATTCCAGCTGTAAATTGTGTGAAACAATCTGTTTCTCTTGTACAACCTGCCTAGTTTCTGGTGCTTTGTTCTGTCTGCTGCGGGAAGTGATTATGCGCTGCATTATAGCTAGTAATTTTGATTTCAGACTTGGTCTGTTATGAAATCATAGACAAAGTAAAGAAACTCGTGGTTCTAAGTGAGCACAAGTTCGGCTGTCAGGCCACGGGTTCCCCAGAATCAACAGAACATATGTTCCTTAGTGTCGCTTGCTATAGCATCTGCAGCCAGTTTCCCGCTTGTCCAAACTGATCACTGTTAAGTCCCTGTGCAGTTGGGCAGAATAAAATCTCAGAGGGCCTTCCATGCTTGGGCCCACGACCACGACCTGACTTCTAAATGTTCTGTAGGTTGTCACAGCTTCACCACATCCACCCAGAACAAACAGTCAAGCTCAAGCTAATGCAAACATGGTTCACAGTTTAGGGCTGGGATACTAAGATGAGCAGGAAGTGTGAGCAGCCTGGAGGCTGAGACGACACCCCCCTCCCCCCCCCTGCCACAACCCCCCCCCCAACAGAAAAGCCAGTAGAAGCAGCTCAGAAGGTCCCTGGTAAGGTTACAGAAAGGCCACACCTCATTGCCTAGAATTGTTTCGGCACCTTTCCCCTTCAGCCACTGGGTAAGAGCTGGGCTCTGTGAGAAGCAACACTTGTAAAAGTTTAATCCCAAAGAATAGTTTCTTCAAGCTGGGCGTGGTGGTTCACGCCTTTAATCCCAGTGCACAAAGGGCAGAGGCAGGAGGATCGCTCTGAGTTCGAGGCCAGCCTGATCCACTAAGGGAGTCCAGGACAGCCAAGGCTACAGAGAAAGCCTGTATCGAAAAACAAAAACAAAACAACCACAATAACAAAAAGAATAGTTTCTTCTCAATCTTGGCTGATGATTTTTGGACTAGTAATTTATTGCGTGTTTTGTTTTCCTGTGGATCTTATATTTGAAGATTTCATGTCTATTTAATCTATATATCAAACATTTTAAGAAGATATGCTAATTCTGTGTGGTTCGGTTTCAACTATTAAATAGCAAAGAAAGAAAAAGAGACAACTTAAAAAAAATTTTTTTTTAGGGTGGAGAGATGCCCTCAGAGGTTAAGAGCACTGGCTGCTTTTCCAGAGGTCCTGAGTTCAATTCCCAGCAACCACATGTTGGCTCACAACCATTTATAATGAGGTCTAGTGCTTTCTTCTAACATGCAATTATAAATGTAGACACAACATTATATACATAATAAATAAATACAGCTTTAAAAACAAAAACAAAATTACTCGAGATCAATTTTTATTTTTTAATTTTTGGTTTCTCTGTGTAGCCCTAGCTGTCCTGGACTCACTTGGTAGACCAGGCTGGTCTCAAACTCACAGTGATCCACCTGCCTCTGCCTCCCAAGTGCTGGGATAAAAGGTGTGTGCCACCACAACCCAGCCGAGATAAATTTTTAAAAAATTTTTTTCTTCAGACACAGTCTCAGTACATTGCCTGGGCTGGCCCGCCTCAGCTTCCTGACTTCTCTGCTAGACTGAAACATCATAATGAAATTAAGTGTCTGTCTTACTTAGATGCTAATTTGATATGTATGAGGCAACCAGGAAATCTGAACATTGACTAGATACCTAAAAGACACAAAGGAATTATTTACTTTGAAATGTACTAATGGTGTGTATGTTGGGGGACTTTCTGTGTGTGGGGAGGGAGTTTTTACAGACATGTTTAATTACATAGAATGAAATACAGCAAGGCTATCTGCAATGTGTGTATAAATATCTTTTGGGAGGAAGGATGAAGGGGTACCTGAGCAACGAGATTGGGTAGGCGTTAGTAACTGTGGAAGCTGGGTGGTGAGTACACCGTGCTCCCTCATGAGTCCTATCAGCTTCTTTGAGGAGCAGCTGCTAAGAGTGGAAACCAGGGCCTACCTTCCCTCACCTTCTTCAATTCTTTTGAGCCAGGGTCTCTCACTGTGGAGCTCTGGCTAGGCTGGGCATTGCTGTATAGACAATGCTCTCTCGGGTCTTAGTTGCTTTTCTATTGCTGTGTCAAAACACCGTGGCCAAGGTGACTTTTACATGAAAGTGCTTAACTGGGGTTACGGTTTCAGAGCGTTGGGAATGGGGTGAGTTCTTTGAACCCTCCAAGCCTGCTTCCACATCTCCCTCCCCCCCTACCCCCATCCCCGCCGCAGGCCGCCATCCCCCATCCCTCACACCTCCACCCCCCACCTCCCCCACCCTGTGACATACCTCCTTCAACAAAGCCATACCTCCCAATCGTTTCCAAACAGTTCCATTAAGTGGGGACCAAGTATTCGAACATATGACCCCATGGGAGGCATTCTCATTCAAACTGTTAGGAGACAACTGCCTGAGTCCTGCGGTCTCAGGAACAGCCTCTGTCTTCCTGACAGGGACGGGGGCTCCAGAACTGGCTCCTGCCCTTTTTCTTCAGATGCTTCATGTGTCTGTTAACCAGGAAAGGATGTGAAGACGGAAGTTGCCTTTATCTCGTTATCTAAACTAAGGCACAGAAGTCAAATGTTTGCTTTGTACTTTCCAGACTGGGCCTCTCTGTGTAGCCCTGGCTGTCCTGGATTCGCTTTGTAGACCAGGCTGGTCTCGAACTCGCAGAGATCTGCTTGCCTCCGCCTCCCTGAGTGCTGAGATGACAGGTGTGCTCCACCGTGCCTGGCCAGAAGTCATAAATGTATCGCCTGTCTTGACCTAAAGCTTGCCTGCTCCTTTGTTCCTTTATCCTTCTAAATTCCAGGCCAAAGGCCAGGAGGGGACCTGATTGAAAAAAGCTGAGTCAAACAAAGGTCCTGAAGCCTGGTGACCTGGATGAGGCCCTGTCACCCACATTTACTTCCTTGCTCAAGCCCTTGTGTCGAAATATGATTGGTCAATGCAACAGCCCACCCTGCTCCCGCCTTAACTTGTATTCTCATCTTTTAAAAATGTAGTACAAGCCGGGCGTGGTGGCGCACGCCTTTAATCCCAGCACTCGGGAGGCAGAGGCAGGCGGATTGCTGTGAGTTTGAGGCCAGCCTGGTCTACAAAGCAAGTCCAGGACAGCCAAGGCTACACAGAGAGACCCTGTCTCGAAAAACCAAAAAAAAAAAAAAAAATGTTGTACAATCTCTTTACTGGGACACATGGTTCAGATCCTAAAATGGCTGCCTCCCTGCGATTGCAGAAAATAAGTCTTTTTTTTTTAAGGACTTATTTATGTATTATTATATATACAGAGCTCTGCCTGCATGTATACCTGCAAGCCGTCGGAGGGTATCAGATCACATTATAGATGGTTGTGAGCCACCCTGTGGTTGCTGGGAATTGAACTCATGACCCCTGGAAGAGCAGTCAGTGCTCTTAACTTCTGAGCCATCTCTCCAGTCCCAAAGCTTCTTGTTTTTAAGCTTCTCCAAAGTGAGTTTTCTCAGATTCCATCCTGAACCCAACAAAAGCACCAAAACCAGGGACCACACTTTGACCAATGTAGCTTAGTTACACATATCTATTTAAAAGATTTTTATTACATTTTAATTTTGTGTATATGTGTACTTGTGTGAGAATGAGGGGAAAGGTAGGAAGGGGAGGGGAACTGTGGCACCTATGCCACTGCTGTACCGAGTCGAAGGCGAGGGACTGCGGATTTAACTCATGCACATGCTCGCACGCACAATAACACAGCAGGTCCTTCGTGCTAAGAAAGCAGCACCCGCAGCAGCGGCTTATTATTCTCGTCCTCCAGAGTTCCAAAGAGCCTTCTTATAGGCAGCAAAACAGGAATCCTTCTCCCAGGTGAAATCCCTCAAGAGGTGATTGCACACAGGAGGAAAAGTCTCGAGGAAGGGAGGGGCGCGTTCTCAGAGCAGTAAACATGACTAGCTAACCAAGATAAACACAGACATGGAAGCTGCTAGAAACAGGCCATGAAACAGCAAGACAGGCAGGCAGCCCACTCGGGCCTGGTTCCTACAGGGAGCAGGAAGGAAGTCACAGCAGCAAGCTTCTGGAAGTCAGAGGACAACTTTTGGGAACTGGCTCTTTTCTCCCACACTATAAGTCCCAGAGATGAAACTCAGGTGGTCCGGCTTGGCAGTCAGTGAGCTACCTGACTGGCCCAGGTGCACTCTATGTGTCTCTTTCTCTGTGCATAAACCTAAACCTCATGTCAGAATCCTAAAGATAAACTGGAAGGTGGGGTGTGTCACCGAACCTCTTAGTTTGTCCCTTTCCGAGTGTGGCTACAGTGAATAAATGACTTTTCCCCCCCCCCCTGCTTTTCGCTACTATGTTTCTATTAAGTTGACCTGTTAGGATCCTGCTGGACCTGGCTTGTGAGGGCTGCTGGCGACCAAGCTTTGACACCAACAACTCCAGTAACATCCCTGATTATTCAAGGACAAAAAGGATTTTACCCTCTTTAGTCAAGTTGCTACGCTTCTTGTCGCCATCTCGTGACAACCAGGCACTGTGGCATTCTCAAGGGACACAATGAGAACCGTGTATGTTCATGTCAAAAGTGGCCATGAGAGCCTGGCATGGTGGTGGCTCACTCCTTCAGTCCCAGCACTCGGGAGGCAGAGGCAGGTGGATCTCTGTGAGTTCGAGCCCAGCTTGGTCTACTAAGGGAGTCCAGGACAGCCAGGGCTACACAGAGAAACCGTCTCTAAAAAAAAAAAAAAAAAAAAAAAAAAAAAGCCCCGAAAACCAAAATGAACAAACAAACAAAAATAACAAAAACTGAGCCTGATGGCACATGACTATGATTCTATCATTCAGGAAACAGAGGCAAGAGCATAATCCATGCTGATATAGTGAATTTGATACCAGTCTGGGAACCATGAGACCTTGTCTCAAAATTAAGGGTTCAGGAGATAGCTCAATGGATAAAGTGCTTTTTGTCCTTGATGACCTCAGTTTACATCCACAGAACCCATATAAAGCAGGCGGTGCTCCTACAGTGAGAGCTTATCCTTTGGCCTCTATACTCTGCAGTGGCATGCATGTCTCCCCACTAACATAAACAACACAACATGCACGCACGTGTACACAGATGGATAAATACCAGTAGATAAAATAAGGTGCCGGGTGTGGTGGCGCATGCCTGTAATCCCAGCACTCAGGAGGCAGAGGCAGGTGGATCCCTGTGAGTTCGAGGCCAGCCTGGTCTAAAAAGCAAGTCCAGGAAAGCCAGGGCTACACAGAGAAACTCTGTCTCAGAAACAAACAAACAAACAAAGTAATGTCAAATAGTCAAAATGGCTCAGGTTCTTTGTTTTTTGTTTGTTTTGTTTTGTTGTTGTTTCCAGTTTTTCAAGACAGGGTTTCTCTGTGTAGCCTTGGCTGTCCTGGATTCTCTCTGTAGACCAAACTAGCCTAGAACTCACAGTGATCCACCTGCCTCTGCCTCCCAAGTGCTGGAATTACAGGCATGTGCCACCTTGCCAGGTGGCTCAGGTTCTTCAGAATTTGAGTGTCATGACCAAATAACTAATACTATTACCACTGTTAATACAGTGTGTGTGTGTGTGTGTGTGTGTGTGTGTGTGTGTGTGTACTGTATTTGAGCCATAGAATCCTTCTCCAGTCCCAGAGGCAGTCAATTAAGCCAGTGAACGCTTTCCTTATAGTGTTTTCAGATATATAAAATCAAAAGCATAAGATCATAAAAGAAAATAATAATTTTATAAAAATAAAGTTTAAAATATGGTAGGTGCATGCTTTATCATGAGTCTATTAAATAACGGGATCTAGGTCAGGTCTAGTAAGTAAATATTTTTCAATATCTATTTTGTTTTTTAACTATGTCAATATGTGTGTGCCTGAGTGTTTGTCCATGGACGTTGAGTGCAGATGCCCTCAGAAGTGCCAGGCGTCAGATCCTCCCGGAGTTGTAGTTACAGGTAGTTAAGAGCTGCCTGAGAGTAGCTGGGAAAGGAATTGGGAAAGGAATTGGGCACGTCTGCAGCAGCAGATCATGATCTTACGCACTGAGTCATCCCTATAGCCCCAAGCGCAGTAATTTCAAAGTTGCAACGAGTGCAAATGATCTTTCTGAGACATATGCAAGACGAATAATGTGATAAGAAAGCAGCTTAATTTCTACTGGCCACTAAGGCATAGGTTCTGCTAATTACCCTGGCTTCCACCTTCATTTATTTTTATGTTTTAAAGTAATAGAACTTATTGTATTCGCAATTGTATTACATTTACTTGCTGTTTGCGGGCCCTGTGCCTCTCTGTTGTGTGTATGTGTATGTGTGTATATGTGTGTGTGTGTGTGTATGTGAGTATGTGTGTGTGTATGTGTATGTATGTGAGTGTGTGTGTGTATGTGAGTATGTGTGTGTATGTGTATGTATGTATGTGTGTGTCTGTATGTGCGTGTGTGTGTGTATGTGTGTGTGAGTATGTGTGTGTGTATGTGTATGTATGTGAGTGTGTGTGTGTGTGTGTGTATGTGAGTATGTGTGTGTGTGTGTGTGTGTGTGTGTGTGTGTGTATTAATATATTAGTTAATAAGAGCCACTTCTTTCCTTCCACCATGCAGAACCTGAGTCTAGAACTCAGGTCATCAAGCTTGGTGGCAAGGCTCCTACTCTCTGAACCATCTCACTGTCCCTGTCTTTGTTTGTTTGTTTATAACTGTGTGTATGCACGTTTTGTCTGCATGAATGTTGGTGCCCATCATGTGTTCCTGGTGCCCATGGAGGGCAGAAGAGGGCAGAGGAGCCCCTGGTCCTGGAGTTACAGGCAGCTGCGAGCTGTCATGTGGGTCCTGGGAACTGGACCCTGATCCTCTACAACAGCATCTAGCTCTTTAACTCCTGCGCATCTCTCCAGCCCCACTATCTCCATGTGTAAAGACAGGAAACGAACACTAAATTTCAGCTTGAATTTGGAGAAAACCGTGATGTCTTTTTTTTTTTTTTTTTTTTTTTTGGCCCATGCAAATTCATGGACCCTTGAGCTGATGGAGTTCAGTGATGGTGTGTTTGCCTAGTATGTGCAAGGTCCTGGGCTTGACTGCCAGCACTTAAAAAGAAAAAAATCCCTATGTCTACCTCCTTTGAATTGTGCTCATAGGCTTCTAGATTAAGCCTTCTGATCTAATTTTTAAAATGGTTCAATGAGCCAGGTGTGGTGGCGCACGCCTGTAATGCCAGGACTCAGGGAGGCATGGGCAGGTGGATCTCTGTGAGTTTGAGGCTAGCTTGGTCTACAAAGGGAGTCCAGGACAGCAAAGGCTACACAGAGAAACCCTGTCTCAAATCCCTACTCCCCCCCACCAAAAAATAAAAATAAATAAAAAAGAGGGAGGAGCGTGCCCAGCTGGGGCTGGAGTGCCCTCGAGCTGCCATGTGGGTGATGAGGATTGAACCCAGGTTCTCCAACAAGTACTCTTAATTGATGAGCTATCTCTTCAGTCCTCATAATAAAAACTTTCAAAATGGTTATAACTTTTTTGTTGTTGTTGTTGTTGTTGAGCCGGTATGTGGTTCTGTGGAAAAGAAACCAGATGCTAAGGTTGATGACCTGATTTTTATACGCAGAGTCCTGATGGTAGGAGAGAACTGACTTCCGCTAGTTGTCTTCTGACCTCCTACACTTGCACCATACATAGTAAATAAATTGGTTACTAAGGCATAATATAGACAGGGTGCATTGCTCGTATGTGTACATTTGAAATGCCTAAAAAAAATCACATAATCATAATCATACAGGATCTAAACATCAAGATATAGAACATTACTAGCATCTCAAGATTCCTTAGTAGCCCTTTTGTATTTATCCTTTTCTGCCCATCCTAGACATCCAGTTACCCGCTGTCCTGATCTCTAAGTCACCGATGAAAACGTTCACTCTTACACCTCGCTTCTTTTGCACAACACGTTTCTGTTGATTTAAAATCAGAGAGTGCAAATACCACGTGTGGCAAGGATGTGGAGGGGAAACAAGTATTTTCTTAAAATATGACTCAAGGAAGCCTTTCATGACGTTGCTTAAAATACACCAGAATCCGAGTTTGGTGGCGCATGCCTCTAATTCCAGCACCCGGGAGGCAGAGGCAGGTAAATCTATGAGTTTGAGGTCAGCCTGTTCCGCAGAACTAATTTCAGGAAGCCAGGGCTATGCAGAGGAACCGTGTCTCAAAAAAATTAGAGACAGAGTCTCAGGAGGTAAAATCAGGTGGATCTCTGTGTGTGTTCAAGGCCAGCCCAGGCTACATGGCCAGTTCCCAGCCAGCCAGGGCTATATAGTGAGACTATCTAAAAAGAAAAGTCCCAAAGGTTTACCTAGGATAGTTAGGTAGTTGCAAACTATGGAAGGGTTTCACATATCAGAATGACGATTTTTGGACTTCCTAGTTAACAGCGTTTTAAGCCTTTGCACGCGATTCATGTTATTCTGTGGGTACAGTGTTATTTCATCGCAGAGTACACTAAGGAGTTTTTGCACACAAAAACAACGTGAAGAAAGGTTTTAGTTTTAAGACTTATTTATTTTTAGGTCCATTGGTTTTTATTTTGTCTCAATGCACGTCTCTGAGAGAGTGCACTGTCCTCTGAAACTGCAGTTATAGGCAGTTGTGAGCTGCCATGTGGTGCTGGGAATTGAACTGGGGTCCTCTGAAAGAGCAGCTTGTGCTCTTAACCGCTGAGCCATCTTTCTAGCCCGAAAGGTTTGTTTGTTTGTTTGTTGAGTATACATCCAATATTACATCAAAGAAATAGGATGACAAAAAAAGAGTCCAGAGAGGTGAGGTATGGAACCCTGACTTTGGCGTCAACCAAGGTTTGCCTCCTTCTGTGAGACTAAATATGTCACTGCATTTTACAAACAGTCATGGGAACCGACCTCCAAACAGGGCATGGCTTTCGAGACACAGAAGCTTCTGGAGTGGACCCCCTTCTTGCTCGCCTCTAGCTTCATTTCTGCCTTCCAAAGCTCTCAGAGGCAGAGTGCTGACGCTGCTGAAGAACACAGGCTGCTGAGACAATCCTGCCCTCAGGCCACTTCCACACCCCACGTTACCGCGGCCTTATCTTGTACACAAGCCATCAGCCCCCTGAGCCTTTTCCATCCTTTTATCGCCAGCCAGTGATCTACTTATTTCTTCCTCCTTGTCACCTACAGAAAATCAGATCCGGATTTTAACAAGCCTTTGGGGTCTGGATACCCTAGGGGATTGAGACGGGCAGGGTGGGGGGAAGGGGTGGGGGTGGGGGCGCGGGGAAGGGAGGAGGGGCGTCTCCCGCTCCCCCTCCCCCACCTGGCTTCTCGTGGGCGGAGGGCGGAACTACCAATCCCGGCGTGCCTCGGGGCGGCGCGGGCGCAGGCTCGCGTGCGCGGCGGGCAGCCGTTGGCTGAGGCGGCGGCTGCGCGGGTCGCGGTGCTGTGAGGTCAGGCGGCGCTGGCAAATCGCGCCTAGGATGTAGAGCTGGCTGTGCCCGACGGCGCGTCTGACGCTAAGTTGGGTGGGGTAGAGAGTAGGGGGCGGTAGTCGGGGGTGGTGGGAGAAGGAGGAGGCGGCCGAATCACTTATAAATGGCGCCCAAGCAGGACCCGAAGCCTAAATTCCAGGAGGGTGAGTGTGCAGCTTTGGGGAAAAGGCACCTAACGGCGGAGGGGAGGGAGGTTGAGTCAGGGCGCTTGAGGTTTTGGGGGGGGGGGGAGTCGGGGGTCGGCGTGGCTCGCGGCCTCGGGGAACTGCGGGCAGAGCTTTGTGGGGGGGGGTGAGGGAGGGGAAGGCGCATTGCGGAGGGTAGTAATCTGGGTGCGTCATCTGGAGACAGTGCTTCGTGGCGCGAAAGCGTGCCTCGGCGCGTGTTGGCCAAGCCGAGGCGCCTGTTTTGTTTTTCTGAGAGCGGCGGGGAAAAGTCTTATTGTGGGGAGGCGGCGGCCGGCGGGCGGGCGAGCGATGGCGTCGGTTAGGAAGTGATGTGGCGTGGGGGAGGGGAGCCGCGGCAGCCCATCCCCCCGCGCTGACGCGCACTGCCCCCCGGGGCCTCGTGGGCGACGGTGAGCTGGAGGGTTCGAGGCTGCTTTGGCAACATGGTGGTGGGTGAGGGGGTCTGTCTCAGCCGCGTTCTGTGGAGAGGTGTCCTAGTGCTGGAGGATGGGGGGGATGGGGAGGGTGGGGTGGGGGGCTGCGCGCCCCGCGGCGGGAGAACTGCGTTGTAAAATGGCCGCGGCAAGATGGCCGCGCCATCATGGCTGCCGGCCCTCCCGCAGCTTCGGGCCAGACGCAGCGCCCCCTGGGCACCGAGATCACGCGCAGACCGACGAGTGCTGCCTCCTCTTGCCTCTGAGTGATGGGTGGGGACAGGAAAAACCGTGGGCTGCCCTAGCCAGTTCCTAAGCTTGCTGTTGCGCCTGCAGGCATCGTTTTGTTGTCTTTGGAGCGGAGCGCCTGGGTCCTTTAGTACGGTGTGCTCTCCTGGAGAGCCGTTGCTCGGGAAAACAATTTGCGTCCCACTTTAGGGCGTTCCCGTTTTAGAGGTCCTTAGCCTTGTCATTGTTAAGTACAGTAGTTGCCTGGCTGGTTACTGTCGTAGTCGGTTATTGGCGATTTGAGAGCTGGTGTTTATTAGTTAGTTGGCTTTGAGAACGGTATTTGCTGATGATCGGTTCTTGCAGTGGAAAGCATACTCAGTTCTCACAACTCATCTGTCGAAGTGGGTTTACCAGTACACAAAAGGAAGTAAATACATCTAAAATCATAAAGAGGAACACTTTAAACCTTTTATTGCTATGCGCTTGTTATACATGCCGAGTCCAGATGCCTGCCTAGCTCTTGTTTTAGGGGTGTTTAACCGTTAACATGTTAGACATTAAAAAAATGTCTTAAGCCCCAAACCTAAACATTTTCAACTATATGATGTTCTTAAGGGTATTCCGGGAGTATTTTGGTAGGGACTCAATACTTTTTTTCCGCTCATTATTTTGGTAGGTGTTTTTGAGAAAGTTTTTTGTTTTGGCTTTTGAGGCAAGTCTTGGTATGCACCGTTGGCTACTATACTGATTCTCCTGCCTCAGTCATAAGAGTGCAACAGCTAAATCTGTTAACTATGTCTTAGAAGTTCCCTAAATACTTTAGAATTATAATGACACTTAAAATAGTTTTTGAGGGGATGGACCAATGAAGTGCTTCCAGAGGCAAGCATGAGGGCCCGAGCTTGCATCCGCAGCAAGCCTTTTTAAAAGCCTTTTTATCTCTGGGGGTGGTGGTGCATGTCCTAAATCCCAGCACTCAGGAGGCAGAGGCAGGTGAATCTCTGGATTCCGGACCATCCTGGACAATCCAGTGCTACACAGAGAAACTGTGTGTGTGTGTGTGTGTGTGTGTGTGTGTTTATCTTTCCGTGGTGGGTGGGGACTGGAGCAGGGGGATAAACTCTGTAGCTCATTGGCTGTCCCGCCTACTGATCAGCTATAGTTACAGTGAGAAACCATCTCAAAAAATAGTGTGAGGAGTTAGATGCTGTGGAAGACCCTGAGCTGGCTCGTCTTCACACATAGAACGATCTGTACACTGTAGTTTTGCTAACTGCTAACAGGTGGTTTCCTTTGTGATGCCTGTGTTTTATGTATTAAAACGTGTTAAGAGGCTCAGGCTTCTTCTCCAGGTTGTCAGAGCACAAAACTTAATCCTGGGTTGAGGTTAGGAACTGGAAATCAAGAATGGCTGTTTGAAGGAAGCGCTTTCTTTCTAAAGGAGATGTTTACAAAGTGAGATTACTAAGAGCAAACCAGAAAGAGGGAGTGTTGGTGTAATTGGAGAACAGTGGGAACAAAGGCTAGGTTATGAGAGCTTTGTAAATCCTTGCCCTTACAGATTATTTTCAACTGTAGTTCCTAGGTGTATCTGGGTGTGACACACACTTAAAATTCCATCCAGTATTAGAGAAGCAGAGGCAGGAGGTTAACCAGCCAGGGGCTACATAGTCACCCTGTCTCAGAAAACCAAAGCAAACCAAAAAAATGCGAAATATATAGTCATCTTTAAAACATTTATTTATTCACTTTACATCCTAATTGTAGCCGCCTCTCCTCCCTATTCCCCTACCTCTCATAAAAGGGAAGTCCCCCCAACTCACTCCAGCATATCAAGTTACATCAGGACTGAGGGCATCATCCTCTTCCTTGGGGAAGTGATCAAAAAGCATGCAACAGAGTTGTTGTCAGAGACAGCACCCACTCCTTTTACTAGGGTACCCACATAAAGACCAAGATGCCCATTGGGTACATATGTTTAGGTGGCCATCTTTTAAAAAGATGATAAATGATGTTTGGTCCCTGTCTTAACTCATTCCTACACCCCACATGATGGAGGTAAAGAACTGCTTCCCACAAGTTGTCTCTGACCTCCACATAATGTACAGTGAGTGGCATGTATGTATGCACTTATTCCCCTTCCCACAATAAAATCTCAGAGAACATCTGGAAAGGAAAAATATTTAGTGTTAATGGGATTGTTTTGTAATCTTGGTGGAATTGTGATAGTGAAAAGTGGTGAATGAATATTCGGTGTGTGTGTGTGTGTGTGTGTGTGTGTGTGTGTGTTGCAGTATTTTTTGTGTATGTTTGTGTGCCATGTATGGCCCCAGTGCTCTTGAAAGCCAGAAGAAGGCATTGGATTTCTGGAACTGGAGTTGTGAGCCTCTTTGTGGGTGCTGAGAATGGAACTGTTTCTTTGTCCCCTGGAGGGGTGTTCTTAAATAATTACAAGCTAGCTGGGCCAGGTGACGCCTGCCTGTAATCCCAGCACTCTGGGTGGCAGAAGCAGGGCATCGCTGTGAATTTGGTGCCAACCTGGTCTAGAAGTGAATCCAAAGCAGCCAAGGCTACACAGAGAAACCTTGAAAACAAAACAAAAGGCACCTGGAGTGAAATCAGTTAATCACAGATGTGATTTTAGTGCTTCTGTTTAGTAGCAGAATGTTTTACTCATTTATGTGGATCTTACCCCTGAACTGTTTGAAAAGAAAGTCTAGGCAATTTTTCACCTTTATTCAAGGTGGACATAGCTTTAGTAATGCTTTCATCATTTGAGCCATACAGATTTTATGGCAAACCTTGCTTTTAAGGTTACTGGACCCTAATCTGGAAGTTTGGGGGGGAAAAGTTTCAAAAACCACTTCAGTGGCTAAGGATGTATGTATCTCAGTTGGAAGAGTGCTGCCATAGCCTTCACAAAGCCCTGGGTTCCCCTAAAGTGGCGGCCTGTAATCCCAGGCAAACAGAATGAACATCTGTTTCTCTTCTGCTTTTACATGTTCATTCTATGTTCCACAGGTGGTGAACTATATAGACACTACTACACTGGTGCATGCTTGTTTCTCCTGTCTGCTTAATAGGAAGAAAAGTACAATATAAGTGCAGGAAAGGATACAAATGCATTTGCTTGTCTGTGTGTTCATTATAAATTAAAATGCTTGACACACAACAGAGCTGGCAAGTAGATGCTTTAAAGGTCATATTTAAGAGAGAAAGGGTCTCACCATGTAGCCTTGGCTGACCTATGTGGAACATACTGGCCTTGAATTCAAGAGATCTGCCAGCCTCTGCCTCCCAAGTGCTGGGATTAAAGGTATGTGCCACCATACCAGACCAATAACATAGTTTCATAATTATTTTAATAGTTTTCAGTATAAGATTAGTAGACTAAGCTTTATAGCCACATAGCTGACCCTGTTGGATACCTCAGTTGCCTTGCAGTGTGCTGAAAGCAAGTGAACTGAAAGGAATGTGTGAGATAAACTTCAGGAATCAGAGTTCAGAAATCACCTGCCCAATTTGTTTGATGAACACAGATGGCTTCAAGTCTCAACTTTAGCCAGATTTTATTTGAATTTGCAAGTGCTGATGGTAGACTCAACATTGGGTGTAAGTAAGTTCTTAGTGTTAGGATTGTGTGTGTCTGTTGCTCATTGAACAGCTTAGCTTCTAGAATACTGAGAAACACAGGAAGGATAACTTAAAAACTAACCATTCCTCTGGGCACAGTGACACATACCTTGAACCCCAGCACTCAGGAGGCAGAGGCAAGCCGTCTCTGAGTTTGAGGCCAGCTTGGTCCACAAAGAGAGTCCAGGACAGTGAAGGCTACACAGACAAACTCTGTCTCAGGAAAAAACAAAAAACAAAAAATCCTAACCATTCCATCTCCCATGTGTGTGATCACACATTTTAATTATGTAGAGAGAATATTCAGTAGAAGGAAGCAAAGGTCAGTTGAGTGACAAAACTTTTAGACACTGGAGAAGACCATTTAATAGATTTTGTTTCCAATCTGGACATAGTTGCTTACAGGTGCATGCCTTAAATCCCAGTGCTTGGGAGGCAGAGGCAGGTGGGTCTCTGAGTTTGAGGTTAGCCTGGTCTACAAGTCCAGTACAGCAAAAGCTACACAGAGAAGCCCTGTCCTTGGGGGGGGGGGACCCCAAAACAAAACTATTTCCAGATAATTAAAACAAGTTAACTAGCCAAGCATTATTCCATGGGTAAGTACAGTAGATTTTATTAGGTGAGCAGATTATTTAAATATAAATATAAACTTAAGTTGGTTGTGTTGACCTTGGGTACTTGGTTCTGAAGCATTCGTGTTAGAGTCTTTCCTACTTTTGGCTGGGACTATTATAATCAGATATAGTGACTCTTGGAGTCACATCTTTCTATATGGCAAAGGACTCACATTTAACCTGGCCCTTCCCCCCTCCCCCCTCTTTTACAGGCGAGCGAGTGCTGTGCTTTCATGGGCCTCTTCTTTATGAAGCAAAGGTATGGAACCTGCTTTCTTTTGAGAAGGTGTTCAAAAGTGTTGGTAATCTTCCCATCTCATATTGAGTGTTACTGCATGCTTGGTGGTGGATGGAGAAAATTCAGACATTGCTACTTTTCTGACTTCTAAATTAGCCTATTGGTTGGAAATAGCATTTACATGATAGGTGAAGGTTGGTTGGCTGTAACAAATGGCGTTTTATAGTCAATAACTCAACAGAAAACTACTGTGCATGCTTGCAAGCGCTTGTGCAGGTAGGTGTGTGCCACCTCATGAGGCTGGAGGTCAGAGGAAACCTCAAGTGCCAGTTTCTTCCTGTCTCCTTGTCCTTATACAAGTCTATCAGATTTTCCAGGATTCTTTTCTCCAACTTCTATCTCAGTGTAGGATCAGTAGGATCGTATGGGTTTGGAGATCATGTGAATTCTGCTTACATGGCAAGCACTGTTAACCACCTAGCCATTAACTCAGCTTTTTTTTTTTCTTTTTTTTTCTTTTTTGGTTTTTTTGAGACAGGATTTCTCTATGTAGCCTTGGCTGTCCTGGACTCACTTCTCACTTTGTAGACCAGGCTAACCTTGAACTCTCAGTGATCTGCTACCTCTGCCTCCCAAGTGCTGGGATTAAAGGCGTGCGCCACCATGCCCAGCTCCATTAACTCAGCTTTAACGGTTGATATTTAACTTCTGTCTGCACACTCAAGTGTTTATGCATGTATCTTTCTCTTTGGGTCTGGCAGTTACACTGGCCTTGAACTAACAATAATCTTCCTGCCTCACCCTCTCATGCTGAGGTCTCACACAGATGTGAACCACCATGCTCTGCTTGTCCTATACACTTAACTTCTGTTTGTTAATTTGGATGGTAAAGTTTGAGTCCTGAGTAAGGCTTTTTCTCTGTTTCATCATGTGCTCATCTTATGTAATAATTTACTTATGATTTAGCCACAGGTGCCTGATGGTGGTGGCAGCACATGCTTTAATTGCAGCGCTAGGTCGGCAGAGGCAGGCTACACAGAGAAACCCTGTCTTAAAAAAACCAAAGAGAAAAAAAGGCCAGAGATAACAGTATAATGCATTTATTTTTATTTTAGTGAAAAATGTTTGCAGTTTTTTGAATTAAACCCAGAGCTTTGCATATACTTGGAAGAGAGGTACCACTGCAGTTACATGCCTCTGCCCTGTACAGTGTAATGACTCAGCAGTTAAGAGTTCTGGCTACTCTTCCCGAGGACCTGGGTTCCGTTCCCAGTACCCACATGGTGGCATACAACCATCTGTACTCCAGTTCTAGAGGATCCAGCACGCTCTTCTGATCTCTGTGGAGACCAGGAACATATGCTACACATAAACTTAACAGTCTAAACTCTCTTACTATTTTACTTCTGATGATTTTTTGGTAGAATTTAGGTTGGGATGTCATTCTGGTGCTTGAACCCAGGGATTTAAAAAACTCCAGACATGTTCTCTATTACTGAGCGAACCCTAGCACAGAAAATTAAGTTTCCCTCCCTGTTTGCGTTTTGAGTCAGGATCTTCCTATGAAGCTCAGAGTGTCCTTAACTTCATTCCATAGCTACTCTAGACTGCATCTTACTCTTCACTGCCTGAGGATTGGGACGCCAGGCATTTCTTATTTTTAAAAACATTATTTTGGGATACCATTTCTGTTTGTAGCCCTAGCTGGCTGGAAACTTACTCTTTAGACTAGGATGATCTTCAACTTACAGAATTGCCCCGGCCCGCTTGGGTTCGACTAACGCTCGGGAGGAGTTTTTCCTGTATGGAGACAGAACACTATATACGAAGAAGGGGGCAAGTCTGCATTCTGATCAAACCCTGTTTATTGAAAAAATTCAGAGTTTATATAGGCACAGAGGAGTGGGTATTTGCGTAAGCAAGGGTTGCTATGGATACCTAACTCTGGAATGCTGCAGCAGGTAGGCATCTACCTTTACAGCTGCTAATTGCAGGAGAGAAATTCCAGGAAAGTCGTGAAGGATCTGGTTAGTCAGGAAAAAGCTCCCGGAACTGCTGCTCGTGGGCAGCTGGCCTTTAATCTGATCTTATCAGTAGTCCCACCGGAAAAGGAGTAGCTGGGGGGTCTAGAATGACCAGCCCTCACAATAAACCACAACAGGTGTCTAACTGCCGACCTACGACAAGGCTAGCTAGTTTCTGGTGAATGGCAGACTTCTGGAGAAATAGGAACCTAGGTTCTGACAAGATGGCTGAACATTGGCCATGTAGCCCATCCCCAACACAGAATGACTGCCTGTAACTCCTCAAGGTTGGGATTAATTTTAAGACTTTAACACAAGCCATGGGTTGTGGCAAAGAGTTATAGCACATGCCTGCACTTGCCGGAGGCAGAGGCGGGTGGATCTCTTGAGTTCTAGGCCAGCCTGATCTACAGAGGGAGTCCAGGACAATCAAGGCTACACAGAGAAGCCCCGTCTCAAAAAGACTGTTGGCTAATTACATGGTAGAATACTTGCCTACCTTGATTGATAACTTGAGCTCAATCCTCAATACTGCTGCCACAAACACCACCCCTCAGGTGGTTTAAAAAAAAAAAAAACAAAACCCCACTCATGTAAACACTGCTGCCACAGGCCTATGACCAGGCTACTTTAAGAGTTGAGACAGAAAGATCATTTGGGTACAGAGTTCAAGATTGGCCTTGGTAGCTTAGTGAGACCCTTTTCTCACAAAGTAGTAAGCAGGCAGGAGACAAAATTCAGTGGTAAAAAGCACTTGCCATGCTTGAGGCACTGGTTCAATCCCCAGTACAGAAAACCAACAAAATCTAGCAACACATACACACACACTTTACATATATATATGTAAATATAAAAGCATAATGCTTAAAAGCCAATTTCTGTGTAAATTTCTAGCAAGTTTATATTTGTATGAAAATATTCTTAGCATATAGTACCAGGCAGTTCTGACTAAAAATGATGGTCAGTTACCATGTTTTAAATGTGCAGGTGTTTGTTTATAACTGTAGTCCTTTTGATGATCTTGTATGTTTTTCATTGTTAATTTGTATGTACTTTTGGCTGTGTTTTCCTTTGGCAGCGAAATACTTTGGTGAACAATTTTTAAATGGTGATTGGAGTAAACTATTGTTTGGTTTGCTTGTAGTGAATACCCTTAAGTCCAAAGTCAGATAATCATCACTTGTCCTAGTGATTTTCCTTTAATAATTTGTTCATTTGGCTACTTTTTAAGACAGTTTCTCTGTGTAGCCTTGGCTGTTCTGGTCTCACTTTGTAGACCAGGCTGGCCTTGAACTCACAGAGATCCACTTGCCTCTGCCTCCTTGAGTGCTGGGATTACAGATGTGTGCCACCTGGCAGCTTTCATTTCTTGAGTTTGGATAGCAGATGTAGCATGTTGATTTATAGAGACAGCCTATCTATTTATTTATTTATTTTGGTTTTTCGAGACAGGGTTTCTCTGTAGCCCGGCTGTCCTGGAGCTCACTCTGCAAACCAGGCTAGCCTCAAACTCAGAGATCCGCCTGCTGGGATTAAAGGTGTACACCACTGTCTGGCTAGAGACAGCTTATTAATGCTGTCTATCAGCTTTGTGTTTATTTCTAAGTGCCAGTTTTGTAATCTTTAGAAAAGTGTTCCCAGCACTAGGAGTATGAGATCCAATTGGTTCACTCTAAAAGTGCTCTAAAAGTTTTTACAGCATCAAATTATTCAAGATTTAATTCTTCATATTAAAAAGAGCACATCTGTTATTATGCACATTTGCTTTTTAGATTAAGAATGATAAGATTTCATATGTGTACTAAAGACCTTTTCTTTTTTATTTCAGTGTGTAAAGGTTGCCATAAAGGACAAACAAGTGAAATACTTTATCCATTACAGTGGTTGGAATAAAAAGTGAGTATTAGACCTTTAAAAGCATTTTGTCCTCTGTTGTAATGTAACATTTTGAAGCAAGGATGAGCCATTTTTATTATGATGAAACTATATCAGGCAAAACTCAGCCATTTTATATGTACTTGATTTTCTCGGGAATATTTACTTATTTATTTGCTTTTTGTTTTTCGAGACAGGATTTCTCTGTAGCTGTCCAGGACTCTGTAGATCAGGCTGGCCTCCAAGTCAAAGTGATCCACCTGCCTCTGCCTTCTGAGTGCTGGGATTAAAGGCGTGCACTACCACAACTAGCTTTTATATTACTTTGTAGTGTCCAGTGACTATCTGGACCAACTATCCTGGTTGAATTATGGGGCTTTTTTTACCTGCTAGATTTGATTTATTTATTTTGGGCATATGTTTTAAGATTGCCTGAATTTTTTGCCTGCACACAAACGAAGTGACTAATCTTTCTTATTCAAGAGGCTAACCTCAAAACTAGCTGTAGAAAAAGGGGGATTTTTTTTTAGAAATGACAGTTTACAAACCTATTTTAGGAAGTTTTGAAACATAATGCTATGTTAACAGAAAGTAGTTTCCATGTGCCTTAGCATAGAAAATTCTGATTTACAGAATTTAACTTTTCAATGACCATTGGAGCTCTTTCTCAGTATGTTCTTTTTGGGACCCAAAAGTAATATTAGCACTTAATAAATTATCCAGGCCTTTTGTCTGGAATTGAGTAGCTTTTTTTTTTTTTTTTTTTTTGTTTGTTTGTTTTTTGGTTTTTTTTTTTTTTTTTTTTTGGTTTTTCAAGACAAGGTTTCTCTGTGTAGCCTTGGCTGTCCTGGACTCACTTTGTAGACCAGGCTGGCCTCGAACTCACAGCGATCCGCCCGCCTCTGCCTCCCGAGTACTGGGATTAAAGGCGTGCGCCACCACGCCCGGCTGAGTAGCTTATTTTTATTAGGGGAGATTTTAAATCATTTTTATTACTGATATTTTGTACTTTAGGGATTACATTGAAAGGAACTAGCCATTCAGGAATTACTTTCTGATAACTAGGAATGCTTAATGCTGCTTTGTCTCATTTGATACAGTTCTTTATCTGAATGACCAACTCATTAATTAAGTTTGTTAAAAATAGGTAAATGCTTTTAGGTAAGAAACATCAAACTTATATCATAAATATAATTGTAGAAAGGCCGCAATTCAAAACACATGAAAGCACATTCTAATAATTTGTGAATAAAGTATTTCTAATAATGATCAGTTGATAATGTCAATATTTCAAAACAATGCCAGTCTTCTGTTAAGAAATTGGGAGCTGAGTGTGAAGAAATTGGGAGCTGAGTGTGCTGGTGCATGCCTTTAATCTCAGCACTCAGGAGGCAGAGGCAGAGGCAGGCTGATCTCTTGAGTTCCAGGCTAGCCAGAACTACATAGTGAGACCTTGCCCCCACCAAAAGAAAAAAAAAATACATTTTTATTTTAGGATGGTTGTAATATCTGTATCTAGGAAACGGACTTTTTAATGTTATGACTTCCAGAGTATATCTCCATATTTTAAAAGTGAATTAAAAACCGAATTTCTATCTCATAATTCATGAGGGTTATATTGTACATGTTACTTTGCTAATGTCCAGATAAAATGTGCGATACTCTTTTGATACTATTCTTAAGTATGAGGGGTGGGAAAGTTAAAAGTCCATATAAATTAGGAAAGGAAACACAGCACATTCATGGTATGGGCCTTTCCCTTTCTCTACACACTTTAGAGTTTTGTTTAAATAGCTGTGAATATACTTTTTATGCTTCATTCTTGTACTTTGTGTAAAATTACACACATGGACATGTATAGGTCAATATGTTAGGTTGCGGTTTTTGTTGATTGCCATCAATTAAGAAAACTAAAGCCTCTGGTTTTCTACTTTTGCTTTTTCAAAAGGCATTTTTCCTTTCTTGGATTGCGGTTCTAGACAGAAATAGGTGGCAGTTTTATTTATTTAGATCATGTTTTCTTGGGAAAAGAAAAGGAGAAATAGCCATAGTAGGCATTATAAGACTGTTGGAGTGTACTGAGGGAAATTAAGATATCATAGGTGTTGACACTTTCATAGTTGACTTGCTAAACATGTCGTTTTAACTTGGGGGTTATTTAGAAATGATTTTTTTCATTTTCCTTGTTTGAGACTGGGTATTGCTTTGTGGCTTTGGCTGTCCTGAAACTTGGAGTAATCTTTCTGCCTCCTGAATGCTGAGATTATGGATTGTACCACATCTAGCTCTAGAGAACTTTAAAAACCATTTCAGATGCGTGCCCCTTAAATGCCTGTCAAGTACGTTATGTGTGTATTTAATTTTGCCAGTGCATTTGACTTTTGGATTAGTCACAGCTACTTTAGAAAATGCTGAAAGTCACATGCTTGATCTATATTTAAGATTTTGAGTGACTCTCAGATATGCTTAATAGAGATTCTTAGAATGCAGGTAGCTGGCCATTTTGCTTTTTTCAGTTTTAGCAAGGATTTTTAACTCTTTGCTTATAAGCTCTTGGAGTGTCTTGGTAATTGGCTATTGGTCAAAGTGCTTGTTTATATCTCATGGGGAAAGAGTTTCTATGGTTTTAAAGCAGTTAAAAGTTTGTGTCCTTTAATTTGGGGAGAATAGGGACATAATTTTTTTAAAAAGATCCTCATGGATGGGGATATAGTTCAGTGGTAGAGCTCTTTCTTGCTTGGAGCCCTGGACTCAATCTCCAGTATCTTGCCCCCTTCACTTGACCCCATCCCCTCAAAAACGAAAGAAAAGGATGGTTTATAGAATACCTTTATTTATTTAGAAATAGTGTCTTAATATGTAGCCCTGGCTGAACTGGAGCTTGATGTATAGACCGGGCTGGCCTGGACTTACCTGTCTCTGCCTCTATAGAGTGCTGAGACCAAAGGTGTATGTATATACACCATTATGCCCTGCTGCAGGACACCTTTAAAATACACTGTACAGCAAAATTCCAATTTCAAATTGGAATTTTTTGAACATTAGTATAAATACACCTTAAAAATCACAGTAGATACTAAGATAATAAAAACCTTACTGGAATTTGTTGACACAGACATTAAAATATTCCATTTGTAAATGAATCTTGATAAAACTTACGCTAAAATCTGCACATAGTTACTGAGATTACTTTGTACTATGCTGTCTGTATCAGAAGTGCTGTGAGGCCCAGGCGCTCTGAAAAATCTTTGAAGACACGTGAGGATATTGTAGCCCTTTTTCCTGTTCCTGAAGGAGCTCCCTCAGTACACCACCCCCTCCTGACCTCTAGGTAAATGCATGTTTTAAAGTTTTCTTTAGGAAATCATGTTGAGGAATGTCTTATTTATTAATTTTCCTTTTGGCTATACTCTATAAGAGGTCAGAGGTTGGAATCATTAAGTAAAAGATTGCCTCAATAATACACCTGATTGTGTCACTAATGGAGCTCCATCAGCAGGAGAAAAGACTAATTTTGCTCAAAAGTTAGTTTGCTTAAAAAGTTGAACATTCCACAAGAAAGTTTTGTTTTCCCATACACATCAACAAAAAGCTTGTTTTGTGAGAAGCCAGATAGCTACCTTAGTTTTTAGAAAGCCTCTAGTCTTCCTTAGAAGTTACAGTACTCCCTTTGAGTAGAAGAAAGTGAGCAATGGGGTATTTGATGTGTTTCTGATGCACCTTCAGCATATGTGACCTGTGTAACTTATGGCAGTACTGTAATTCTGAAAGGCTAATCATGGCTTAGAGACTTTAGTGATGTATTAAACCATTTAAAAATGATTTGAATAATCTATATACATAGTTTATATTTGGAATGCTACTTCTTACTAGAGCACTTTGTTAGATTTTTTTCTTTTAGATAAGAATGGATTTACACTGCCAGCTTATCAAATTATTTCAGAAAAAGATAGGCATGGATTGTGCATTCCTGTAATTACAGAATTTGGGATACTGAGGCAGGATTACAGTGAATTCAAGGCCAAGTTGGAATTCATTTTTAAGAATTCTCCAAAAATGAGGGTGGACAAGATGGCTCAGTGGGTTAAAGTACTTGCCAAGGGTGAAGACCTGGACCTCAGGACCGACATGGTGAAAGAAGCAACTCGGAGAAGTTCTCTGATTTCTACATGCATACTGTACTATGCACTTGTACATACGTACAGATTAATAGATGTTAAAAGTAGAAAATTAAAACACGTTATTTCAGGAATTCCTATGTTTTAACTCTTAGATCTTTAAATGTTAAATGGAAGAGAACCTAAGCTGCATTAAGGTATTCTTCAGTGCTGTTATAACTTGTCTTTTCAGTTGGGATGAATGGGTCCCAGAAAGCAGAGTGCTCAAATATGTGGACACCAACTTGCAGAAACAGCGAGAACTTCAGAAGGCCAATCAGTAAGTTTGTTTTGAGATTTTTTTTGGACCCAGAATGAACAAAATAGGATCATGTTGGTGTCTCCCTCTCTTGGTAAAATGATTCTTGGTACTTGTTAGTTCCAGTGTTAAAGCTTGATTGCAAGTAATTACATATATTCTAGGTAAAAGAAATATCCTGTCATTTCTGAGTCTGGAGTTTTAGAAATTGGAGGTGCAGACCCATTAATACCTTGTTTAACTACTACTTGGGGGCTGTGGAGGCTGCTAACTTTGAGGAAACAAGGGAAGAGACGTCCCCGTTAATATTCATCTCTGAAAATAACACCAAGAGGAAAAGACCCATAAAAATTATAGGGTAGTTACTACATTTGAATTTTATAGTATTTACAAAACTGAAGTTATAACATGGAATCAAATAAAAGAAAACATGGGGATGGGGGGGGGCTGGAGAGATGGCTCAGTGGTTAAGAGCGCCACCTGCTCTTCCAAAGGTCCTGAGTTAAATTCCCAGCAACCACATGGTGGCTCATAACCATCTGTAATGTGATATGGTGCCCTCTTCTGACTTGCAGGAGAACATGCAAGCAGAGTACTGTATACATAATAATAAATAAATAAATCTTTAAAAAAAAAAAGAAGAAAGAAAGAAAACACTGGGACTCTTAGTCATAGCACTGGAATTTATAGTTTCTGAGACTATATATTCATCAATTTGTATTGTGTGACTTTTTATTTTAGTAACAAAAGCCCTTTTTTCCCCTCTCTCTGCATTCATTTATTTATTTTGTATGTGGGCGTGGATTTGCCATGTTGAGATTGTGGAGGTTGGAGTCTTTTTTTTTTTTTTTTTCTTTCTTTCTTTCTTTCATGTAAGGTTCAGGAATTGAACTCAGGTCAGTGTGAGTGGCTGCACTTTGACCTCTTAGGCCAGCCCTCTGGCTTCATCCTTGGTTTCTTGGATCTTTTGTTTGATTTCTGTAGACCTTTTTAAAATTATTTTTGGGTTTGTTTATATATACACCAGTGTTTTGCTATTATGTGTATGTGGGTACCACGTACATGCCAGAAGAATGAGTCATGTCCCTTGGAGCTACAGATGGTTGTGGGCATCCATGTGGGTGCTGGGAATAAAACTCATGCCTTGTGCAAGAGCAGGGAGTGATCTTCCCAGGCCTGATTTCCGTAAATTTTCTCTCAATATTTACATGGGGACCTCAATTTTTAATATGGAACTTTAATTCTTGTTCTTGGTTCTAGGCAGAAAAATTTCAGGCCTTTTGCTTTTTATTTTGATTTTGTTGTTACGTGCATGCCTGCACACTAGAAGATGGCATCAGATCTCATGGGACTATAGTCATGTAGTTGTGAGCAGCCATGTGTGTGTTTGGAACTGAATTCATAACCAGTGTTCTTAACTGCTAGGCCATCCTTCCAGCTCCATTTCAGACTTTCTGTGGGTGTTACTTATTTTAAAGTCTTTATTTATGTATTTATTTATGGTTTTCGAGACGGATTTCTGTGTATAGTCTTAGCTGTCCTAGATTCTTTTTTGTAAGCCAGCCTGGTCTCAGTTTGGAACGCTATAGAAGTCCACTTATTTTAAATTTTTTCTGAGATTAGAGCCTCACTGTACAAGCCTTAGCTGGTCTTGACCTAACAGGGATCCACCTGCTTTGCTTTGCCTCCAAAGTACTGGGTTTAAAGGAGTTTAGCACCATACTTGGCTGAGAACTGCAGGCACAATTTGCCTTTTCTTAATTAAATAACTCCTTTATGATGACTTTTTGACATTATTTTTGAAGGGAACAGTATGCAGAGGGCAAGATGAGAGGGGCTGCTCCAGGAAAGAAGACATCTGGTCTGCAACAGAAAAATGTTGAAGTGTAAGATGCTCTTTGTTTAAATAGTGCACACTGTTTCATAAGTGTAATTAAGTTTATGATTGCTTACGATACATTCTTTGTCTCTAATGGGAGCTTCTAAAAACGTCAGATTTTCATTTCTCAGATATCAGGTTGTTAGAGTAATTTAAAATGCATATTAACTACTTTCTTAGCCTCTTCTCTTACACTAGAATATATGCAACATTAAAGTAGCATAGTTTTAGCAGTTCATTGGTGATAAGTGCTTTTACAGTTATGTTTGAAGTTACATGTGTATATACACACAGTGTTTTATCTTAGAAAGGTAGTAGTGAATTATCAGGCAGTCAAGTTTTGATATAATTATTTTGGCAAAGGTTACGTTTTCAGTAGTGTTAATACAAACATAAAATGAGAATGAGAAAAGGGTAACTTGTTAATTCTGGATTGTGAGGCTTCTTGGTAACCAGCCCATAGTGTGAAAGTCAATACATGCCTTTTATCTTTAAAAGTTACGTAGCTGAAACTGACTGTAGACACCAAATATATGATTTTAAAGATTAGTAATAGAAAATATAGGCTATAACTATTACTTGAATTTATTGAAAATTTCATTCATGTATATAATGTATTTTGATAATATTTATCCCACCACTCTCCCCTCCCATAAATATAATTTCTAACAGTTTATATTTTGACTATATGTTGTCATAAGTTTTAGAATTAGAATACAGGCAGAACACTAGCAGTTATTGTATGAATCCTGTACACTTAAGAACTGGTCTCTTGGGGTTGGAGAGATGGCTCAGTGGTTAAGAGCACTGCCTGCTCTTGCAAAGGACCTGGGTTCAATTCCCATCACCCACATGGCAGCTCACAACTGTCTGTAACTCTAAGATCTGACACCCTCACACCAATGCACATAAATTAAAAAATTAAAAAAAAAAACTGGTCTCTTGAGCTGGGCGAGGTGGCACATGCCTTTAATCCCAGCACTTAGAGGCAGAGGCAGGTGGGTCTTTGTGAGTTCGAGGCCAGCCTGGTCTACATGTGAGCCCAGGACAGCTACACAGAGAAACCGTGTCTCGAAAAACAAAAACAAACAAACAGAACTGATCTCTTTTGATTTCCACGAATCATTAGCATGTGTGTACAAGTGGTTTAATTGGACTTGGGAATAATGCCATCAGATCTTTCCTACTATAAACTTTAACCTTACTGAGTAAAGGGAAACTTAATGATTGGCTAGATTTTGGCTTTTTAAGACAGAGTTTCTCTGTGTAGTCTTGGTTGTCCTGGAATCACTTTGTAAACCAGGCTGGCCTTCAACTCACAGCAACTGCCTGCCTCTGCCCCCAAGTGCTGGGAAGAAAGATGTGCATCATCATGCCCAGCTTGGCCAGATTATTTTTTTTTAAAGATAAGCTTTGCCTGCCTCTGCTTCCCCAGTGGTTGGGTTGAAGGTTTGCACCACCACACCCAGCCTTTGATGATGATAACTTGTTATTACTGGGTTTTCAAGACAGGTTTCTCCGTGTAGTCTTGGCTGTCCTGGACTCACTTTGTAGACCAGGCTGTGCTTGAACTCACAGATATTTGTCTGTCTCCAGAAGTGCTGGGATATAGGTGTGCTCTACTGTGCTTGGCTGTGAAATTGCTTTTTATAATTTTAAAATTTATGTGTGGCTATGTATTCACAAGTATGCATGGTCCCACAGAGGCAGGCTAGTCATTTTTCCTTGAATTTACCATTGTTTTTCTAGTAGTAATTTTTGTTTTCTTCTATTTTCAGGAAAACAAAAAAGAACAAGCAGAAAAGTAAGTGTATAAACTTTTGGAAAATTGACCTATTCCTTATGACACTTAGGTTGTGAGTTCTCTACATTAAGCTGACATTTAATAAGTATGTGGTTTATTGACCTGGAGTCTAGGTCTTAAAGCAGTCTTGTGTGTAGATAAGGACAGCTTTGATCTTCTACCTCCTAGAAAGTGTAGTTGTTTTCACCTACCTGCTTCAAGTCTTAATAATTCACTTAGGAAGATAGTATTTTAAACATATGATATTATCAAATATTTCCTAAATGAATTATTGAGTATGTTCTTTTTTAGAAATATGATTCTTTAAGTTGGATTTATTAAACTTCTGTAATGGGGGAATGAGAACTTAAGGCACTCTACCTACATTATTTGTTAGTTAACCAGCGCTGCCCCCACCTTCCACATATATTTTGTAGCACCTGGAAATGGAGATGGTGGCAGCACCAGTGAGACGCCTCAGCCTCCTAGGAAGAAAAGAGCCCGGGTAGATCCTACAGTTGAAAATGTGAGTTTTCTTACCTTTTTCTCTGTTAGGCTGGCCTAAAACAGTCATCTTTACTTCCCCCACTCCTGTCCGTCCTACTATTTGTAAGACAGCATCTTGGTATGTGGTTTAGGCTAGCTTTGACTAGAGCCTCATGCCTCGGTTTTCCAAATGCTAGGGTTACTGACACATGCTACCAAAGTTGAGGTGTGCATGGTGCAAAGTTAGATGTGCATGGTGCATGGTGCAAAGTTAGGTGTGCATGGTGGTGCATGCTTTTAATTCCAAGCACTCAGGAGACAGAGAAAGGCAGGTCATGAGTTCGAGGCCAACCTGTTCTACGTAGTGAATTCTAGGATATCCCGAGCTACATAGTAGCTCATAGTAAGACCATGTCTCAAAAAAGCAAGAAAATCGTGTTTTGGATAACCATTTGGTTATCAACAGTAATTCTGAATATTGCATTTTCAGAAGAGGAGAAAATGCACTAAGGGCCATTATGACTCAAGACCATATTTTTCCTGACTATATGAGTTCATGTTTTTTTGTTGTTGTTGTTCTTGTTTGTAAAGTGGCTCCTTCAAGGAAATAGTGTATACATGCTGATTTAAAGGTCAAAAGAGAAGTTACTATTAAGCAAGAAAGGTTTGCAATAACTTTGCTTTTCTGATTTAGGAAGAGACATTCATGAACAGAGTTGAAGTTAAAGTAAAGATTCCTGAAGAGCTGAAACCATGGCTTGTGGATGACTGGGACTTGATCACCAGACAAAAACAGGTAATTTAGGACACTTTTGTAGTTAATTTTATTTATTTCTTTTTGCCTGTGTATATGTCTGCGTGGCATGGCCTTTGCAGTACCTGTGGAGGGCTAACTGGTTGTTAGCCACTGTGTGGAATGCTGGGAATTGAAGCTGAGTCCTAGTGGCTCTTAATTTTGAGCCATCTATCTAATCCCTTAAAATTTTCTTTGTTTATGATTAAGAAAGTTGGAGGTTGCTAGAGCAGAACTCTTCCGAACACTAATAGGCAAGGAAACATGTTTTGCATCTTAATGTTGCCTACAGTAGAGCATTTACATATGTCCTGATAATGGAATATAGTAGAAAGCATATAACATTGCCTGCAAGCAATCCTGAATGTAATTAAGGTCCTAGATTTATTTACTTGCATCATGTTGTTTTTAAAAAACATCCATCCATCATCGTCATCATCCCCCCCCCCCCAGGATGCAGACAACCTGATCTTTCCCTAAAACAGAATGGGTGCCAACAGAAGAACCTCACCCCAGTGAGGTTTTAGGGAGAAAGGGGAACAGTCCAAAAGTAGGTATGCCACTAAGAAGCCCTCCCCTAAATAAACCATGGCTTAGACAAGATGCATGTGAGCATTGTCCCTGGAGCTTCATCTTCGCTATTAGGAAGGACCCTGTGGATCTTTCAAGTGTCAATTTTCTGAGGGTTTTGTTTGTTTACTTAGTCTTTAGGAGCCTCTTTTCCTCCCTCCTGACAGGGCATGTTCAAAATCCAAAGAAACTGCTTTCACAACATAGAAAAATAGGAATCCAGAAAAACTTAGAACAATAAGAGTTGGTTTATCTAAGTCCAGATATAGGAACTCCGTCCAGACCAACTGTTTAAATTGACAAATGGTAGATGCAGTAGGTCATGAGAAAAATAAAGATTCACGAGAATTGAGATTCCATAGACATAGTTGGGATTTGGTTGAAGGTACTTGGTTGGATTGTGCAATTGTATCTCCTTGCATAGTGTTTGTAATCTTAAACACGTTTAGCAGGCTTTCTGTGCTTCATCTACTTTGTTGGAAAGAATGTGTTTTTTTCTGTATAAGCATTTGTGTTCAATTTTTTTTCCATAGCTTTTTTATCTTCCTGCCAAGAAGAACGTGGATTCCATTTTGGAGGATTATGCAAATTACAAGAAATCTCGAGGAAATACAGATAATAAGTAAGAATATACCCTTTTGAATATATACAAAGTACTTAAGTACTATTTTAGGTACAACTTTTGGGGCCTGGTGGTGGTTGGTGACTCACTCCTCCTTTAACCCACCACTTGAGAATCAGAGGCTGAAGGATCTCTGAGGCCAGCCTGGTCTACAGAGTGAGTTCTAGAACTGCCAAGGCTACAACAAGGAAACCCTGCCTTGACAGTCCCCCCCAAAATTGTTTTTTTTTTTTACTACTTTTGAAGGCATATATATATACCTTATTTTGACAGGGCTGCAATTTTCCAAATCCTCCTTTAATATAATTTTGAAATTGATTTTACTTTAAAAAAGAAAAATCTTAGCTGTAGTTCCTTACCTTTATAGCCTCTCCAGATAGGACATATTTTTGAAAGTAATGTTTTTGTTCTTTTATCAGGGAGTATGCTGTTAATGAGGTTGTGGCAGGTATAAAGGAGTACTTCAATGTGATGCTGGGCACTCAGCTGCTCTACAAATTTGAGAGACCACAGTATGCTGAAATTCTCGCGGATCACCCTGATGCACCCATGTCCCAGGTGTATGGAGCGCCACATTTACTGAGATTATTTGGTAATAAGACTTAAGAAATTGAGCCTTTATAATAGCTGATTTTTTTTTTGTCTTTACTAAATGACTGAGAGATAAAATAGCTGAGAGATAAAATAAAATATGACTGTCAGTTTGAATATTTATTTAAAAATTTGCTTGGAAGATTTAAGTAGTAAGATTTTTTTTTTTTTTTTTTTTGAAAAAGAATTTGAAAAGTCATTAAGATTGGGGAGATAGCTCACTCCAAAGAATCCAAGTGTGATGATTTCCCTCCCACATAAAAAAGCTGGGTGTAGTGGTACACACTTGTGACCCAGTGCTGGGGCAGCATAGGTAAGCATCCTAGGTTTTCACTGGCTGCCCTGACCTGTGAACCCCAATCCAGTGAGATGGGGACTCTTTTTTTTAAGGTGGAAAGATAATAAATTTGTCTTTTAGCTTACCAGACAACACACATACACTCATCTACATATACACATAAAATCATTTAGTTTTATGAAATCAGAGACAGCTCGATTATTTCCTACATAGTTACTGTGTATGGTTATAGTGCTGCTTTGGATATAACTTTAACATAATTCTTTGTTAAATAGTGCGAATTGGAGCGATGTTGGCCTACACACCTCTAGATGAAAAAAGCCTTGCTTTATTACTGAACTATCTACACGATTTCCTCAAGTAAGTTTAATTGAAATCATGAACAATTGGGGTGGTTATTTAACATTAATGTGTGAAAGAAGAGATTATCATAATTACTAAAATAAATAATATATTTGTGCAGATGCCAATAAGGCAGTAGAACAGTATAAATACGGGAATCTCACAGACGATGGAGAATAAACATGTAGGTGCTGTATGGGAAATGATAATGTGACTAAATCTCCAAGTTGTTAAGA
The DNA here is from genome assembly GCF_964271855.1 of Acomys minous. Classification (NCBI taxonomy): domain Eukaryota; kingdom Metazoa; phylum Chordata; class Mammalia; order Rodentia; family Muridae; genus Acomys; species Acomys minous. The sequence continues at coordinate 32,028,062 of NC_140495.1, forward strand.
CAATAAAAACATAGATTGATTTTTGTAGATTTACAGCAATAGAGAGTAGGAAGATAAGCTATAAACTTATAGGGGGTACATTTAAATAGGATGTAGGAGACTTAGAGAAATAGCAATAATGTCTTAGTTGGGCCAGTGGCTTACCCCTGTCAAAATTAAAGCGGATTTTTGAGGCCAGACTAAATTATATGCTGAGGCCTAGCTGAAAAATAATGCCCAAGGATATAATAATACAAATATAACTTAGTTGAGTTTAAAAGATTGAAGAAAAGCAGTTCTACATCATGTTGGAGGGCATTTTTATAATAGCCAAGCAGCTTTTAGAGATGATAAAATGCTCTAAATATACTAGCAAGGCTTCTATTTACCAATGAATTGAAGAAGAAATCAACTGTAGTGGCAGGCAGTATTCTGATTCGTGTTTGGAGAGAAACATTTCAATTTGAAAAGGACTAGGATTTCCAGAATATGGAACATAGTTACTGTGGATTATTACGTTTTGGGCCTGGTATTGAAGAGGGTTGGAATATTTTATTTATGACCCTTTTTCTAACAATAGTAAATATTTTCTCCAGACTTCAATTTCTTTGATAATACAGAAATGCACTACTTCACATTTCACATCCCCTTATTTCAGGTTTGAACTTGAAGTGTGTTTGTAGACTACCTTGTACTTAATTGAAAAGGCTAAAGAAAATAAATATTGTTTTAGGGTAAGTGCTGCAGTATGGTAGGTTAGCTGTTTGCAAATTCCCTCAGGTTGAAGACAGCTGTTCCTTGTTTAAAAAAGACTTGCTGGGTGTGGTGGTCCTCGTCTTTAGTCCTAGCAGAGGCAGGCAGGCAGGCAGGCAGAAGCAGGCAGATCTCTTGAGTTCAGGCCAGCTTGATCTACAAAGCAAGTCCAGGACAGCCAAGGCTACACAGAGAAACCCTGTCTTGAAAAACGAAACAACTAAAAAAACAAAAACAAAAAAAACCTTGACACTATGTATTTTTGTCTATAATCTTAACTGGTTTGGATTATAATAATGGGGTTTTTTTTTTTTGAGGCAGTGATCTATGGTTAGTATCAATATGACTTAACATTTTTATAATGAATTAACAATTTTCTTTTTAGGTACCTGGCAAAGAATTCTGCAACTTTGTTCAGTGCCAGTGATTATGAAGTGGCTCCTCCCGAGTACCATCGGAAAGCCGTGTGAGGGGTGTGCTCACTCTCTCTCACTGTGCTTGGATCTCTGTACACAGTTTGGTTGTTAGTCCTTCTCTTGTACAAATGATATACTTTGAAGACCGTTAGTGTATAACAGAGTTGCTGTTTGTTTTCTGTTTGAATTTAAACAGAGAAAATAAAAGGAGTCACTGCTCCTTTTTTCTTTTTCTTTTTTTTTTCATTTCAAAGTTTCTACCAGTGTATTCAGTGATGGACAACAGAGACATGCTGTAGAGTGTTTTATTGCCTAGTTGACAAAGCTGCTTTTGAATGCTGGTGGTTCTGTTCCTTTGACACTACGCACTTTTATAATATGTGTTAATGCTCTATGACAAAAATGCTCTGATTCCTAGTGCCAAAGGTTCACTTCAGTGTATATAACTGAACACTCATCCATCTGTGCTCTTTTTTTTTTTAATGGTGCTTAAAGAGCCCATCCTTTGCAAGTCATCCATGTTGTTCCTTAGGCATTTTATCTTTGCTAAATTGTTAAAGAATGGTGGCTTGTTTTCATGGTTTTTGTATTTGTGTCTAATGCACGTTTTAACATGATAGACGCAATGCATCATGTAGCTACGGTTTTATGGAAAAGTCAATCTTGTAGGAGTTGTTTTTCAGATCTTCAATAAATTTCTTTAAATTTCAAGAGATTGTGTGATGGCTGTGTTATCAAAAGCTTGGTACATTGTATATTAGAAACTGATTGCTCAGGAAACTTTAATTATGTGGTTGATCTTTATGGAATGGAAGCTTACTTGGACGTGGAGTAAACTGTTGGATGTAGAAATGTGTTGTCCTGAGTCCTGCCTAAAAAGCTAGGTGTCTATGATAGTGTCCTTTATTCTGGCTCTTGAGCATTGAGGGCATTTTACTTGTGTAAAAATTGCTTTCTGTTGGTGATTGATTATATTTAAGGCATTTCTTTTGAGACATGAACTAAGAAATCTGCATTTTCTTTGGGGTACTTGTAAGGGAAACATTGACATTTTTAGTAGAGATACCAGAGTGATTTGGACAGGATACTGGAAGGGGTTCAGATGGCAAGATCCAGAAGAGTAGAGGGAGAGTCAGAGGAATGAAATGGTGTGTGTTTATGGTCTCTTGAACTGTAGTTTAAAGATCTGCTTGTGGGGTGGGAGATCACTGTCATTTACCTATTGAGTCTTGGGTTCAATTTCTAGCACAGAGTAGGGAATAAACTTGTTTATTTGGTACATATCAAAAGGATGATGGGTTGCTTTTGTTGCTGTTCCTGTATCTCAATTCCTGTGGAGTGTTGCTTTCAATCAATAGATTGTATGTGTGGGGGGGGGGGGCGGTACTTGCCACATTGCACATCTGGAGATTGGAGGACAACTTTTGAAGAGAGTTCAAGTTCGCCTCTTTCACCTTGTACGTAGGTTCCGGGGATTGGACACAGATTAGGCCTTTGCCTGTTATCCCTGGCCACAGTAGTGTGCTGTGCTTTTAATCAGTCAAGATGGTTTTTTAATGAGTTGTTTAATTTATGCAACTGTATACCTAAATTTGACTAAATTTTTCTATAGGAACAACTCAAACTTTTTGTTTTAGGACATTTCTATATTTTACTGTCTTAAAAGTAATAGCTAGGTGTGATGATAAACAACTGTAACCCAGAGTTTTGGTAGTAGGATGAAGGAGGAGCTCAAGTTTTGGGCCATCTTGGTCTGACACAAAGCAGTAAATAAAGTCAGACCTTTGTTTGCGGAGACAGGGTTTCTCTGTGGTCCTGGATTTCTTTCCTGGAACTCATTCTATAGAGCAGGCTAGCCTCTGCCTCCTGAGTGCTGGGATTAGAGTCATGGCCCCCACTCCCCAGCCCTCTACTCTCTTACTCCTTGCTTACAAAGCATGTTTATTGGTAAGGCAGAACTAGGAAGGTGGCTTGGAGGGGAAGGATGCTAACCCTGAAAACCCAGTGACCCATGTTCGAACCCCAGAGCATAAATGTGAAATCCCAGCACCCTTGTGTAGAGAGAAGGTGGAGATGGAGACAGGAGAACTGAACAGCTTGGGAGGAGCTTTGTAGGCCATCTGCCAGAGAAACAAAAGGCTTTGCTTTATTTAGCAAAGTAAAAACAAGAGTCAATTCCTAGACTCATAAAACTCAAGAGAAAACAAACAAACCCCCAAGAACCTGATTGGCAGTATTTAGGTATAGACTGTATGAGTTATGGCTTAAGACTGAAATGGCTACATAGACTCATTTGTTTGTTTAAACACTTGGCCTCTAGTTGGTAGCACTGCTTAGGGGACCTGTCTGGAAGTAGGCCCTTCCTGGTAGACTATCCCTACTTCTTATGCCATGCTTCCTTACCTGCCAATAGGTAAACAGGTTGTGTCACAAGTTCCTGCCACCATGAACTGAAGAGTCCTATTCATCAGGCTTCCTTCCCACTTTGAACCATATGCCTTGAAATTTCCAGCTGGAGTAAACTACAATGAAGAAGTGTTTATGGAGAAATCAAGTTGTAGGCGTTAGTGATGCTACTGGGAGCAAAAAAAGGGGGGGGGGGAATCCTTAAGAAAATGGGTTTTGGCTTCTCAAGGTGGTGTACACTTGTAATCCCAGCACTTGGGGAAGCAGAGCCAGGCGGATCTGAGTTTGAGGCCAGCCCGGTCTACAAAGCAATTCCAGGATAGCCAAAAGCTACACGGAAAACTTGGCTCAAAAAAAGAAAAACTGGATTTGTGGCACACATGGACACCACGGTACCTTGCTTGCATTAGTCTGTCCTAAGGATCGGTGATAGATTTTAGGTTTTGAAATTATTTTCTCAGAATTGGCATTCTTGGCTCTTGTTTGCTCTCATTGCATACTCTTAGGCCTTTGTTGAGCATAACTGTGCCGTCTTACACTGCTACCTGTCTCCTGGTGTTGGGAAATGAACCCAGGTCCCCCAGAAGAGCAGCCAGTGCTGTTAGCAGCCAAACTGTCTCTACAAACCCCAGTGCCTACCCATACTAACATACAAATTCTGAAGCTCAGTACCTGTTGTCATCATCTTGTTTCAGCCAGTATTGTTTGGGCTTTTACCCTTCTTGAGTTTGCTTTCATATGTTGTTGAATGAAGAAAATCATGGTGAAGAGCAACACACTACTTTCCAGGCATTACACATAAGCATGTATCTATGTTTAAAAGTCTGGAGACTTACCCTTCAGCCAGCATAATAGACTGTAAACTGAAAGAGTACACACTGCAGAATACCAAGACATGTAAGAGAAAGTAGTGTAGCTTTGGGCATATATACATGAGCAGGAAAAGACTAAAACCTGAACGAAAATTCATCTGCCTTTAATCTAGATAATAGGATATGTATAGTTTCAAGATAACTTAAAGGGCAAGACAGAAATGACACCACCTACTGTTATATAAAAAGGAAGCCCCCTACCCTAAAACAGGGCCCCAAATCTGCTCATGGAATTCCAGAAAGCAGCCAGCACACAATCTGGAGCCCCAAGTTCGCAAAAATGGGCAACTTGCCTTAACTTTGTAGTTTGGAAAACCAGTTTATCCAAAAAGTTTCTGGGCTAGACATGCACCTTGCTCAGTACCACCACTAGCAACACCACTGGACTACAAAATCTGATTCTCAGACTCTGCACTGTGCTCCTGTACCCTCATACTGAGCCTAGGATTTGGAGATGTCAGCCTTTCAGACTAATAAAGGTTTGTCTCACTGTTTTGACTTGGAAGAAGATATCTAAGGAATAATTGAAAGAAAGGAACAAAATGGACTTAACGACCAATAAAATAAAGTCATGGTACTACATCAGTATTAATAAAACCACAGAGTGGTACACATTTAATGCGGTTCAGTGGGGCTGATTCTTGCCATGTTTCTTTAGAAGTCCTTTTAAAGCTTTCTGTGGCAGTTCATGCCTTTAATCCTGAGACAGACGGGGTGAATCTGTCTTTGAGGCTAAGCTGATTTACATAGCAGTAACAAGTTCCAGGCCAGCCAGAACTACAAAGACTGTCTTTTAAAAAATCAGCTGCGTGCAGTGATGTGCGCCTGTAATCTCAGCACTTGGGAGGCAGGGGCAGGTGGATCTGAGTTGAAGGTCAGCCTGGTCTACAAAGTGAATCCAGAACAGCCAAGGCTACACAGAGAAACCTTGCTGGAAAAAATGAAAAAAAGGCCAAAGTCCTTAAAGTTGGTGCTGGAGAGAGATGGCTTGGCTGCTCTTCAAACGAACTAGGTTCAATTCCCAGCGCCCTCACGACAGCTCAACTCTCTGCAACTCCTGTTCCAGAGAGTCTGACACCCTCACACAGGCATGCATGCAGGCAAAACAGCAATGTACATAAAGTACAAATAATTTTTAGAAAAGTTCTTCAAGTTGTGCTTATGTTGACCATGTTTACAATAGTGGTATAAATGGGGGGAATCCAATATCCACCATGATTACCTCAAGCTCCTTGCATCTTACAGGAAAGGAACAAATCCTTCATTCTTCAGAAAAGTCATTCTGAAATTACCATTTTTAGGTGGTATTAGGGATTGAATGTAAAGCCTTGTATATCTCTCTTGGAAAGCTTTATGCCCTTAAGCTGTATCTCTAGCCCTCAACTATTAAATTTATTTCAAGTGTTTTCTTAGCATCTATTGAGATGCTTATACAGGTTTTAATTTTTTTATTAATTTGGTATATTATTGATTTTCATATATTGAGTCAACTCCTTATTCCTGGAGTGAGTCACATTTGGTGGAATATACAGCCCCTCTTGCTGTCGGTCCATGCCCCCCACCCCACCCTGGGTTTTCTCTGTCCTAGACTCACTTCACAGACCAGGTTGGCCTTGAATTCAAAAAGAGATTGCCTGCCTCTTCCTCCCTGAGTACTTGCTCTTGCTGGTATTTTATAGATGCTTTTCACATCTTTATTGATAAAGGGCATTTACTTAATTTGTGATATCTTTTATCTTTGGACTAAAGTTTATCTTTCCCCCTGAGTGGGAACTGCTAGGGTACAACGATGTGCCTTATGACCCTTAGATCCCCAATTATTCTTAAGTTCTTAGCTTTCAGGAGACCCAAATAACATGGTAGATGGTTTTTTTTTTTTTCATTGAGACAAAGAGCAAAGCTACAGCTGTCTGTAGACAAGACCCTGGAGCCGAGAGGCCTGTAGAGTAGCTTCATGGAAGGGGGGGGGGTGCTTGCAGAGGAGCATAAGGCCTGTCCAAAGAAGGGCTTTCTGAGGAAGCCATGGGGCACCCTTTCTAGGAGCCAGAGTCAGTGAGGCCACATAGGTGGGATTTGGGGTCTGCCCTGGCTCTGCCACACCCTGGCCCCATTATCTCCATTCTTCCTCCTGGAGTTTGGAAACAGCAGAATCTCTAAACCCACTTTTCCTCCTGGGATCTCCATCCGGCTGGCACCAGCACCCCCACCATACTCCCCGCTAGTGATGCCTTCTCTGTTGTCCATGGAGATGGAAAGGAATGGCAGAGGCCTGGGCCCAGCCCAGGGAGGTGTTCACTGTGCATTTATTGAATCCACAACATAGAAAAGGTAGTCATTGGAGCACTCTACATGAAGAGAGCTGGAAAGAGAAGATTCTAGGTCCATGTGGATTTGAGTGAGTTAACTACATTCAAGGCACATGGCTGGTTTTGGTGTCATATGGGTGGGCTTGTTGCTGGTTGAGTTCTTCCTCACTATTTTAGGCTTCCAGGCTCAATGCAGAAATGAGAGGGCCTCTGGGTGGATTTCCCCACTGTTTTCCTGGGCAGGATTTGTTATCAAAGGACCGGTTCTTCATTTTGTTTGCCAACCAGTTGCCTATTTGGCCTTGGCTTATACCTTGGGGATAGGGTAGGAGGCACAGGCTGCCAGGCCACACATGTTCTTCCCACGCTCGATGAGAAAGTACCTGGGCAGAGAGAAGGGATTAAGGACTGACTAGTGGCAATTAAACCACAGAGCTTTCTAGAATATTCTTGTGCAAACCAAGACATGACTACAGGGGTTAGGCTCTCTGGATTTATTCACAGAATAGCTACCATAGGCTTATTTTACCAGTAGGGAATGACTGGTGTCAACTACTTACTTCATTTTTCTTGCATAAGATTCTACTCCACAGAATTGATGGAGCTTCCCTTCTTCCCTCTGTCCAGGCCCTCACATAACTAACTACCTAACCACCACTAGGAGTTCCTAAAAATAAAAAGATTCCTTTTCAGGTCTGTCTGTTCATCCTGATTCAAAAGAGGGGCTGTCACTCAATGTAGCAAATTCATTGCTTTTCTCAGACCTTTCCAGTGGTTGGTTTTGTCCCAGCAAGATGTTGAGGTCTGGCTGTTTTCAACCTTTAGTTACAGACCAACCCCATTAAACCAATTGGTGTCCTGTCCCCTGCAGACTTGTTGGACCTGGGATCCTATGAGGGCTCTTGCTAACAGGGCCTTGGCATATGAAGGTCCCATATCCATGTTCCCCTTTCCTTGGGGTTCCTTAGAATGTTGAACTTTGAGGTGGAGATGCCTTGCACCAGGGAGCTCCTCTAGACATGAACAACATGTACCCCAATAGTAGAGCCCGCAGGCTACTTACCCATTTTGCCCCCATTGGGAGCCCCAAGAGTTTTTCACAATCCAGTAGAGCAACCCATTCTGTTCTCCATAGCCAACAGCCAGGACTGCGTGGTTTACTTTATCTGGGGTTTTATGACAGGAAGTACTAGAAATGAAAATGGAATTTATAAAGGCTTGTAGTATAGGATAAAGAAAAGGACTGTCAAAAACAACAGGGGCTCTCTGGTGCTATGGAGACATGGTTTCCATTGGAGGGAGGATGGAATGTTGGGTGTCAATCAGCTGTGGCTCAGCCCTAATGGCAAAGAATGAGTCCTCAGTCTTTCTGCTCCAGCAGTCTCCACATGGTATTTGGCCGCACTCCACAGCGGACACTTCTGTCTCCCAGCAAGGAGAGGAGCCCCTTGCTGCACTTCTCTAGGCACCAGTGCCCAGCTAGAATTCAACCTACTGGTCTGTTGCCTCTCTGTTCCTTCTCAACTCTACCTGTGTCACACACCTATAATCCTCAGTCCTCAGAGAGGCAGAGGCAGGTGGATCTTTGTGAGTTCAAGGCCAGCCTGGTCTACAAAGCAAGTCCAGGATAGCCAAGGCTAGAGAGACACCCTGCCTTGAAAAAATAAAAATAAAATAAACCTATCTGTACTTATGACAGGTATGTAGGCTTGCCATTTAGCCTCTCTGAGAAATTCCATGAGTTCAAGAGGACAAACTGCAGCGGTCATGCATTGATTCAATAGACATGGAAAAAAGGATGTGGTGGCATAAAGTCTTTAATCCCAGTACACAGGAGGCAGAGGCAGGCAGAGGCCAGCTAGCGCTATCAGAGACAAACCCTATCAAACAAAAAAACGGAACAAACAAATCCCCAAGGGCAGACAAATAAATAATAAATAAATGGACATGGGGTTGTCACCAGTTTGTGTCGGGTACAGGGTAAGGTGCTAGGCTACAGGCAGTAGGACCTGCCTCTGCTCTTGGAAAGCTTTGATTGGCAGAGAGGTTGCCCTGAATTGGTTTGAGTGATAGGACAGTGAGGTGTAGGGGATAGGATTCCCCAAGGAGCGGAATCGAAACCAATGTGGTAAGAAGTTGAAGAAGCTTCCTTGAGGAGCAGGGGTATATATGAAACTAAAACCCTTCTTCATGACTAGATTGAGGGAGTCGAGATAGAATGAGAAGAAGGGAGGTTTGGTGGCAGACGAGTGCAGAGAAAGAGGGGAGCAAAATTGGCAAGGTCCCATATAGCGGAGTGAAGGAAGGCCTTGGATAATGGGGAGACCTTGCTTCTTGAGACCCAAGTCATCATAGGGCTGGGGAGATGGCTCAGTCAGTAAAGGTGTTTCCCACACAAGTCTTGAGGATCCGAGTTCAGATTCCCAGAACACATGTAAAAAGCCAGTTTACTGTCATTAATTCCAGTGCTGGGCAGGTGGAGACAGACAGACAGACTCCTGGAGCTCATTAGCCAACCAGCCCAGCTGAACCATCGAGCACTAGGTCCAGTGAGAGACCCTGTCTCAAAAAAGTGATTGGGGAAGACCACCTCAGGTTGACATCTGGCAACCACATGCTTGCACATACATGTGCATTTGCACCTGCATAGTTAGGTTGACTTCTGGCCTTCACACGCTTGCACATGCACACTTGGACACACTCACATGAATATATGTATGCGTACATTTTCATGGCCAGAAAAGCACTTCAGAAGAAGGAGTTGGGCTGGGTGCAGTGACCCACACCTGTAATCCCAGTGCTCTGGGAGGCAGAGGCAGGTGGGTCTCTTGAGTTCAAGGCCAGCTCAGTCTACAGAGTGAGTCCAGGATAGCCAAGGCTACACAGAGAAACCCTGTCTGGGGGCGGGGGCGAGGAGTCTGGGTCCAAATGGGCAAGGGGCCAGGTGTCTGTCTATCGTAGAGGAGACAAATGTCAAGAACCAGCCACTGAGGAAGCTTCTGGAGATGATGATGGTGGTAGGAGAGGAGAGTGAGCAGCCTACTGGGGCTGTGGCTTCTCCCTCAGCAGCAGCAGGGCTGTGAGTTAACAGACACAGAGACCTTAAAGGAACACTGGGGCTGGGCGCAGGGTTGGATGTCCCAATGGCCACCCAGGTTGAATTGGCAGGGGCCTTCAGATCTAACCATGAGTCTAATACTTGGAAGAGGTTTGGTGGGCCACATAGTTGGCTTATGGATTTATAGCTGTATCTGACAACTGCATAGAGGGCTGAGGGCAAAGCCCTGAAGAACAGGGACATTCTGGGGGTGACTAGAGAACAGAGACTCCTTGCTGAACTCATTCCTGTCACCAAACAGGAAGGCTAAGATGTGTGGGTACAAGAAATCCCACATTAGACATGCTAAGGGGGGACTTGGGACAACTCAGTAATAAAATGTCTGCCTACTGTCCACGAGGCCCTGGGTGCTTCCGAAGAACCAGATAATGAACTGTCCAGCACAGAATTCTGGGGTTTGAGAACAGCTACTTTTCCTCATTTTCTTTCTTTCTTTCTTTCTTTCTTTCTTTCTTTCTTTCTTTCTTTCTTTCTCTTTCTTTCTTTCTTTCTTTCTTTCTTTCTTTTTTTTTTTTTTTTGAGACAGGGTCCCATGCAGACCAGACTAGCCTTAGCTCACTATGCAGCTGAGGATGACCCTGAGCTTCTTTCTGGTCCTCCTGCCTCTACCTCCTTACTGCTGGAATTATAGATGTGTACCACCACACCCCAGGATGGGGTGTATGCTAGGCAAACGCTCACCAAATAGACTGCATCTCTCTCCAACCCCATCTTCAAATACTTGACTATGTTTTCAAACCTTAGTTTTCTTGACTGAATTAAGCACTTTTGTAGATGACCACAGAGCTCTGAGAATGGATTTTGGCCTTAGGTATGACTTAGCTACCACGGCTGGGCCTGTGGCATCTTTTGTGACCTCCTTTTACTGGGATAGAGACTTTGTCCCTGACACTCAGAGCCACCAGAACATATGATAAGTCTCAAATATAATCTAATTGGGAGTCTAGGCTGAGCCAGAAGCCATATGCTGGGTTTAAGGAAACCCAATCTTACACACTCCCTTCTGCATCCCAGGACCCTGGCTTACCTGGAGTAGACACCACTTTTATACAACATGAAATCTTCAGTCACCTCAAAGGCAAAGCTCACAGGGTTGTACAGTGCCACAGCCTCCACCATGGCGTCTTCATCATTCTGCAGACAGACAGAAGGGTTGATAGACATGCGTTGGCCTCTCCCACCTCCCCATCATGCTTCTGGCCTGGTGCCTTAAGGTAGGGGCTAAAGTTCCGGAGCTCTTGGAACTCAGCCATGATGCAGACCCCACTTGCTTCTGCAGAGTGCCAGCACCTTTGGATTGATTTTTGTTATGTTTTGAGAGAGTCTCATGTGGTCCAGGGTGGCTTTGAACTTGCTTTGTAGCTGAGGATGACCTTGGCTGATCTTGCCTCCTACCTCCCAAGTACTGGGAATTCAGCCTGGTACTACCTTGCCTGGCTTGGATAAATTTTATCTTTTAAAAATCCTTTTAAAACTGCTTATGGTGGCACACACCTTTAATCCTAGCACTTGGGAGGCGGAAACATGTGGATCTTTGTGAGTTCAAGGCCATCCTGGTCTATGTATTGAGTTCCAGGACAGCCAGAGCTATGTAATAGACTGTCTCAAAACAAATAAACAGTGATGGGAATGGAAGGTAGGATTTTGTTGTTGTTTTCTTTTTTTGGTTTTTCAAGACAGGGTTTCTCTGTGTAGACTTGACTGTTTTTGCCTTGGACTCACATCAGTCCGCCTGCCTCTGCCTCCCAAGCGCTGGGATTAAAGGCGTGTGCCACCACCGCCCGGCAATTTTTATTTTTTCCCATTTTTGAGACAGGGTTTCTCTGTGTACTCTGGCTGTCCTGGACTCACTTTGTAGACCAGGCTCGCCTCACACTCGTGCAGGTCTGTTTGCCTCTGCTTTCTGGAAGGTAGCATCTTGAAAACATGTTAGGCATGTTGTACATGCGATGTATGCTGCTAGGCCTGGCATTTGTGTGGAGATCAAACCTGAGGATCAAGTGTACCTGCATGCTAAGCAAGGGCTGTCTGATTAAGCTGCATCTATAGCCTATTTGGGTTTTCAATTTTTCCTTCCCAAACCAAACGAACAACCTCGTGGCTTCAGCCTTTACCCTCACATTCTGAATGTCCGGGACGCTCTCATTTGTCTCCCTGACAACCTCACACACAGCTTGCTCATTCATTCTCTCAGTCACAGCCTGACCCCCGAGGCCAGGACCTGTGAGTGATGCAGACACGAGCATGGCACTCTTGCTTTCACGCCTAGTGCTCCACATCCAGGGTGACAATCTCGAGAGCTTCACTGGTGGAACACAGATCTTACAGATCCACAAACAGCTAAGACCAAAGCCAGCCAAGGCTCTGGGTCGCCCGAGTAGGACCTGCCACCTCAGTGTGGGAAGGCAGAAGGGAGCCATGGGAGCTTCTTGGAGGCAGGGGGAGAGCATCAGCCAGAAGCATCTGGTAGACCCCAAAAGCCTTCCTCCAGGGCAAGGTGGGTTGCTCCTACACTCATGTGTTTTAAAGCACCCCAGTTGGGGAAAACTGAGAGAGGGGGTCATAGTAAGGAGATGCTTCAGAGCGAGCATGAGACTGGAGGCTCCTGAATTGAGGCCAGAGCTCAGAGAAGGGAAGTAAAGTACAGGAAAAGAGAGAGAGAGTACAGTAACCAGCATGTCCTCCTCACTCAGGCAGCGAGTTCCTTCCAAGCACTGCTAGATAGAGGTCTTGGGAGCCTAGGAGATCACAAAGGCCTGCTCACACTAAGGGCCAGGACCTCATGGCTGGCACTGTTTCTACAGCTGTCCCTTGTCCCATCTGGGAGTTCTAGCCTGCTCTCTGGGCTCTTCCCAGGCTTCGACAAGACTCTTGCCAGACTTGGTGGATGGGTTAAAAAGCATGTTTCTCTTCAGGAGACAATAACATCTCTATTACCAGATGTGGGCTGTGTTGCTGAAGTGGTAAACCTCAGTTCTGGAGTGGCATTCCTCAGTTCCAATCCAGCCCCACCTCCTAGCTCCTGGGCACATGGTTTGGCTCCTTTGAGACTACTACTCTCAATTACCAAATGAAGGTAATAGCCACATTCATGGCCTAGGTTATTTGGAGATAATGCCTGTCATGAGGCTCTAGGCTGTGGCTAATCACTCCCACCTGCTATTACTATGGAGAACTTGACATGCCCTTCAATCAGATGGCAGCCACTGTCATTACATAAACTACGTACTTGTGACCCCCATCTTTTTTTATGGGCACACGCCCCCCTCACTTACACATCATATCTGCACACATTACGGAGGTTTCTCACCTCCTACGCAGTCCTCCCAGACTGAGCGGGTACCTATCAGACAGATGGGGTCATTCACACATGCTCACGTGTTCTCTTTGAAAAGCAGGGTATGACTGTGCTGCGGAATGCCGTCCTTCAGGTACAACAGCCTTTAGCATCTCAATCAGAGTAGCTCTGATTAGACCTAACAAGATTTGACTTGCTGGGGTTCCCTCTTAGGAGGAGGGGAAAGAGAGGGTCATAAGAACATCACCTGTGGTTCTAGCTACTTCCCCCCACTTTGAGTCCCTGTCAAAGCTGTATAGAATTCTGTCCCGCATCCAGGTGGTCTCTGTAGGTGCTAGTGTACACAGGAGGTGGCATGTTCCTTACTATGCAGCTATGGGAGGTTGTCATCCTCTCTAGAGTGAGACATTTTGGTGATACAGCCATTTGGAGGTTACTCATGTTCCTGCAAGTCACCCCAACAGACTCATGAGTTCACCAAGCTAGACTTGGATGCAGTGCGGTTGCTTTGGTTTGTTGTTGGTGTGAGCAGACATCTATTAGTTTCTCACTGGGTAAAGTAAATGTGTTCCCCTATGTACTCAAGATGAGGTGTGACATAACTTATGTCACCCCTCAGCCTGGGTGTTGAAGTGAAGCCAACAACACAGGATGCACCCTGCCCCACTTAAACCACAGACAGGTGACAGGAGACACACTATACCCTTCAACTTTGAGGATGCTCATGGCCACAGCAAAACATAGCCTGACCTGACAGACTGACAGGTCCATGCTCCTCATCTTCCTACATCTGACCTGCGTGCTCCATCCTCTAGCGCAGTGGTTCTCAACCTGTGGGTCTCCCCCTTTGGGGAAGTTGTACGACCGATCCTTCCACAGGGGTCACATGTCAGATATTTACATTATGAGTCATAACAGTAGCAACATTACAGCTATGAACTAGCAATGAAAGAATTTTACGGCTGGGGGTCACCACAACACGAAGAATTATGTATTAAAGGGCTGCAGCATTACAAAGGTTGTCCTAGTGGGATGATGGTGGAGACGATCACTTGCATTTTAGATGAGAAAACAGAACCATAAGCCTCATATAGACTTGGCACTCAGGACCCAGGGCACCGCCCACCCCCGTTCATGCCACGATCCCTTTCCTATCTCCCAGCAAACAGCCTTCATAGTGAGCAGGAGTGAGAAGTAGCCCAGACTCCTCCATCAAGGATGAGCTGCCACAGGGAGCTGCTCCTGGAACACACTCCTTAGCTAGAGATGGACCCAGTACTCACGAGTGTGATGTTGGCGACATCCTTGACGAATGCGACAGCTTTTTTGGGGTTGAATTTGCAGGGACCATCCTATTCAGGACCGAATAGGGAAGGGAATACAGGTTAGAGATGCTTAGCCTTTGGCCGAGCTCTCATTTTCCCCGTGAGTGTTGACAGCATTTTTTTTTTTTTATAGGCGCCTGCATGCATCAGAGCCTTATTGACAGTGCACGCCAGAAGGGCTTAAAGTATCCTTGTCCTCAAGATGTTTAGAAACCGTGGGCAGGAAACAGTTCTGTTTCTGCCTGGGACAAACGCATAGTGCTTGGTCAGAGCCCAAGGAAGAATGTGAGCCAGCTTAAGGTCAGAGAAGAGAAGTTAGGACCTATGTAGCAGTGTTGAGGCAGTCCAGGGAACTGGGTGGAGATTACGTCGCAAGACAGGAGGGGGACCTGGTTTGTGGGAGCTAGAAATTGTTGGGCACAACGATCAGAAAGACAGGCCTTGTGTGAGTGAAGCAGATCCCGGGAGCCTCTAGGCTGCTCTGACCAAGGTAGGCCGAGCCAGTCAGGGAGACCCACGGTGAGGCCAGCTAGGTGGTGATGAAGGGAGGCCAAATTCTAGATGGCGGTGGTGACACAGGGTGGACCGACGGAGTCACAAAGGAATAAGGCAAGCTGAGTTGAGGTGGGAGGGTACTGCCGAGGGGCATTCAAGCAAGAGAGATGATGCTATAGGGGCAGGAGTGACAAGAGGTCCCCGGTAAGAGCAGAGGGTACAAGCAAGCACCATGGGGGCGCAGATTTGAATGGCAGCAGGGTGTGAGGGGGACAAGGGTGAAATGGAGTTGAGAGGCGACATAGCCGAGATCACCCACAGTTACCTTGCCTCTGTAAGGGTAGGTGTCTTCTCCCATGATGCCCTTATTGTACAGGATGTACTCGAAGGCCTGGCTTGGGAGACCGCTGCAAAAAGAACACATACGTAAGCGGTTCTGGGCCTGGCCTCACAGAGGGGAGTGGTCATCTGTTTGGAGCTTGGTAATGTTTGCCCTTGGCTTGGATCACCGGGGTCTTGGTGGGGCACATTCCAGTGGCAGAGGTCTCTGGGAGGTCTGAGAGGCTCTGAGCCACTGGTGCTCCTCTGGGGCAGGGACCCCTGTCAGGAGAAGCAGACAGCCTCTCAGGAGGCAGAAGGAGTCACTGTCACCTCAGTACCATCTATACCAGGCATCCTCTTGGCTAGTGTTCCACAGACAACCTTCCTGACCCCCTCATGTCTGCCCCAGGTGGCAGCTACTACCATGGGACATTATGCCCAGGCCGCAGTCTGAATCCAGCCTTCAAAGATTCTAAAGGTCAATCTTCCCCATCTTCCTACCTCCCAACAAAACAAACCAACAAACCAACAAACTCATTCAGCAGACCTGTCTGTCCAGCCTTTGCTTTTCTCCCTATAACCTGTGTTAGCACCTGACCTATGACATGCTTACGAATGCCTTATTCAACTCTGAGGAATGTCAGCTCCGTGTTCCGCTGTCTGTTGGGTCACCTATGCCTAGGGCCACAGGGGGATATGGTGGGAGCCTGGTACTTGAATGAAAAATGGCAGTGATGCCAGGACCCAAAGCAAACAGACTTCCAAAGATGCTGGGGCCCCAGCATGTCCATGAGTCAGCCTCTTGCCATGGGCCGTGCAAAGCTGCACAGAGGAAAGAGATGAAAAGAGAGGTGAAACTGAGTCCCCTGGTGGATCCCTGGCTGTAGCATCGATCAGTCCTGAATCCCTGGACTCAGGCTAGAGACCCTGCTAGTCACTGCTGCCAGAGCAGAAGATGGCGCATGAGATGTCCCACAGAGCAGTGAGGACAAGGCTGAGTCTGACAAGGAAGTCAGGGCTGAGAACATGCTCTGGACGACCCTACGGGCCTTTCTGCAAGCACCCAGAACTCTTTCAGAGATCAGCTCACATGGACAGAGAGAGACGGGCTAGTGTCACTGTGGAAATGGGACTAGCTAGTTGCTAGTAATTTATTAAGAGGAAGGCTGGGAAGCTGGCCAAGTACAGTGATATGCATGGACACATTTCCCAAACTCACAAAGCTCTCAAGAGGGTGGGGCAGATTGTGCTTCAGGGAACTTGTCTAAGAGCCCGTCACCTCTCCACATGTGAATCTGGGGTTTGGAGGGCGATATGTTTCTTCCTCTATCGATACTTTCTTTTCTGTTTTTTTTTTTTTAAGATTTATTTATTTTATTATGTACACAGTATTCTGCCTGCATGTATACCTGCACACCAGAAGAGTGTACCAGACCTTATTATAGATGATTGTAAGCCACCATGTGGTTGCTGGGAACTGAACTCAGGACCTTTGGAAGAGCAGCCAGTGCTCTTAATCTCTGAGCCATCTCTCTAGCCTACCCTCTATCGATTTTTTGGCCACTTGTCCAGAAGCTTAGGTGACCAGTGAGGCTGACCATGCTGAGCATGGGGCTCAGTGGCATCTTGGGAAGAGATTCTTAGCCCTGCCCCTTCCAGCCGTGAGACCCTTTACTTCCCTAGAAGCATATCCCTAGATGGGAGGTCATGACTCTAGCAGCTGCTAAAGGAAGGAGATGAGAAGGAGTGAGCTCTCCTTCTAGAACATACCCTTCGCAGCCATGATTGTTGAAGTTCTGGGCACAGTCCACCAGCTGCTGCTCAGCCTACAGGAAGAAACACAGACCCTGTGAGGAGACGGCTGAGAGGCCATGGAGGTGCTCCTGTGAGGTGTCAGCTTTCGCTAGCTCATTCACCTTTGTGGCCCAATTGGTCCTGTGTGGTGATGATCCTGAAAGTTCCCCCAGGGGCCAGGCCACATCTCTATATCCCAGAGTGTCTGCCCTGCAGTTGCCACATATTGGGAGGGGATCAAAATGACCTGGCTCTCCCACTTAACACTTGTCCTGTAGAACACAGGTCGAAATGATGCATCTCATGGTATTACACCAGAGGAAGAGGGGCAGGCCCAGAGACACTGCTCCATCCCTCCTCAGCCCAGCCTCTCATAGCTATACTGAACTTGCTCTACCTCCCTTTTCCCTACACAGTGGGACAGTTCCTTCACAGGTGTCACCCTTCTTGGGGATTAGTGGGTAGACAGATGAAGATAACCAAGCATGGGAAAGGGCCCCGTATCTAGAAAGATTGTCTCCTAGGCAATATCTACTGTTCAGAGCTCATCTTGGTGAAGTACCCGGCTGAAAAACGGAGGAATGTGATGGACACCCACACCCACTCAGGAAGGAGCCCTTGGCACAGTCCTTCACTCTGGGAAGCAATTAGTTGAGATTCTCAGGCTAAATAGCCTCAAAATTGGGACGTGAGATCCAATGGAAATAAAACTCTTGGCTGACCCCATGAATGAACCAGAAGGTCCAGGCCCAGTGGTGAGAGAGGTGGTCTGTAGGAGATGGCTTATGGCTGACTTCTTACCAAAGACAGCATTTTCCCACTGGCAATAGCCACAGCAGACTCCAGGGCCCCGGTGGTGGAGAAAGTCCAGCAGCTGCCACAGGCTCCCTGGAGAGGACACATGAAGCAGAGGGAATCAATAAAATGTGCCCTCATGACACAGCTCTACTCACCAGGGTGGGAGGGAACCTTAACGCAATGACATCCGGAGTCTTGCAGAGGAGAGGACAAGAGAGATGATGGGAAAAGACAGAAGGAGGGATATCCCTTTAGAGATGCTGTGAGCATCTGAGTTCTCCACCCCGGTATGATGTCTGACCACATGGCTGTTTTGGAGGGGAAATGTGGGAACTGCCATGCATACCTGATTTTTCACTGCTGAGACGAAATGGCCTTTCTTCCGCCAGTCCATGGAGGAAGGGTAGGGGCCAGTGCCACGGAGGTAGTTACTTCTGGTGGCGGAACAATTCTGAAACAACCGAATACATGATTTTCAAGGAAAATGTAATTAAAATGAAAAGCTTTGAAAGGAAATGAAAGGTCTGGGAGATGGCTCAGTGGGTAAGCGCTTGTGCACAAAGGAGAGCCTGAGTCCTCACAGCTGTGTGACTCTGTAACCCCCAGTGCTGGGGTTGAGGGGAAGACAGGCAGGTCCTGGGGACTTGATGATCAGCTAGTCTCGCTGAAGGGGTGAACTCCAGGTTAAGGTGGAAGCTGGGTGTGGTGGCACACACCTTTAATCCTAGCACTCAGGAGGCAGAGGCAGATGGGACTCTGGGAGATCAAGGCCAGCCTAGTTTACACAAAGAGTTTGAGGACAGCCAGGGCTACATGCTGAGACCTTGTCTGAAAAAAAAAATTGGTGATGGGACTGGAGAGATGGCTCAGCATTCAGCAATTAAGGGCACTTGCTGTTCTTCTAGAGGACCCAGGTTTTGTTCCCAGCACCCACATTAGGTGATTCAACAACTATAACTTCAACTTCAGGGCATCCAATGCCATCTTTTGCCCTCCATGGGCACCCACATAATGTGTGTATGTGTATGTGTGTGTGTGTGTGTGTGTGTGTGTGTGTGTGTATGTGGCAAGACACATACACATGCACACCTAAATACACAAAAAAATAAATCTTAAAAAAAAAATAAGGTGGAGAGCATTAGAGGAAGACAGGGATGCGAACCTGTGGGCTCTTCATATGTACATGTTCTGAGTAGGCAAGTGCACACACATGCTTCCACCCCACACATGTATCCACCACATACACCACACACACACAAACATATGCATCAACCACACACAGGCATATACGACACATACTCAAGTACACACACACACACACACACACACACACACACACACACACACACACACGGGAATGAGAAATGACAATCTGCGCACGCCTGTAATCCCAGCACTCGGGAGGCAGAGGCAGGTGGATCACTGTGAGTTCGAGGCCAGCCTGGTCTACAAAGTGAGTCCAGGACAGCCAAGGCTAACACAGAGAGACCTTGTCTCGAAAAACCAAAAAAAAAAAAAAAAAAAAAAAAAAAAAGAAATGACAATCTGAGTGTGGTGGCATCCACTCAGCACTTTTGAAGTAGATGCAAGAGGATGAGGAATTCAAGGCTAGCCTTGGTTACACATCAAGATGCAGGCCACAGTCTTACTACAACTTGATGTGCCACAGCTGGTTAATATCGATGGGGAGCCTGCCCTTTTCTGAGGAGAAAAAGAGGAAAGAGGGCTGGGGTTGGGGGGAGGGGTGGGGGCTGAGAGGAAAGGAGGGAGGGGGAACTGTGGTCGGGATGTGAAAAAGTCCCGACTGGACTGAGGGGTGCTGAGAGGTGAATCTTGCTCTCTCAAAAGTATTCAGGGACACCCAAGGCGTGGCTGGGACAGGACTGAATCTAGCTGGAAACACAGCAGGCTTAATGTTTATTCCACAGGTCTGAGTGAAAAGATCCACTAACCTGAGGCTCTGACCAGAGGTATTTGTGTTTTATTTCAGCAAAGCTCATGTCGGAAAACTGGTTCAATGCCACTGAAAAAGAGAAGGAAACACAAACCAGACAAACCCACAATGAAATAGAGGGGCATGGTGAATCACTAATAAACAAACAAACAACAAAAAAACAAGAACCCTTGTTCACTCATCTTCTTTCTATTTATAGTCACTACAACTTGGCTCCAGCAAAATTATATATATACATATATATATATATATGTACACACACACACACATATGATTCAATATAGCAAGGTCAACTGATACTGTGCCTCTGAGATGCTTGGGCAGACAGACACACCTCAGAGTTGCTAGTGGGTGTAGCCTAGGCACCCACTGTTTTAGATTCCCATTGTGAGACTGTCGAATACCCAGGTAAAGAGCTGTTCTACCCATGCACGTGTCTTCCCAGCTGCACTGTATCCCGTGTGCACTGCAAACCAGCCAGTTCAACATTTGTCAGTTCCACTTGAACCCAAGTTAGCCCCTGCTCCAGAGCGATGTGCTAATACTGGACAGGCACAGACAGAGCATCTGTTTTTTCTTTCAGTTCATGTTTTCTGCCCAGAGTCCTTTCCCAGAAACTGCAGTGATCACACTGGATGTGTTCCTAGTGACCGGGTGATCGCCGTGACTGCTCATGGACCCAGAGCAGCCTGAGAGGCAAGGCCTCACAGCAACCCAGACAGATCTTGGCTGTGTGTGCTGTACCCTCAGATGACCTAGGGGTGGGGCAGGCAGGCCTTCTCCAGAATGGTTCGTAAGTTTCACAACCCTCACAGAAAGTTAACAGTACGATCTAAATGTATATCCTGCACTGAATCTGAGATTCGCCAAAGACATTCTCAGTGAGGAGTCTGAGTTTCTGTGCAACACCACCGTTAGCCCTGAACGGACCCTCTCACCAGCCTGTGCTGTTTAATTGTTTTCTTTCCAGATCTGAGCTGTTCCCACCCCTCCTTCTCCCAGAGGCCTGGAGGGGGAAAAAAAAAAGGGCTTCCTGGTACTTTTAAATGTGTGGTTCCTCTGGTTGTGAGCATTCATCTTCTTCCAGTTGTTGGCGAACGTCTGCAGTCTGTGGTTGTACTCCTCTGAGCTGTATGTCTTTTGGTGCTAAAAACAAAACACACCGGCAAGTCAGGAGAATAGGTGAAGCCTACCAGAGGGAGTTTTTGTACAGATTCCTCGCCCCGCCCCCAAGACTCCTCCAGGGTGTCCCATATGTAGGTGGTATCAAATGTCTGTAGACAAGACAGTCTACAGATTCCTACCCCACCCTTCACTTCCCAAGTGCTGGGATGGAAGGCATATGTCATCATCATGCCTGGGTTACATGGCGCTGGGGATCCGTGCAGGGTAGGCAAGCATCCAGCCTACTGAGCTGAATCCCCAGTCCATGGAGGTTTTCAGTCGGCCACTATCTCAAGACAGATCTACAGTTAGGTGGGACCCTGTTCTTGTTCTCTACTGATAATATCAGGAAGTTACAAAGAAATCCTTTACCTCCAGGGACCTGTGGCCATGCAATGAAGACCACGCAACTATCAGGACATCAGTTAGGAAGAGTTCAAGAGAGCTCAGTGAGGAGACCCGCCAAGAGGAGGTGGCCTCTGGATACCACCACTCATTGCTGAGCCAAGTGGATGGCGGGACCCACCATTTTATTTGATCTTTTTGTTTTTTTTTTGTTTTTCAAGACAGGATCTCTGCATAGCCTTGGCTGTTCTGGACTCGCTATGTAGACCAGGCTTGCCTCGAACTCATAGCGATCCACCTGCCTCTGCCTCCCGCCGAGTGCTGGGATTAAAGGTGTGCACCACTGCACCCGGCTTAGGACCCATGATTTTAAAAACTGCACATACTCGTGTTCACAAGAGATTCTGCAGCCATTATGCAAGGTGCTCTGAATACAAACTACAACAGTGAAACAAAGGCAGGAAAGGCTTCCACTAGGCTCCTCACTCAATTTAGAAGTTTAAGTCACTGTATCCTTCCTGGAGTTCGGCCAGTTCAAAGCATGAAAAAGACCCACGAAGGAGCAAGGTTGGAAAATTCCTCTTTTGTCTCAAATCTGATACAGTTTAGTTTGCTAACAGGAAGCTTTGTAGCAAGAGAAAAAGAAGAAGTTGGCCACTGACCTGTTTCATCCATGACTTAAAATGAAGCTTTTCTGTAAAAAATAGAAAGAAAGAGAGAAAGGAAGAAAAAGAATTAGGTCTGCACATGCCTAGTGATCATGTTGAGTCTAAAGCCAAGTAGGGCACTGGAGAGCTGATTTGCATTTTAGTAACTACTTAATTTTTTATTTTATATTATTATTAATTTGAAACATGGTTTCACTATGTAGCCTTGGCTGGCCTCAAACTCAGAGGTCTGCGGGCCTCTGCCTCAGAGTTCTGGGATTAAAGGTGTGTGGCACCACATCCAGCTGATTCGCATTTGCAGAATACCAAAAAGGAGGTTGATATGGGTTCGTTAAAACTTGAGTGCAAAAAAGGAACCCGAACCCTTGCTGCTTTGTTACCACAGACATTTTGAGAAACTGCTATTTATGTGTGGTGTATGGGGGAGGTGTGCACGCATGCGTGCACATGCGAAGGGCATAGTTGGCTTTGGGTGTCTTCCCCTCTGTCTACCTTATTTCTTGAGATGGAGGGTGTGGGAGAACCAGAAGCTGGGGTACTTGGCTATACAGGCTGGCTAGAAAGCTCCAAGATGGAGCCGCGCGTGGTGGCACACGCCTGTAATCCCAGCACTTTGGGAGGCAGTGTGGTGATGCAGCTGTCTTTGAGTTATTTCTGGTTCTGTAATTAACCTCTCACCACACTCCAGTAAGTAATTCATCCATTCTGCAGCCAGGTGCAGTGGCACAGGCCTGTAATCCCAGCAGAAGCAGGCGTATCTCTGTGAGTTCGAGGCCAGCCTGGCCTACAAAGTGAGTCTAGGACAGCCAAGGCTACACAGAGAGACCCTGTCTCAAAAACAAAACAAAAGGAAAACCTCACTGGTGCATAAAGTTGGATGTTGGTGGTATTCATTGGTTCCCTGTATGTGGTCAGTAGACTTTTTTTTTTTTCCTAGCCAGAAATATAATTTTTAGGGAGCTAGGAATCTTTTCTTGTTTCATGGGGTGCAATTTATATGAGTCTCTTCAATCTTGAAAATTCACTGAAATTCATGTTTAATGATTAGGGTACTTTTGCTGTTATAGTTCAGTGTAAAGTTAGTTGAAATCTTGGGCACACACTCCTCACTCTCCTGAGAATTGGGGTTACAGATGTGTACCACCATTCCCAGGAACTTTTTTTGGCCTTTGCAGTGTCTGTGCTTACTGATTTTTACTCGTCTCTGTACCTTAATGGAGCCACAGGTAGTGGGAAAGGAAATGGGGTTGGTGTGTCTTCTGTAAAACTTTATAAAACTAGGCAAACCAATTGTTAGTGGATTCTAACCTTTCCTTGTACATAACTTAAATTTAAATAGCTGCACAAGATGTGTTCCAGTGTACTTTTTTGTTGTTTTTTCGGTTTTTCGAGACAAGATTTCTCTGTGTAGCCTTGGCTGTCCTGGACCCACTTTGTAGACTAGGCTGGCCTCGAACTCACAGTGATCCACTTGCCTCTGCCTCCCTAGTGCTGGGATTAAAGGTGTGCACCACCACGACAGGCCCAATGTGCTTTTTTAAAATAACGATTTATTTACTTTGCCTCCATGTACACCTGCTGGCCAGAAGAGGGCACCAGATCTCATTATAGATGGTTGTAAGCCACCATGTGGCTGCTGAGAACTGAACTCCGGACCTCTGGAAGAGTACTCGGTGCTCTTAAGCTCTGAGCCTTCTCTCCAGTCTCCTCCCTCCTCCATGTACTGTTAATGTTTTACATTATTATTTTTATTTTTTACAGTATGTATATATGTACACCTGAACATAGCACCATGAGGATTCTGGGAATTGAACTTAAGGTATTAGTCCTGGTACCAAGCAAGCACCTTCACTCTCTGAACCATCTCACTGGCCCCTTAGCATCAAATATTGACATTTGAAATAAGACCATGGCTAGGGAGATGGCTGAGCAATGAAGGCACTGGTCGGCAAGGCAAGAGGACTGGAGTCTGGGTCCGCAGATCCTACTAAATGACAGAGCACGGAACGCTAATGTGTAATTCCAGCTGCGGGCGGCAGAGACAGGGCACGCCCACAGGGCATTCAGCAGCACCAGCCTTGATGTAGAAGGTAGCAGAACAATCAGGGAAGGTCCGTGAGGTTGACCTTGGCCTCCACACACCCCTGTGAAAATGTGTGCTCACACACGAGAACCTATATGCGTACGTACATACGTGCATATATCGCCCCACATAAAACAGAGTTGGATGCCTTGCTGGTCGTGGAGGCACAAGCCTGTTAATTCTAGCACCTGGGCAACTGAGGAAAGAGGATGTAGAGGAGTTCAAGGGAAGCCCGGGCTACATAAAAGACCTTGCCTCAAAACACACCATCAATAGCAACAACAGAAGAGTTGGATATTTTACTTTTTATTTTTTATTTTTATTTGGTTTTTGGTTTTTCGAGACAGGGTTTCTCTGTGTAGCCTCAGTCATTCTGGACTCACTTTGTAGACCAGGTTGGCCTCAACTCAGAGATCCACCTGCTTGTGCCTCCAGAGTGCTGGGGTAAAAAGGTGTGTGCCACCAGGCCTGGCTATTTTACGTATCATTTTCTCCTTGAACACCTATCTTTCTGTCTCACAAAATATATATTAAATCACCTCATATTAGGCTGGAGAGTTGGCTCAGAGGTTAAAGGCACTGACTGCTCCTCCAGAGGTCCTGAGTTCAATTCCCAGCAGCCACATGGTGGCTCATGACCATCTGTAATGTGACTTGATGCCTTCTTCTGGCCTGTATGTATACATAAGAATTAAATAAATAAATCTTTTTTTTTTTTTTTGAGACAGGGTCTCTCTGTGTAGCCTTACCTGTCCTAGACTTGCTTTGTAGACCAGGCTGGTCTCGAACTCACAATGATCTGCCTGCCTCTGACTACCAAGTGCTAGGATTAAAGTCATGTGCCACCACGCCCGGCCATAATAAATATATTTTTTTAATCACCTTATATCCTTTTCTGCAACAACAAACATCATGTAAAGTTATTTTTGATCCCTAAACATTAAAATTTTATTCTAGATTGAGCAATAATCATAATTATTATGAAGACCTTGATTTTTTCCCCCCAAATACACTTTACACTATGAAAAGTCCTTGTTAAACCTAAACAATGTAAAACTTGAGTGGAAATACATCTTTTGTATGTGTGTGTTTATAACAGCTTCTGGCTATACAGCCCAGGGTAGCCTTGATCTCGTGATCTTTAAGCTTTAACTCTGAGTGCTGAGATTACAGGCAGGCATCACATCACAACACAACACAAACGGGCAGTTTGAGAGTAAAGGATCTGGACGGGATTCTCTGACACCATCTGTGTCCGGGTCATTTGGAATGACTCCATGTTGCCCCAAGGGATTGCCAGGGACCCGTGCCAGCACAGCAATGCAGGTCATTGCTATGTGGCATTTATAGCTTGCTCTGAAAGTCCCATACCTGCTCCAGAAGCTCAGCCAGGGCTTGAGCAGGGCACAGGGGATTCCACACCCTGGCTAAGGGCCTGCTGTGGCTAAGGCTTTCAGAGAAGACAAACGCCAGCCTAGGACCAGGCTCTGCAACGGGCAGAAGTTGATGGCTGACCTGTGTCTCTTATGGGGGTTTCCAAGCCAACAGGAGGGGAGAATGCCCCAGAATTCCTCAGAATGTTGGTGGACGAAAACACACACAATCCATCCCAAGCTTACTTAAATGAAATCCGTTTCACTATTTTTATTTATTTATTTTTTTACATGTGTCTGGGTGTGCAGTGTGTGGGTATACCGTGTACTCACAGAGATGCCACGTGTTTTCCTGTCACACCCCACTTTACTGAGGCAGGGATTTTTAATTGAACCCAGAGCTCATCGATTTTAGGTCATCTAGCTAGCCTGTTTACACCAGGACCCCCACCCCCACCCCCATCGTTGCCTGAGATACTGGTGGCTGCTCTGCCCGGCCAGCTTTTACATAGTTCGGGGGATAGGAATCTGGCTCTCAGGCTTTCCGTACTAAGTGCTTTTCCCACTGAGCTATCTCTCTAAATGGAATGGCTTTATGACTAGGGCGTGACGAGCATACGCCTGTCATCTCTGTAATTGGGGGGGACACAGGCAAGATGGTCATGAGTTCAAAGTCATCCTTGGCTACTTAGTGAGTTTAAAACTGAACAAACAAACCCAGAAAAGGGTTGGAGGGCTTCACAAGGTCCCATCCCTCCCTGAGGATTTATAGGCAGTTAATAGTTGCTGGGGGAAAGAAGATACATTTCCTCTAGTGGTGTAGCCCCTGGTAAGGTGGCCATGCTTCTGTGACTAGCCCTGTGAACCCAGAGAAGGGGGAAGTGAGGGTGGGGGTAGGGGGTGCTAGTTTCTAGACTGGTTTCGCTGACACCATCTGTGTCTGGATCATTTGTTATGGCTCCATGTTACCCCTGGGGACCCCCAGGGATCCGTGCCAGGACAGCGACGTTGCAGGTCATTGCTATGTGGCACTTATATGAAAGCTGAAGTATGATCAAGATGTTTTATACATCTATGAAAATGTAATAATGAAACCTATTAAGTATAATTAATTTAGGCTAATAAAATCATTCACAAACGGGAAGTATAGTTTTGTGTGTCGTGCTGAAAGACCGACAGCGGGGCTAAGAAACCACAGACCACCACCTACTCTCGAGCCAGGGGCTTTGATTGAAAGGCGCTTTACACTTAAAAGTGGTTGGCACGTGCAAGCGGTGGTGGAGGTGTTGGTGGTGGAAGATCAGCTGCACTTGAAAATCATTTAACTTCTATCCTCACTGTCCATACATAAACATCGGTTAGAACAAGCTACCTGTGGCTGCTTTCGTCCCACAAGCGCGCCTTTAGGAGTTGCTGCAGAGACCAACGTACTACAGTACTAAACTATTTATTAGGTAGTCTTCTGTTGCTCTTTGCCAAGAGTTAAGGCCACTTTTCCGTGCCAGCTTTTCCTGGCACACTACACACACTACAGTTAAAACTGCCGAGGGTGAAGGGTGTTCCTCAGGGTAGGGAGTCACCCCCAACACGCCACAGCCGAACAAACAACCAAGGCAGGGCGATCCCCAGAGGCCAAGCCCACAGAAAGAGGTAGTACAGGCTGGGACGTCCCGCTCCCCGTCGCGGGGCAGAAAAGTTCTGTGTTCCCTGCTGAAGGCGAAGGGCAGAAGGGGCTGAGGGTTTCTGTATCCAGGCCTGGACCAGAGGGACCCTGGGCACTTGCCGGCCTGTTCCCCGAATCACGTAAGACACGGGTCCCCTCGAGATTACCCCGGAGGTTCTCCATTCCTCCTGCGGTGCCCCCGGAGCCCTGCGCCCCACTTACCTATGGCGTTCACTGTCAGCTCCGCGGTGGCCCCAACACTCAGCAGCCAGGCCCCGGCGCACAGCAGCGGCAGCGCGGCCCACATCGCGGCTCTCACTGCCCGGGTCCGACGAAGCGCCCTCTGGACCGGTCTGTGGGATGGAGGTGGAGCAACGCTGGCCTCCGCCTAGGCGGCAGTGAGTGGTTCCTCCTCCCGCCCCCTGCTGCCACTGCACTCTCGTTCTTTTCTTGGGATGAAGGGGTCCCGCCTGGCCCTGATGACTTGTCCTTACCTAGTGGGAGGAAGCACAGCTGGACTCCCAGTTTCCTGTCTGCCCCCATCTCCGCAGAGGTTTCTTTTTTTTTTTTTTTTTTCTTTTTTTTGGTTTTTGGTTTTTGGTTTTTCGAGACAGGGTTTCTCTTGGCTGTCCTGGATCCACTTTGTAGACCAGGCTGGCCTCAAACTCACAGCGATCCACCTGCCTCTGCCTCCCGAGTGCTGGGATTATAGGCGTGCGCCACCATGGCCGCCCACGGAGGTTTCTTGAACCATAGCTCCCTGGCCTTCCACGGGGCTTGGAATGAAGGAACGAGAGGGCGGTCCTGACTGCTCGCTCCCAGCAGGCCTTTGTTGTACCTACTTGGCCGTTTTCTTTATTTTCCAAGTCTGAAGGAGGAAATGGATGCATTTAAGGTTGGCTTTGCGAAATAAACGGAGAAAGCACGTTTTGAACTAAGGAGCCCTTGCCAGGATTCCTCTCAAGGAGAAAGGGGAATTCGGGCAACATAACACCATGCCCGGTGGAGGCCAGTTTATTCCCACTTGTCTCTCTGCCCTGCCAAATGGCACGGGTTTTTTGTTTTTGTTTTTGTTTTGTGTGTGTGTGTGTGTGTGTGTGTGTGTGTGTGTGTGTGTGTGTGTGTGTTTTTACTTCCTATTTAACAAATGGGAAAACTAAGGCCTTAGGACTAGATGGGTAGTTTTCCCCATAGGGCGTCTGAGCCTACTGTAGCTTTCTTCATCTCCTCCTGCTCCTCCTCCTCCTCCTTCCTCTTCTCCTTTTTTAGTTTCTGAGATAGGATTTTTCTGTGTAACAGCTCTGGCTGTCTTGGATTTGCTTTGTAGACCAGGTTGGGCTTCAAACTCACAGTGTTTGCCAGGCATGTGCCACCAACACCCAGCTCTGCTGTAGGAGTCTTAATGCTGGCTCTGAGGCTTCAGCCTCCTATACATGTATTTCCCAGCAGCCCATGGCATTTTGATGAAAGCAAAATGACCTTCCTCTCCTAATGAGACTCTGCCTTTCAGGTGCCAGGGGAACAGATTCCAGAAGTTTTCTTTTTCTTTTTTTAAAATTAGGTCTAATGCAGTGGTTCTCAACGGGGGGTGGGGGTGGGTGTCCAATGATCCTTTAACAGGGACCACCTAAGACCATCAGAAAACTCAGATATTTATATTATAGTTTATAACCGTCATGAAGTAGCAGCAAAAGTAACGTAATGGTTGGAGATCACCACAACATGAGGAACTGTACTGAAAAGTAGCAGCGTTAGGAAGGTGGAGAACCCACTGGTCTAGTGGGTTTGACCAGTTCCCAGAACTCTATTTAAGGAGCCTGAGGGCTACAGAGATAACTCAGTGAGCATGGCTCAGCAGGCACACGGTTCTAGGTTCAATGCCTAGTACCGCCAGAAACACACACACACACACACACACACACACACACACACACAAATAGCCACCAGACAAAGGCATGTCTCTCAGGTGGTGTGGACAACAACAAACACATGGACACCGACTCTACACAGGAACCACTGATCAGCTCTGACAGGCCCTGGAATATGACTCCAGGGACAAATGCTGTGCAAAGGGCTCCCGTTTTAGGATTTCCGACCTGCAGATGCTATGAGGGCAATATGCAGTTAGTTGAAACTGTGATTCAGGTTTGAATTTTGAGCTCTTTCCAGGCCAGCAGCTGCAGTGGCCTGCAGCTCCAGGCAGCAGACAGCTAGTGAGGGGAATCAGCTGACGTTCTGAGGCAAACTGTAAGAGGCAAATGGCATAAGCTATTCTCGTCTTTATTATGTTATGGCTTTATGTCAAACGGTCTTGCCCAACTGTGAGCTAATGTGAGTCTTCTGAACACATTGTTGGTAGGCTGGGCTAAGCTGCAATGTTTGGCAAATTGGATGTACAGTAAAATGCACTCTTGGTTTATAGTGTTTTCAACTAAGGAAGTTGAAGAACACTCGCAGTTTGCTTTTTATATATTTTCTGCACTTTCAAGTTTTGTCACGTGTGTGCATACAGGTGTTCCATGCAAGTGAGTGTGCACATGCATGTGGTGGACCCAAGTTGACTCTAGGTGTCTTTTTTGACCATCGGCTTTATTTATTGAGTGAATTCTAGCCAGTCTGCTTGCTATGGGTGAGTTCCTGCCTCTGCCTCTTGAATGCTGTGATGAAACATAAGGCACCGTAACCTGCATGGTTACTGCTTGGAGTGTAAGTCCCTCATCTGATAAAGATGCCCTCTGATGCAGATGTCCTACCCAGCAGGTGTGCTGGGGCTGCCTCATCCTTCTGTCACTCTGGCCTCCTGGAGAGCAGCAGGATTTCAGGCCCTAGCATATTGAATTAGCCCAGGGTTGCTCCTTTGATCACCCAGAAGGCAGAGGCCCCTTGGGGTAGTGAGAGGGGGAGGGCATCTACCTGGTCACCTGGGGACCGCTGTGTAGTTCTAGTCTTGCTACGAATTCCTTCTGCCACCTGAACAAATGGTTTGCTCTCAGAGGGTCTCAACTCCCTCATCTGAAAAAAAAAATGACTTCAGTGTCCTTGTCTCCCAGAAGGGTTAAATATAGTCACAAGAAAAGTGTTGTAGCACAGCCCTGAGCATGGCACTGTAATAGTAACTGACCACATGTGGGCTTCATCAAAGTCCAGCAGCACTCTGTGTCCTGAGCTTGTGGCACCTGCTTTTTGTTTTCTTGTCCCTTTTCTGCAGGATTTCCTGAGTATTTGGTTATAGGTCTCAGCATCTGCTCCCAAAAGTTGCTGGATGAAGCCTATCTGATGATCACCATGCTAAGCTCAGGTCAGCGAGTGTAGCAGAGTGTTATTAAGAATGATTTCGTTATCCGGGCGTGGTGGCGCATGCCTTTAATCCCAGCACTTGGGAGGCAGAGGCAGGTGGATCACTGTGAGTTCGAGGCCAGCCTGGTCTACAAGTGAGTTCAGGACAGCCAAGGCTACACAGAGAAACCCTGTCTCAAAAAACCAAAAAAAAAAAAAAAAAAAAAAAAGAGTGATTTCATTGACTTGTAATTTTATTTATTTATTTTGTCAGTCATGTTTGGTTCTATCCTAGGTCTCTGGGCTATCCACTCTGTAGTGTTTGGCTTTCCAGGCAGTGTCAGGTGTGGGCTCCCTTTCATGGCATGGGTCTCAAACTGAAGCAGTCATTGGTTGGCCACTCCCACCCGCGCTTTGATGGTGAATGTGTCTACCCTACTGGAGTGGAGATGGTGACGTGTTGGCTCTGTTTCTTAACAATTAAACTTTATTATACAACCCAACTAGCTTACACAAAAGGGAAAAAAGGTTAAAGGAAAACAAGAGTGAACCTTCTGGTGTCGTTCCATGGGACAGGTCCCTAGGTGACTCTGGCCTGAGCGCTGGTCTGGCTTGTTCACTGATCCTCTTCCCGATCCACGTGCGCACGCTCAAGCCGGGTTTGAACCTGCTGCCCCTCTCTCCTCTCTGCCTGCCTGTCTGTCATGTGCAAGGGGCAGTGTCCTTCTCCCATTGAGGGTTGATTAGAAGCACAATAGTCCAGGTGGAGTCCCCCAGGTCCGCTTCCTGAATTCCAGACCCAGGATGGCTCCAGCTAGTCTATCTCAAGGTTAATCTCAGCGAGTATCCGTGGTGTGTCCAAGAGCAAAGCCTGCCAAGAGTGATTTCACCTGTGACAAAACTTACAATCCTTTCCACAGTGAAGGCTGGTGTTGGTGGCAGAGCCTTGTGGGGGCCAGGCTCCCCGTAGAGTCCCTTTCTTCAGGTCATCTGGTCAAACGTCTTCTCAGTATTGCTGAGAAGGGGCTTTTCCCCGAAAGCAAACCCAAGTCAATTGACTTCAAAACAGGATCATCTTGAGAGCCTTGTAATAACAGGCTGTACGGTATCCACCAGAGAAGACTGCTCAAACATGGGGCTAAGACAACAGAAATCTGTATTAGCTGGCCGGTGACTAGGTGCTCTCCGAGCCTTTTTCAGGGTGAGCTTTTAAGCACAAAAAGCACATTCTGGCTGACATATTTCAGCTAACAGGAATAGTTATCCAGAAGCAGAACCACAGAAGCCAAAAAGCAAGGTTGGCACAATTAGAGACTTTCCCAGAACTATGGACTTTGGTGGATTAGGTCTTTGTTTTCATTTTGTCAGGTGGTGCTGTTTAGCTGCTAAGTTTTATGGCCTGGGGGTGGTACTTCCATCATGGAGTCAGTTGTGCTAAGGTCTGGGGCCTACTAAGGTCTGCACCCCTGCTAAAAGAAGAGCAACAGAGGTGAAGTAGAAAATGAGGTCAGAGGAAGTCAGAAGAGGAGGGAGAATTGCTCAGAGAGGAAAGACTGAGGTCAGTAGAGGATTTGTTTACCTTGCAGGAACCCTGGGTGTGCTCCCTACCATGAACTGGGTGGTGGAGACTTGTGTCTTTTTAAAAAATATTATAATTTATTCATATTACATTTGGATTGTTATCCCCTCACTTGTATCTTCCCATTCCCACCCTCCCTCCCTCTTCTACCCTATTCCCCTCCCTTAAATGTCTGACAAGGGTGCCCTTCTCCCCGACCATCTGACCAGAGCCTATCAAGTCTCATCCAGATAGCCTACATCCCTTATCTTTGTGTGCCCACATGGTCTCCCCAAGGGGAGGTGATCAAATTGGGGATAACCCACATCTTTAGTCCCAACACTCAGGAGGCAGAGGAAGGCAGCTCTCCCAGCTTGAGGCCAGCCTGGTTTACAGATGGAGTTCCAAGAAGGCAGGGCTACACAGAGAAACCCTGTCTCAGGGGGGGAAAAAGTGAGAGAAAGGAAAAAAAGAAAAGAAAAGAAACAACAACAAATCCCTAGCTCCACATGAAATGGAGCACGATAGCACATACCTGTACTCAGCACTCTAGGGACAGAGGTGGGGGGGCAGGGAAGAGGAGGAGGGAGCAGGGGGCCTGTCAAAGGACACAGTCATCTTCTGTCCCTCAGTTCCATAGAGAGCTTGGGAGGCCAGCCTAGGTTACAATAGACCTTATCTTAAAACAAACAAACAAACAACCAACAACACCATTCAGGAAGGCATAAGATAGGAAGTGAGCCACAGAGCATAGAACTCATGAAGCAAATTACCTTCTATGGACGGCTTTTCGGAGGGTATAAGCTGAAAGGGAAAATTTTTAATTAGCATTAAAGCAACCAGAACAGCAGAGCTCTCTAACTCATAAGTGCAGGTCGACAGGTATGCTAGCCCAAGGTCCCAGATGATAAGTCACAAAGAATGCGGAGATAGGAGACAAAGGCCTACTGAGTGTTCCAGGGACTGGCTGGCCATAAAAGATAGGGAGAATACACAAGGACGGATTCCTGAGAGAAACAGGTACCGGACATGGTCGAGTGAGTAATGAGCCAAGACCCCTCATCCAATCTTCTTTTCCTTTTTTTTTTTTTTTTTTTTTTTGGTTTTTCGAGACAGGGTTTCTCTATGTAGCCTTTGCCATCCTGGACTCACTTTGTAGACCAGGCTGGCCTCGAACTCACAGCGATCCGCCTGCCTCTGTCTCCCGAGTGCTGGGATTAAAGGTGCGCGCCACTACGCCCGGCCCCTCATCCAATCTTATGGTGTCTACTTAATCCCCCCTTGAGGCCTGCACACAATGTTCCAGGTTTGAGTTTAACCAGATGTGTCGTTAGCTCAGGTAAACATCTACCCTCGGGTTCCAAGAAAAACAGGAACCAAGGACTGTTCCCATGTGATTAAGTCTGAGCTTACCCCAGATCTGCCTACGCAATTTGCTGATGTTCAAATGTTTGAAACAACCAATCATGTGTGGCCGCGCCAAAACTTCCCACTCCCCCCGACCCTTGCCCATATAAACCCCTAACCCCTGGGCTTCTGGGTCGACCCCTCTGTCTCCTGCATGAGATATGTGTCGACCCGGAGCTCTGCCAATAAACTGCCTCATGTGTTTACAGCAAGACGGTCGTTTGTGTGTCTTTGGGTGCGCGCCATCCCGAGGCTTGAGTGAGGGTCTCCCTTCGGGGGTCTTTCAAAGCCAAGGAAAACAGGTAGCCTCTATGGGTTCAGATGGCCTCGCTTGACTCCAGCTAGGGGACCTGAGTCCTATAACAACATGGCATGGAGTTCCGCCAACAATCTAAGTGAAGTGATTTTAGAAGCTTATTTGCCTCTAGCGCCTTGAGAAAGAGAACTGGGCCTGACATTTTGATTTAGACTGTAGAGACCTCAAGCAGGGACACCCATCAAGACCATGTGATTTCTGAACCACAGGGTGCTCAGGAATACGTGAATGTGGTTCTCAGCCTCCAGCTCTGTAGCAATGATTCCGTAGCAACAGGGAAGTAATACCCACAGTCAAGTGTCTTCCTCTGGTGACAGAGGGATAAGCAAAGCATAAAGAGGTCTAGCACAGAGAGGCTAAGAGAACAAACGACAGGCTTCATGGTTTAGTCACTGTCCCTAGAGCCACAGGCTTCACAGGGATGAACTTTGGGAGTCTGTACTCTTTATTCTCACACGGATAACATGACTGAGCCTTTAAGTGCCTTGGCTAAGACTGCAACTGATCTGGGAGTGGAAATTTGAATGCCTGGATAACTGAACACACAGCTCTGGGCTTAATTAGGAAAGTACTTGCTATGCAAGCGTGGGGATCTGAGTTCAATTCCCCGCAGCTACATAGAAACTGGCCCCTGTGGCTCAGGCTTATAATCCTATTACTGGCCAGGAAGAAACAGGTATATTCTTAGTGACTGATGGACGACCAGTCTAGGTGAATCATCAAACTCCAGGTTCCAGTAAGGGTCCCTACCTCAGAGAACAGGGTAGATGGCACACACACACACACACACATGCATACATACACAGAGACACACACACATACAGACACATGTATGCACACACA
Source organism: Acomys minous (assembly GCF_964271855.1). Classification (NCBI taxonomy): domain Eukaryota; kingdom Metazoa; phylum Chordata; class Mammalia; order Rodentia; family Muridae; genus Acomys; species Acomys minous. The sequence goes on from NC_140495.1 coordinate 32,062,593, forward strand.
CAGACACACACATACACATACACACACACACACACACACACACATGCATACATACACAGAGACACACACACATACAGACACATGTATGCACACACACAGACACACACATACACATACACACACACACACACACACACACACACACACATACACACGTTTTTTGAGTAACCTCTGCCCTGTGAAAGTGGATGAGGGAAACTGACGCTTGCCGGGTGGTGGTGGCGCACGCCTTTAATCCCAGCGCTTGGGAGGCAGAGGCAGGCTGATCGCTGTGAGTTCAAAGCCAGCCTGGTCTACAAAGTGAGTCTAGGACAGCCAAGGCTACACAGAGAGACCCTGTCTCAAAAAACAAAAAACAAAAAACAAAAAACAACAACAAAAAAAAGGAAACTGACGCTTGTCTACTTTCCTAACTTCCTAAGCCCAGAATCCCAAATGGCCTCAGGAGGTCTTTGGAATCCAGTCAACGCCAGCTTCTGGGCTCTCCAGTCAACCAACATGCAGAATGCCTCCTGCTGACGATCTGGCCGCTGCCACTGGCTGCACTCTACATCCACTATTATTGTTCTTAGGACAAATTTGCTGCTTCCCTGTCTTCCCAACTTTTTCTCATCTCAGCCTGTTACCTACATACAGTCTTCCAGAGCCAACATCTAGCACACAGACTGGGTTGTGAGCAGATTCGGCCCTGGGCTCCACCCACAGCATCTCATTACGACAATGACTGTGGCAACAAGTGGCCACCGTTCACATGGAATTTGTTTTTAAACGCTTATAAAAATCCCGCCAGGTTTCTTTCAACAATTTTATATTTTAAGTTAAAAAATATGCATATTTGTTGTGTGTGTGTGCATGCCTGCATGCGTGCGTGCGTGCGTGCGTGTGTGTGTGTGTGTGTGTGTGTGTGTGTAGGTGCCACAATGTGTAGAAACCAGAGGACAATTTGTACGAGTTGGTTCTCTCAGGCTATCTAGCTTAGTGGCAAATGCCGTCACTAGCTGAGCCATCTCGCTGCCCTCCCCTTTTAGTTTTTTATTAGAATATATTAATTATATATGATAATAGGTTTCATTATGAAAATTTCACACTTGTATATACTGTATTTTGGTTATATTTATCCCCATGATTCTTTCTTGTCCCTGTTGTGGCATTCAAATCCACTGGGGGAGATCAGAGATTTAGACTCAATTCAAATTTAGGTTAAATGAATTTATTCTTACAGCTAGCAGAAGGACTTAGAGCCAATACAGCATGCTGTGCGAAGTGGAGGTTAAGGGGCCTTTAAGGGCAGACAGCAGAAAGATACACAATGTAATTACAGATGTCCATGTAATTCACAGCTGGACAAGAGACTCGTTTGACTTCCCTCGGTTGTCTTTTCCTTCCCGCTATATAGTGATAAAAAGGCCGTTCCATCCCTTTCCCCTAAGATCAGCAGGTTTTCCAGAAGTGGAGGCAGCTGTTCATTCCTCACAGACAGTTACCCTAGCTTATCTCACCTGCAGCCGCTAGCCTCCCAGGCATTCGGAGGTAAAGGTCAACGGCCCTTAAGGGATGCCTGGCTCTGAATTAGGTTTCTTTAGTCATCACAGGGAACTTGTGTAATATTACTCAGGTCTGAGCGCTCTAGTGATTGGGATAGAAAAGCTCACTTCTGGGCAGGCAAAACAATAGTGCCATCAGGCCAAGGCTGGCTGCCGCGTCTTTATAGTTCCACCCCCACAGTCCCCTTGCAGAGATTATAGTTGCGGTCTACGGCCTTGCCCTTTCTTTCTATGGCCTTCCTTTTCTTTTTTTCTTTCTTTCTTTCTTTCTTTCTTTCTTTCTTTTAATGACCCACTGACTTTAACTGGGCTTCCTTATATAGGAACTATAAATAGGTTATTGACTAGAGCCTGGGCACTTAGCAGTGGTTATAGTACTGAAAAAAAAAAATGTCTTTCTCTACCTCAGGAACCATTAACTGTCTTTAGAGCACTAGAGAGGAGGGTCAGTCCTCAGGACCTCCCTCTCCACTCTGACAGGATGTTGACAGGTCTGGGACCTGTGAGATGGCTCAGAGGGTAAAGGGCTTGCTGTGCACTAGCCTGGTGATCCCTGGACCTTACATAAAGTTGTCCCTGACCTCCTCAAATAATAACAAATAAAGTAAAAAGAAAAGAAGGCTGACAGGCCCAGTCCTGGGGCCATCCATCTTGTGCTCATAACTACAGCTGCTGAGTTCCAGAGCACAATGGAGGCATTTGGCTCAGAACAATCTTCCATAGCACTTCCAAGGCCTCCTCTGCACTCTCTTACAAAACTCTTACATTCTTGCTGCTCCCGGAGACTCGGAGGATGTCCCATTTAAGGTTCAGTTTTCAGTGATCAGTTATTCTTAGAACACAGACTGGCTACAAGTCTCTTCAGGAACCTCTACCCACTGCAAAAGGAGGCCTCTCTGACGGGTCTGACAGCAGCTCTGACCTATGGGCCTAAAGCAAAACATTCAGAGGATTAGCTGCTGGGTACATTGTATCCGGTTAGCAAACTGACAGTAGTAACTTTCCCCACTAAGGCCTATGACCTCCCCAAGGTTGGGTTTTTGATGGAGTTCCCAGTACCAGATGTGAATAGCCTCTCTTGGAGCAGGCCTCAGCTCCAGTCATTAAATGGTTGATTATCCCCAATAGGCAGGAAAGGGAAACATCTTAAATGTCCTTCAACTGACAGAGGGATGATGAAAATGTGGCACACATGTACTATGGAATACTCTTTGGCTATAGGGAACAATGAGATTATAAAATTTGTAGGTGGGCTGGGCGTGGTGGTGCACGCCTTTAATCCCAGCACTTGGAAGGCAGAGGCAGGCGGATTGCTGTGAGTTCGAGGCCAGCCTGGTCTACAAAGTGAGTCCAGGACAGTCAAGGCTACACAGAGAAACCGTGTCTCAAACAAACAAACAAAACAAAACAAAACAAAAAAATTTGTAGGCAAATTTATGGATGGGACTAGAAAAGTTTATACTGAGTGAGGTAACTCAGAGCCAGAAATACAAAGCTTGAAATTTCTCCTTCATCTGAGGTTCCTACTCCAAACCATCAGATGTAAGCACATGCTCTAACTGCAGAAACCAGGAAAGAACACATCAGGGAGCAACCAAAAAGGGGAATAGAATAGCAGGGTACAAGTGATCTGATGAGGGAAACGGGGAAAACAGGGGTGCTTTGGTTAGGGATGGGGAGGGAGATGAATAAAGAAGGAAGGAAGGAAGGTTAAAAATAACAATAAGGATGTCTGGAAAAGCCATATAAAATAATATTTTATTTATTTGCCTAAAATTACATAAAAGTCTGTGTATTCATATATATGTATAGTTTAAATAAAAATGTTCCCATTTGGGCTGACAATGCTCCCTACAAAGGCCAGAGATTGTATAACAGATACCCTAACACGGGGCATGAGAAGTCCCTTTGTGAGTTGTTAGGCAAGGTTGTCCCACCAAAAGACTCTCAAAACACTATACGCCATTGCTGTTACCCTCGCTTGCCTCCCAGAGGTTGAAGGCAAGTCCCTACTGCTGAAGACAGCACGTGCTTCATACACAAGACTCAGAGGATCTGAGGTGAATATGACTTGCAAGCCTCTGTCCTGAAGATTAACCTTCATGATACCAGAAGGTGCCATACACTCTTTTAAGGGAGGGCAGCAACCAATAGTCCCACCTACTTAGCATGCCTGTGAATTACAGCATTGGCCAGCCTGTCAACATCTCAAAGGGTGCAGTAGTGGCACACATACCTTCCTTGGTGGTTACCAAAAGCTCTCTAATTGGACTTAAGGCCTACTCAAGAAGAGAAAAAAAAATCATTCCTGGTACTGGAAATGTAGCCAACTTCCTGAGCCCAGTGAAGCTATGAATCTTGGAGGAGAACCTACAACCACCAGTTTATTAAGCCAGCATAATCTCTAGCTATATTCTAAATATTTATTCTTATACCCAAAGATAAGCAAAGATCTCAAGTTCCACCCCTCCATCAAAGAAACATCTCTTTGCAATAGATGGTCCTAACTTATGCATCTGCAACACAATTCCTGCACCTAAGGCTCAAGGATCACAGAGGAAGAAGGGGTGGGGGAGAGGGGAAGATTCTAAGTACCAGAGGGACAGAAAGTGAGATTGTATCTTCTAGTCTTGCTATATAGCCCAGGCTTGTCTTAAACTAGTGATCCTCCTGCCTCAGCATCACAACTACTGGAATCTAGTATGTGTTTATCATGCAGCTGGTTTGATTGTCAATTCTACAATTGGGCAACCCCCTCTACCATTAAATAGAATGAGGGTTCTGATTGGCTAAACAAAGATAGGGAAGATTTGGAAAACAACCACACCCGTATCTGCAAGATGGTGGTGGGACATGACTTTATTTCCAGCACACAGAGGGCAGAGGCAGCAGGATATCTGTGAGTTTGAAGCCAGCCTGGTTTGCAGAGTGAGTTCCACGACAGCTAAGGCTACACAGAGAAAGCCCTGTCTTGAAAAATCAAAAAACCAGATAAGAGATGATTACCTCTGTCCATTTCTTTTCTTGAAAGATAGGTAAGAAGCAGAGGCGGGGAACAATAGACAAGTCACTAATTAACATTAGATGTCTTGGTTGTTTTGTTTTGATACACCTCTCCCTATGAAGTCCCAGGCTGGAGTAGATACTGAAATCTTCCTGCCTTAGCTGAGATTACATGTGCTCACCACCATGCCCCAAAATTATTTTTCTGTAGGGATTAAGATAGAGGGAACTTTAGTAGCACAGCAAATGAAACGGACCTGTTGGGTAGTAGGGTCATTATCTCTCGATTGCTGATTTTGCCCATCATCTGGGCCATGGAGTTTCAGCTTCTTGAGCTTTACCGTGAGTGATTCCATTTTGATTCGTGGTCTTAGCTAGTGGGCACTAGTGCAGGGTTTTAGTCTACACCCTTTGCACATGACACAGGCAGGCAGGGAGGAGAGAACAACAGGTTGAGACCGGGCTTGAGTGCACGTGGATCAGCGAACAGGCTGGACCAACACAGGCCAGAGACACCTAAGGACCCGTCCCGTGGAATGGATACCGGAAGGTTCACTCTTTTTTCCCTTTAACCTTTTTTCCCTCTTGTATAAGCTAGTTGGGTTGTATAATAAAGTTTAGTTGTTAAGAAACAGAGCCTACACAGCACTCCACCACAACCCACACCGTATTGCATAAGGCAGGTATAGTGGTGCACACCTCCAACTCAAGCACTTGGGAGGTGAAAGCATTGCATCAGGAGTTTAGAGGCAACTTGGGATTTGTGAGTCTGTGTGGTAAGCAGCCCACTGCATTAAATATGGTGAGTTTTAGATCCTGAGTGGGAACTCTCTTGAATTTTGTAGCTAGTGTGCCTCACTTCTTTCCCGCTAATCTTGACCCCTGTCCAGATACACTGTAAGACCTGGGGGGCTAGGTCCTACTTCCCGTAGCCCAATGAGACACAAGAGTCCAGTCTGATGCAATCAGCAAGGGATGCTTTATTGATCCATCATGATGGGGTCTACCAAACTCCACTGAGCTAGAGACCTCGAATAAGCAAAGCTTGGGTCTTTCATACTCTTACAGAAGCAGAACTTAGTACAAACATGATTGGTTAGTTGACCTTTAAAATGATTGGTTACTAGTTATTTTACCTTTGAGGGGGCAAGAGCTCAGCTTGGGACATCACGTGCTGTCAGGTGCTCAGGACAGGTATGAGGGTGTGGTTTTAGAACAGCCCTGAGGTCATCTCTCGGAAGGTACCGAGTGGCCAGGGTTGAGAAACAACTTTTCTATTTTTTCAACACCAACCCTTGGACTTCCCTGTAAATTCCTTCTGCCTTGTCCTGTAGGGAAACTACGCAGGCTGGGCTGGCTTCACTTCTACGTCTGAGGAAGAGAGGGACTTCAGAACACATTTGCCTCCAGTCCTTCCCAGGGCCTCCTTTATTCTGTGATGGGGCAGGACAGTGCAGAGGTTCCTCCGGCTTGTAGTTTTGCTGAGGCCTGTTTCCAGGTTTAACTAGAATCTGATCTCCTTGGTGGAGAATCCCATGGAAAATTACTGGGCTCTATTCTAGGAACCAAAGGTCAGGATATCCCAGTGAACTTATCTCAGCCTTTGTTAAAACTGCTCGTTTGTGCAGAACCCCCAACAGCTAGCGTTTTATCTTAGCTGCCTGTTTGTTCGGAACCTCTCTACAGCTGGCTAGCCACTTATCTTAGCTTCAGTCGAGTGATTGCTTCAAACTGCTTACTCTGTGAAGGCCCCTCAGCAGCTAGATGCCTCCATGAGGTCTGTGCTCATAAAAACTTCCTATTCTGGACACTCGTGACCATGCCTGGGTGCCCAAACACTTGGCTGTGGTCCCAGCCAGCTGGGAAAGACTTTCAATTGGCTACACACTGGGTCTGAGTGGTCATCTCTGATGGGCTCCCTGTAATAATTCTCCCATCATTGACAAAGTCTCACTATACTCTTACTTTTTGTTGAAAATTTTAGACCCTCTGTGACATATCCCTATTCAGATTATACTGACGAACACTACGGCATTCATCCATCCATCCATCCATCCATCCGTCCATCCATCCACTGGCCAGCTGTCTGTCTTGGGCACAGCCTCACGCTTAACCCTCCTCTGCACTCCTCTACAACCACACCTTTCTTACCCATACTGGAAATCTCCTCTTCCTGAATTCCTATGCTAATTACCCATATTTCACACCGTCGGTCTTGTTTAATCCTGTCTGACTTGTATGGTTTCCTGAGTGGACTGACTGTGAACACGCTTGCATCCTTCGGCTGCTAGTTGGAGAGGGAGCACCCATACCTTTCTGTGGGCTGGCAGTTCTGGAGATCTGTGGCAATCCTGTACCCTGCCTTCATTGGGGAGATGTAGGCTGACATCCTTCCAAACTCAAGGGCAGAACCTGAAATCCTGGCAGCCCTGTAGACTTGCATAGCCAGCAGCCCCTGCTTGTTCTGAGTCACAGAGCAAGAGGCTGGTGGCATTGACTATGCTTGGTGGTTTGGTTTTGGGTTCCGGGATGACTGAGGTTTGGAGATACTGTGCAGATACCTGCAGAAGAGGCCCTGGGGTCATGGGAAGGCATTCTTTGAGAGCCAGTGTCATGTATGGGGTTGTGAACATGTTGGAGGCTGACAGGGAACAGAGTCAGACAGAGAGGCTTCACATTCAGTCTTGGTATGGAGCTGGAGGCGGGGATTGTGGGCCCCAGACCCTTGTGCAAGCCAAAGGACAGCTTTCAGACTGTCCTGGAGCCTGGAGAGCACTTTCCCTGGGTCAACACAGTTTTCTGACTCCCCTTCCTGCTACTCTGGAGTGTGCTGGACTGGTCATGAGTCACCTGATCTGAGTGTGGGGCTAATTGCTTGGTAAACACCCACCATCACAGATGCTACGGTAAGGTCTGAGGAAAGGACTGACAGCACCATCGCTGAAATCAGGTTGGCTGACGGGGACTCACAGGATTTCACCACCATTCCATGATGTGGTATTTCTAGGTGACTTCCTGAGCCAGCCACTTACTTACCTCTCATGCTGGCCCTACCACCTGCCATGGCCCCTTCATAGCATCTGACCTTTCTGTTCTCTGTGCACTCCCCGGCACATTCCTAGTCAGGGGCTGACTTACCTGGGACACCCTGATAATCTTTTCTACCAGGAACCCTAGGTGTCTATGCTTTCAAGAGTCTGTTTTTATTTGGTTTTGTGGTGGCCATGGAACCCTGGGCTTTGCTCTTCCTAGGCAAGGGCTCCCTACTGAGCTACAGCCCCAGCCCCAAAGACTGGAGTGCAGGCTGCTTCATCAATGTGGTCCCAGCATCATTGTCACAGGGATTCTGACCTCCAAGGTTTCCCACCTGTGCAGTTCACAACCCTCCTTAGGCAAACTGGTGAGTCCCTGTAGCTGAGAGGCCAGGGCCGTTGTTTCAACCTTAGTACCACTGCTTTACGGACACAGTACATCCAGCTGTGAAATCCTGGCCGCAAGTGATCCTTCTGTCTCAGCTCTGGTAGTGGGGACTTCAGGTGTGCTGCACTGTGCATGACTTTGATCTGACACTGAGGCTAAATTCACACATAATAAAATTAATCATTTTAGGGTAGGCCTGTCGGTGCGTGCCTGTGATCCTAGCACTGGACTTGCTTTGTAGACCAGGCTGGCCTGGAACTCAGAGAGATCTGTCTGCCTCTGCCTCCTGAGTGCTGGGATTAAAGGTATGCACCACAACGCCCAGCTCTCTCTCTAGTTTCAAAACATTTAATCACTCCAAAAGAACACCCTCCAACTTCCACCCTCGTCATGAAGCCACTCCCTACCCCAGCCCTTCCATTCTCTGACAGCCACTGAACTGCTTTCCATCTGCGGATGTTTACGATGTGGATGTATAAGAAGAATCATACATTTGACTTCTCTGTGTCTGGCCTCTTTCATTAGCATCCAAAGTGTAGTCTATATCAATGTTTTATTCCTTTTGGAGGCTGAACATATGCCACTGTATGGTTTCAGCCTGTTATTTCTCATCTGCTCACATTTAGGTTACTTCCATCTGTTGGCCTTTGTCCGGAATGCTGCTAGGAATGCTGCTGGCACAAATAGCTCTCCAGTATCAGTATATATATAAACACATTCCACTAGGCTACGGCAGCCTCAAACTCTTTATGTAGCCAAGGGTGGCCTTGAACTCCTAACCTTCCTGCCTCAACCTTCGAAGTGTCATCACATCTACACTTATTTTATTTATTTATTTAGTTGTTCTAGAAATTGAACTTAGGGCCTCAGGCAGACTAGGCAGTCTCTCTACCCCTGAGTTATGTATAGCATCAGTTCATGTGTTATTTTTAAACATATTAATAATAAATCAATCATCCCAAAGTTTTGGTTTTGAATAAAAAATTAGCAATACAATTATATTGGTAGATATTATCCATATATGCAAAAGATTTTAGGGGTTTCCAGTAAGTTTTAGGAGTATATAGGTCTCTTAGAAGCCAAAATGTTGGAGACCAGATGGCCCACAATGACAGTACAAATGATACTTCCTGGATGGAGAGATAACTAAAATATGACACAGCCTGGGCCTCATGATCCTCGGGAAGTGGGAAGTGAGAGATGACATTGCTGACTTGGCTAAGTGGTTTGGGAGCATTAGCAGAGGGGGCAGGAATGGTGGCGAAGATGGCAGAAGTGGCAGGTCAGCCTGGTACAGATGTGTTGGAGGTGGGTGTAGGGAACCTAAACTGGGACAGTGGCTTAACAGTTGGCTGTAATGGTGAGGAGCCTAGGAAGAGGGTGGTGGCGGCTGGAACTGGAAGTGTGGGCTCCTTTTCCTCCCCGTGTCATTAGCGCAGGAACTCTGGGGGCTGGCAGATGCTTGGTATCTAGGCATGCACATGCAGGGACTCACTCCATGATGTGGGCAGGTGGGAGGCACCTCTGTCCTCCTCAGCAGGACTGCCATTGGGTAAAGACACTTACCATTAAACAGAATGAGCATTAGCAGCTTGGGGAGGGGCAGCCAGATGCCAGTGGCACCGTTTGCCACCATGGAGCCTGCGTACATGGAAGGACACTGTGATGGTTAACTTTCTGTTTTGTTTTTGTGGGGTTTTTTTTGTTGTTTTAATAAGTAGCAAACTAACTACTAATTTCATGCACAACAGCAAAGGAAGCAGGGCTCCTCCACTCCTCTTCCTCATTAAGGGCCAAGCCCCAGGCATCTGAGCCCCAGTAAGGCCAGTGCCAGCCACATGAAAGAAATGGTTTTAGAGATCATTGCTGAAATGTAGGAGGAGCTCTCCGCACACAGGATGGTTGGTGAACGTGTCTAGACCATCCTCAGTGGAAAGGGATAGAGCCTTACTGAAGAGAACGGCTCCAGGAATTCCCCAGGGAGAACAGAAACTTAGCTGTGAAGGCCACCAATCGAAGAAGCCAACAACACCAAGGTCATAACAGTGTGTGGCTGTGTTCCCACTTCCAGGGGAACATAGTCCTAAACAGCAGGCATGGGCTGGCTGCAGCACCCAAAAAAGGGCCAGTAGAGATGATGTGATAGACAGATAGATGAGCTTGTCCCAGGGCACTATTAGGTTCAGCAGCCCCAGCTCCTCCCCCGGGACTATTCTCTGAGAGTCCACCCTGGGGACAGCAGCTGGAAAGAAGCTGCCAGGTTCTGTGCCACCTCCTTTGGCATAGCTGTACTTGCAGAACCTGCTGAGGGGGTGAAGAGCTTCCTGGAAGAGGAGACCTCCTGGGGCTTTCCCAGCATCCGACATTCACTCCTCTTCGTGGTGCAGCACACCAATCTGCACAGAAGACTTGGTCAAGTAGGCGAGCTGGCACAAGCATCGGCACTTGTCTGCCTCACCAATCACTCCCACCTTTCCCCCCAGGCCCAGCCACTTAGTGCAGGTAGCTTCCGGGAAGCATTCCAGGCTTCTATGCTGGTTATCTCCACACAGCTCTTGGCCAGGGATACCAGCCTCAAGATCCTACAAGAAGCCTTCCCTCTAGAGGTCTCATCCAGTGTGACCACAGCCACTGTCTTGTTCTCATTGGCCTTCACCTCATAGAGCTCCGGTGAAGTCAGGGAGAAACTGTCATGTGTACCAATGACAGCCACAGCTAGGGCCTCCTGGGCCACATCCTGGGGCAAGCAGTGCTGCCTTACTGTTTATTTCATGTATATCCTTGGCATACTTGGTGACAAGGCACTTGTTCTAGGCCATTTGAAAGTGCCAGACTTCTGTCATCAGCTCGGTGCTCTTCCCCCCCCCCCCACCTGAGACCATGGGCACAAGACTCACCCAGATCTGTCTTGCTGGGAGGACCTGGGCAGCATGGTGGGCAAGTTGGTGTAATAGCTCATGGCTGCTTTAAATCGAAAGTAGCTCTAGGAGCTCTTGGCTTCCTGGTGGTTCATCTTGACTGTCCAATTGATAGGACTCCGTTTCCACATGGAAGCAAATCTCTGAGTGTGACGTCTGTGAAGGAATCTCTAGGCTAAGTTAATCTAAGTGGGAAAATACGCGTTGGGGTCCCGGACTAAATAAAGAAGACATCACACAGGTCATTCTTCCTTGGCATCCCCCAGGATTCTTTCTGCACCCATGGCTGGAAGGGTGGCTCTCATAGTCTGTTTCTCTAAGTCACTGGAAAGATAGCTATACATTTCCCCTCTTCTTCTTCTTCCTATTGAGAGCAATGTGCTTGTCCTTGATATAGAACGTTGTGTCTCATTCTGAGGCTGGTCTTTAGAAGCCTTGCAAAGTTCTTCCTGAGACTGGGAGCAGCAGTCACTCTTGGGATGCAGCTGCCATATGGCAAGACACCCTCGTCACATAAAGATGCCACTGCAAATGATCCTATTGACACCCCCAGAGCAGCACCTGGCAAACGTCAACTTCCAGCTGCAAAGAAGGGTCACCTTGGGTGTCTAGGCTAGTGCACCTTCATATGACTCCAGCCCTGGCTCCTGTGCAAGACTGTAGTCTAATGGGAGTCCCCCCCATTAGAGCTGCTAGTGGGGCCCAGTAAGCCCCCAGAACTGGGGAAAGTAATGCAACCAGTTTTAAGGCACCCAGTTTCTGAGCGATTTGTTTTGGGTACAATAGGTGATGGGAGCAGCCAACTTCATCAGACCAAAGCAGGCAATGACATCACTGCCACTTGGGAGTGTTGATGCTAGCCCAGGGGAGGAAATATATATATATATAGAAAGAGAGAGAGAGAGAGAGAGAGAGAGAGAGAGAGAGAGAGAGAGAGAAAGAGAGAGAGAAAGAGAGAGAACAAATGAAATCCATCAAAACTCACTGTTCACCCTGAGATAGAATAGATTTATTAGCAAGAGGTAATCAGGAAACATATATTTTTACAAAAAATGGAAAATTTTTTTCCAAACAAGCTGTAAGTTGAAATATTTTAGGGCTTGAAATAGAATTCTCATACCACTAGGTATTGCTTACAGCAAAAGTTGTCTGTCTGCTGTAGTGGAGCATGCCTGCCACTTCTGAGTGAGCCTGTGTTCTTTCTACTGTACAGTGTAAAAAAAAATCATGGTAATATTCACAGAATAAGCACTACCTTACTATATTCCTGCTAGAAGGCATTTAGACAGGACTACAGTATATGCAATAAAAACACTCGGTTATTGATTTTCTAATTCTACGTCATGGGACTAATTACCACAAGGTATACAGACTCAGGGCATCTCAACATAAGCTGGTAGTGACTGCCAGGCAGCTGAAAGAGGAGAAGTGACATTGTGTGTGTGTGTGTGTGTGTGTGTGTGTGTGTGTGTGTGTGTGTGTGTTCCTGCTCTCCAGTGGAGGCTGGGCAGAGGTTGGCCAAGGTCACCACGACTTGGTGTTGGAATTCCATTTTCCTAGAGCAGTTCTAGGGCCGTGTCCACTTCTGCTGAGCCTGCTGTTCATGCTGCCTGGTGTTAATCCTAGAGCAGAGAGCTGCATGGTGCCAGAAGTGGTGGCACTTGGTGCGAGGGGCGCGTGGTTGTCAGCTGAGAGGACTCCCTTCCCAGCCAGATTTAGTGTGGGGAAGGAGGGGAGACAAATGGGGACTGTTGAGACCTGCGATTTTGGCTTGAAGAAGCTGCTTTAGAACTTGGCATCACCGTCAGCAGGAAGGGGCGTCAAAGATTGGACTTGCAGGTGTGGCTTCCCCCTCCCTCCTCCCCCTCCCCCCCCATCCCCCAGTTATAACAACTACATGGAACATGCTGGGGAGGATGCCTGGGTGGCCTGAGCCAACCCAGGGGCCTGGGCTGGGAGGGACGAAGCAGGACTGGAGTTTGAGACTTGTGTCACGTGGGTTCTGTCTCCCCTTCTGATTGGATGAGGGCCTGGGAGAGCTGACAGGGAGTACAGCTGTTCGAAGGAACAGGCTCCGCAGTGGGGGTGGGGGGGGTGGGGCAGAGTTTGAGACAGTGCAGAGATTCATATTCCGGTTCTACAGGAATCTAAGAACAAGAACAGATTTGTATTCTTGGAGGAGCACGTACTGAAGAAGAAGTCCAGAGGAACCAAACGATTATGTACAATATCATACAGCAGCGGTCCACGGGAGCGGCGGGGGCATGGGAGGGTACAGCTTCAGGTGGGGAGTTTTGGTTCTATCCGGAGAGAAGACTCGTAGAGACTTTCTTCGTCCATTACAAAAGATTGATCCAGCAAGTATTGAGTTACCTGAAATGAGAGGAAGGAGCCATAGAATTGCTATGGACACCAATGTCCTGTGAAAAAATTTTCTTTTCTTTTTTTTTCTTTTTTCTTTTTAGACAGGGGCTTACTTTATAGCCCAAGGCTGGTCTGGAACTCACTCTGTAGCCCAGGTTAACCTTGAACTTGAGACCACTCTTCTGTTTTGGTCTGCCAAATGTGGGAATTAGTGACGGACCTCAGCATGCCTGGTGGAGCCAAGTACTTCCATACGTTCTCACGTGTGTGAGACACAGCGTTTTGGCCTCCTCCACCCCGGAAAGGGTCTTGAGATGTGACAAGTCTAACTCTAGCCTTGAACTCAGGATCTCTCTTCTCAGCTTCGCAAGTGCTGGCACCAGCATACATGGCTATGTTTTGTCTTAATATAACTTTTTCTTTCTTCTTTCTTTTTAAAATTTTAATCATTAGTTTTTAAAGTTTTTTTTCAAGGCAGAATTTCTTCGTGTACTAGCTTTGGCTGTCCTGAAATTCACTTTGTAGACAAGGCTGGCCTCAAACTCACACAAATCCACCTGCCTCTGTCTCCCCAGTGCTTGGATTAAAGGTGTGAGCCATCATACCCTGCATAACTTTTTAAAAAATTATGGTTTAAGATTTATTTTGTGCCAGCACTCAGAGGCAGAGACAGGCAGATTGCTGTGAGTTTGAGGCCAGTGTGGTCTACAAAGTGAGTCCAGTATAGCCAAGACAGCCTAGGCTACACAGAGAGACCCTGTCTCGAAAAATCAAACAACAACAACAACAAACCAAACAACAACAACAACAAAAACCTCCAAGTTTATCTTGTAAGCTGGGTGCAGTGATGCATGCCTGCAATCCCAGCACTCAGGAGGCAGAGGTAGGCAGACCACTGTGAGTTCAAGGCCAGTCTGCTCTACAGAGCAAGTCCAGGACAGCCAAGGCTACAAAGAGAAACCTTGTCTCAAAAATCCAAACCAAACAAAAAACAACCCTCCAAAAACCCAAAAACAAAACAAAACAAAACACACACACACACACACACACACACACACACACACACACACACACACACACACACACCCCCAAAAAACAAAACAAAACAAAACAAAAACCCCACATGTGGTAAAAATTACCCTTGACAGCATTTCTTTTCTCTTTCTTTCATTTTTTTCTTTAGTTGATCATGAGGAAATGTTTTGCTTGAGGAAAACAAACAACACCCTGAAAAGGTCAGGAGCTGAATCTTAGTGGTGGGTGGGTGCTCACAGGCCTTTCAGTGTTGCAATGTCACCAGTTCCCTAGCAATGTCATGTGGAAATATCCACACACTCGGGTTACACAGTGCTGTGAGACTCCTCTCAAGCAGCGCTGTCTCTCAGGGAGGGCTTGTGGGGGCTCCCATAGCTGAGTCTGAGGCAAAATGCTAGCAGGAAACCTTGAGAATGGTCGCCCTGGGAAACTGAGTTGTCTTTCCTCCTGCCTGCCCACTCTACTCTTGACTGTAAGTAAGCCTTTCGCTGAGTTCCTGTGCACTCAAGGAGAGATCAGAGCTCCACGCTTGCAGGTGCCCCTGGATCCAAGATTCATTCATGTGTTTGACAATTTGCCTTATTCCCTCTACAGAAACAAAGAACAAGAAGGAAGGCGAAATGATCTCCCTGTTCTGTGCCTGAAAGCCTAACAATGGCGGCTTCGGGGAACTCAAGACTGTTGCTTTTGTCTTGGGAAACCGTCTCTGCCACCCTGATGGTCGGATGCTGATTGACATTATTACTGTCTGCTTGACAGCTCACACCCTGTACCTCCAGGAAGATGACCTTGCGTCTGGCATCACCCAACCCTCTAGGTAAAGGCAGAGTGACTTAGGACTGTAGGAAACAAAGCTGTCTCTTAGCCCTAGCCCGTAGCTCCAGGTAAGGGGTTCTTTCTAGAATATATAAATGCACTCTGCTCCCAAAGCTGATGGACCCAGTCCATTCCATGTGAGCACAGTGTTCAATTTCCTTGAAATGTTTTCCTTGAACTGGTGACAAGTGGCCCATCCATCTCTGCAGGAGACGTCAGGAGACTTGAGGGGCAGTGGTGTTTGTGTATATTGAGCCTCAGAGCTTGGCAGAAGGGGAAAGTGGTGGCAGGAGACAAGAGAACACTCTGAAATTTTGCTGGTAAACTTTTGAGACTTTCAAGGGCACCATGTTTTTACCACAGTGCTTTTCAGAGACAGTATGCGACACACTTGCATAGCTCCTCCAAATGCTGCAAAATTTAAGTAAATAGTTCTCTCTCTCTCTGTCTCTCTCTCTCTCTCTCTCTCTCTCTCTCTCTCTAGGTTTGAGCATGTAGAGGTGAGATAATAACCTTTGGTGTCCACCTGTACCCTCTTTGGGCCTCTTCTTAGCTGTGCACTGCTGTGTAGTGAGGCTAGTTGGCCTGTGTGATGGTTCAAATAAAAATGCCCCCCCCATACGCTGGGCATGGTGGCATATGCTGTAATCCCAGCACACGGGGAGGCAGAGGCAGGCAGATCTCTGTGAGTTTGAGGTCAGCCTGATCTACCAAGCAAGTCCTGAACAACCAAGGCTACACAGAGAAGCCCTGTCTCAACCAAACAAAACAAAAAAAGGAAAGAGAGGGGAGAGAGAGAGAGAGAGAGAGAGAGAGAGAGAGAGAGAGAGAGAGAGAGAGAGAGAGAGACCCATAGGCCCATAGGAGTGGCAGTATTAGGAGGTGTGGTCTTGTTGGAGTAGATGTGGCTTTTTGGGAGGAGGTGTGTTACTGGGAGGTGAGCTTTGGGGCCTCAGAAGCTCCAGCCTGGCCATTGTGTCACTGTCACTTCCAGCTGCCTATGGATCAGATGTAGAACTCTCAGCTCCCTCTCCAGGACTGTGTCTGCCTGCGTGCCACTACACTTCCTGCCACGATCATGGACCAAACCTCAAAACTAAGCCAGACCAGATGAAATGTTTTCTTCTATAAGAGATGCTATGGTCATGGTGTCTCTTCACAGCAATAAAAGCCTAACTGAGGCAGCCTGAGTATCTGGAAATCTTCTGGTCTCTGCCTCCTGGTCATAGGAGTCAGAGACTTCCACTTGCCATTGGAGCACGGTGCTTATGAACACATAATGTGAACATGAGCCATGACTGGATTTTATGGGCTTTGGGGATTTGAACTAAGGTCCCCATGCAAATGCTTTACCCACTAGGCCTGAGGTTCTCAACCTTCCTAAATGCTGTGACCCTTTAACATAGTTTCTCATGTTGTGGTGACCTCAACCATAAAATTAGTTTCCTTGCTATTTTCATTAACTGTAATTTTGCTACTGTTATGAAATGTAATATAAATATCTGTGTTTTCTGATGGTCTCAGTGACTCTTAAAAGGTCTGTGACCTGCAGGTTAAGAACCACTGCATTAGACCATCTCTTCAGCCTTTAATATTCTTTTTGTTTTCTTTTCTTTTCTTTTCTTTTCTGAGACAAGGTTTCTCTGTGTAGCCTTGGCTGTGCTGGACTCACTTTGTAGAGCAGGCTGGCCTCAAACTCACAGAGATCTGCTTGCCTCTGCCTCCCGACAGCTGGGACTAAAGGCATCTGTCACCATGCCCAGCAATATTCTGTTTTGCTGTTGTTTTGTTTTTGTTTTTTATTATACACTAAGTGCTGAGTGGCTGGGGATATAACTCACTTGGTACAGTGCTTGCCTTGCATGTATGAAGGTAAACCTGGCCCTCCAGAGGTACTTCTTTTTCTTTTTTTTTTTAAAGTGCTGGATGTGGTGGGAGACAGAGGAAGGGCAATCTTTGAGTTCAAGGCCAGGCTGGGCTACACATTGAGCTCAGGCTAGGCTGGGCTTTGTAGAGAGACCTTGTCTTAAAAAACAAAACAAAACAAAGTAACAGAGAGAGAGCACATGTACGACTTTGGCCTAGATCTTGTGTGTGCAGGCACAAGAGTGTGCATGAGTGTGTGTGAGCGCGTGCAGGTACACTGGAGACTGAACTCGGGGCCTACACTCTCAGCGTCTATGGATAGAATGATGAGGAGTAGCGTCACGCTTCCTCAGCCATGTGTTTCCTAGTGTAAGCCCGTCTTCCTATAACGTGTCCTTATGGCAGCCTTGACACTTAACTGCCATGTAATAGTATTATCCGATACACAATTCATATTCAAATTTCAAGTGCTCTTCAAACAGCCTTCAGAGTGTTTCCGTATTGTTATTATGTGTGCATATGTGGTGTGTGTGTGTGTGTGTGTGTGTGTGTGTGTGTGTATGTATGTTCATTCATGTGCCATCATGTGCATGTGGAGATCAGAGGATAACTTTTGGGAGTCTGTTCTCTCTTTGTAGGTTCTGGGGATCAAATTGGGTTTATAGGCTTGCTTAGCTACCATGGCAGCCCTCATAGTATTATTAAAGCCAGGGTCTAATCGACATTCATACATTTCATTTAAATATCATGTGTCTTAGTGTCCTTTAACCTAGGGTTCATCCTCTGTCCTCTTTTCCCCCTCCTCTGCCTCTCTCTCTCTCTCTCTCCCTCTCTCTGTTTGATTGATTGACTGCTTTTGCTTTCCTAGATTGGATTGAGCACCAGGGCCTCAGTCACGCTAAGCAAGCACTCTACCACTGATTCCTACTGCCGTACTATGGTTTTTGTTTCTTTGTCTATTTCCTTCCAGAGTGCAAATTCATGAGGACAAGTTTGTCTATCTTGTATACTGTGCCTTGTGGCTTGAGATAGTTCTCACCTTATAAATATGTATATGTTGAATGAACTAAGAACAACATATTAGTGGCCCAGTTAGTTATGCAAAGATCTTACCTACATGCCAGAACAGAACATGGTACAGAACTAACGTTTCGTTGTTGTTTTCTGAGACAGGGTCTCTCTTTTATGTAGTCTGGCTGTCCTGGAACTCACCATGTAGACCAGGTTGGCCTCAAACTCACAGAGATCCACCTGCCTCTGCCTCCTGAGTGCTGGGATTAAAGATGTGCACAGCCATACCGAACATTTTTTTTTTTTGAGACAGGGTTTCAGGTAGTCCAGATTGGACTCAAATTTGCTATGTAGCCACCTTTCAAGTGCTGGGATTACAGGCCCAGGCCATCATGCCTGCATTTATGCTGAGGATCTGATGCAGGGCTTCAATGACGCTCGGCAAATAGTCTACCAATGACCCTAACTCCAGCACAAGATATTTCTTTGAGCTTGGTTTGTAGCTGAGAAACACTAAAATAAGCTAGATCTCCATCCACATAAAGGATGTGTGAGAGGAAGGGATTTCTCTGCAGCTTTAAGCAAGCATAAGGCCACTCTGTCTCAGGAAGGAGTGACGCCAGGTTGTCTTTGGCTATGTATGGAATCTGAAGTCAGTGTGAGCTACATGAGACTTTGAAAAATCCTAATCAAGGGCCAGAAAGATGGTTCACCTTGTCAAGGCACTTACTTGGCTACCAAGCCTGGTGTTTTAAATTTAAAAAAAATTTTTTTATTCATTAAAAAATTTTTTTTATATGGGTGCTGGGAATTGAACTCAGGATCTCTGGAAGAACAGTCAGTGCTCTTAATCACTGAGCCATCTCTCCAGCCCCTTGGTGTTCTAAATTTAATACAGTGGAATTTATGCGGTGAAAGTAGAAAACCAACTCCTACAAGTTGTCCTCATATTTCCAAAGGCACCATGGTACATATATATGAACACACACACACCATACATACATACATACATACATACATACACACACCCTTTATAAACCAAAACCAAGCAAAACCACCAACTAAGCAAGCAAAGGGGATGTTTGGAGCCACCTCTCTAGTTCTTTGTTTTAAGGCATCCCGTGGGATGTCAAATTAGGGAAGAATCACAAGTGAGGACCAGCTTACTTCTGGCCAGGAATCAGGAATAGGGAAGCAGTCCTTAGGGTAATGGCCCTTGAATCTGGACCCTGAGGGTCCTGGAAGGAATGAGGGAAGGCACTTCCGGAAGAGGATGGAACCAGTGCAGACAACACCGCTGTGAAGGAAACCTCCTTTACCTTTGCTTGGTGCTCAATTTTGTAGGCGGTCTGTTGAAACTGGCGAATCTCTCGAATAATATGGGAGATCTGCGGGAAGGCAGGGGAGGGTTAGAACAGTCTGCTCTCCTGTGCTGCCTTGCAGATGGAAAGGGTTATCGGGAGCTGTGTCTGAAGTCACGCTACCTTCTGGAAAACTCCTCTGGCTTTCTTTACACAGCCCACCTGCTTCCAAGGTGAAACCTGTCTGTGTGGGATAACTGTGCTAATGTGTGTGTGTGTGTGTGTGTGTGTGTGTGTGTGTGTGTGTGTGTGTGTGTGTGTGAAAGAGAACTCCCTTAGTCAGGGCCGAAGACTTCCCAACACCACTACATCCAAACCCCAGGCTGCCAGTGAAAGTGAACGGCGTTTGGGTGTCTAGTGCATGCATGTCAGGATGTGAAGCATATGACCTTCCCTCCATTTCTAAGAAAGCCCTCCTTGTTTATGCGTGAAAGACACCCTTTTTTATTAATGTGTAAGCCCAGTTTACAAAGTGGATGCAAACAGAGGCTCTCTGGTTGGAGTGAGTGAGAGACATGGTGGCTAGAAGTCCTGTTCCTGCCCAGAGGGTCTCCCTGGATCTTCTCACTCTCATGTCCTTTAACTTTTCGGATGGATTTGAAACCTGCCTTTTTGGCTGTTGTTGTTGTAGAGTGATTTTTCTTTAGTTACACTTACACACACACACACACACACACACACACCACAAAAGCCTTTCTGTGGATATTAAAGGGTGAGATGCAAAGAAAGGTGTGGGTTTTGGGGTCAGACCCAGGACCCAGAAACCAGATCTTCTTTTTACATATGTGGGTGCTTGAGCTGGTCTCTTGACCTTGCTCATCCTCCCTTGTAGGGAGGGGTGCTGGGCTGAAGTGAGAAATCAGGGAACATAGGACTAATGGCGTTAGCATCAGCCGTGGTTTTTACTGGAGGCCTCCAAGCAGGGACGGGCAGAACAAGCTGTGCTGGGGCAGAGGCTGGGTGGCTCAGTTTGGAGTTGTGGTCCCCGGTCACACAGGGAAACGTACCATCCTCATCTTGGAGAAGTTGACCAGGCCGTCCTCTGTGTAATTGGGTGTCCCCTCCTCGATGAAGGCCAAGTCAGTGAGGTACATCCCCAGGTAAGGGACACATGGTGGGTCACAACTTGGAAACAAATGGCATCCACAAAAATTTTTTTGTTTTCACTTAAGGAAAGGCATTTCTGCTAAGAACAGAACATGCATGCAGATTTTTCTTGGCTGGCAGTAAAGGGGTTTCTAGTTCTAAAGAATCATAGGGCACACACAGGTCTAGACTGCCTGGACCCTCAACCTACACCTGGGGGGGGGGAAGGTCTTACTTGTATCTCCTCCTTATGTGACCCGAAATGCCTTTCTTTACTTCTCTGGCATCTACGAAGTGGAGTTCCTCAGCTGTCCTCTGTCCCCAGTCCCCTACAGGTTCACTGTTTTTTCCCCCACTGTTACTCTGTGTTCATTCCCCTCTGGGAAGGCTGTGCCACCTACACCCAAGTTCCAGCAGTCACCCAGTGCAGCATCCCCAAGACCTGTCTTCTTGTCACTTAAGTTTTAGGGCCAAAGCAGGAAGCCCTGGCCTGACCACTTTCTTAGAAGTGTCTTCTGGAAAGGGCGGACGATTCTCAGGGTCTATTGTTATAAGAGACGAGACCCTGGTGTGATGGACAAGGCCTCTGACGTGTGACTCTGAATAGGTGCTCATGTTCCTGAACCATGGCAGATTTTCTGGTCCTTTTGGGGGGTGATGGTGCAGGGAAGGATTAATGGGGTTGGCGATAAAGTGAGCAGCCCTGACCCTCCCTTCAGAAGTTCCAGGGGGCCCCTGAGATAGTGCTTTGCTAGGCAACCGTCTCTCAGCTTGGCACAGACATGCCAGAGGAATTGTTCCTTTGGCCACCTGACACTCTTGCCACCCTGGACTTTGAACTAGTCCCAACTCCATCTCCCCTATATTGGTATTAAAGGTGAACATTATTATGAACATCTGATTTTTTGTTTTGTTTTGATTTTTTGAGACTGGGTCTCTCTACATGGTTCTGGCCACCCTGGCTATCACACCTGATTTTATTGGTGCTAGGGATTGAGCCCAGTGCCTCTTGAAAGCTAAGTAAGCACTCTAGCACCTCAGCTACACTCCCAGGCCACGATAGGCCACTTTAACTGCCTAGAAGGTCATAAATACATAACTATCTACCAAGATTGCTCTAGAACAAAGATATAGCATTGTCCCACTCTTAAGTGTTAATCCAAATGGGCCTGGTCAGTCACCTGGACAATAGAATGCTCTTCAGAGAGCTTTCCCAGAGATCTTTTAGAAAGAATGTGAGGCCTACCCAATCATGTAGGTCACCACTGTGGTCCCTTTCCTGTTCGCTTTCATCCCTTGAGTATGTATCTTTAACTGTATAATAAACTATATATTTATTTTCTACACTATACTGTGAGTCATGTCTACATTCTTTTGATGGACATCACTAGGACCAGAAAGCTGAGGAGAGTCTAGAGTAAGAGCCCAGTGATAACAGGCTGAAAAAAATATTTCAGGGATGCATGAATGGGGCTGGGGTTGCACCAGGAGAGCCACTACAGGATTCCTTGGGGGTGGTCACCATTTCTGCCTGAAGACTATTGTCAGTTATCTTCTGCTTTTTGTCCCTTTTCTGGTGAAACAGACTCCCTAGTATCACTGGGTATGATACGCTTTCCATCTCCACAGGGCAGATCTGCCTTACATAGAGATCTTGGTTCCCAGATGCCCCTTAAGCCCTCTGCCCTGTGCCACAGGCAGCAGAGGGTTCTCGGGGAGGCACTTACACAGGCATACAGGTCACCTGAAAGGGAAGACAGTCAGGAGAGGGACTCAGACAGAATGGGAGCCACGGAGACAGTTAGGTAGCAGTAGTGGCTGCGGTGGATGAGGAAGCCGTGGGAAGGAGGCAGATGGAGCAACGCCCAGAGGCAGACGGACAGTTGGTGAATGCACAGTGGGGCAGCTCCGTACAAGCACAGTCCACAGGGGCTCCTGGGAGCCCGGGCGGAGGAGAGACGGCCGGACAGCACAGATGGGTTCAACATCTGTCTGAGGACATAAACAAAGTGGAAATGGTCAAGGCAATGGCACACTGAGCTAGTGAAGGATGGACAAGAAGTAGGGCAGGAAGGAGACAAGAAGAGGAGGCAGGTGAGGCTGGCTGGGAAGAGGGAGTGAGGAGGGCATTCCAGCCCATGTCAGGGGCTGGGAGGTGTTGGCTGTCCCACACTAATGTGCAGGGACCTCTATTGGGGCTCTTATTGGCTGTGGTCAAGAGGTCTCTTATGGAATGGAGGAGAGTACTCCTGAAAGTTAGAGGGACCCAGCATCTCCAAGATCCAGTGAGGAGCCAGCCAGCCAGGAGCAAGACAGGGACAAATGAGGGCGGAGCCTAGTATGGATGCCTGAAGAAACCATCTCTCAGAAGTAATAAAAGCAGAGTTTTTTTTTTTTTCAGAGTCCACATCTCATGAGCGTGCAGCCAAAGTCAGCTGAGTCATGGCTTTCTTGTCAGAGGTACCCAGAATCTCATGGGACAGTGCCCAAGGCAGAGTGCAGAATTCTGGGCTTGGAGGCCAGCTCAGGCCAAATCCAGGCTCTAATGCCATTGCTGCATGACCTTGGCATGTGCTCCCTATCTTTTGTTTAGAAAAACAGGATGGAAAGAGGTGCCTTAGGGTTGGGGTTCACAATGTCTGGAGATGCTTCTGGTAGTCCTAAGTGGAGCAGTGTCATTAACATCCCATAGAGTGAAGCCACAGTGTGCCTACAAATCCCACAATGCATAGGCAAGCTTTTGGACACAGAATCATACTGGCCCAAGTGAGAACAGTGCTGAGTTTGAGAAACCCACTTCCCAGGCAATATCAATAGCAACGGTCAGGGAGGTGACCTGCAAACTGTAAAAGTGAAGTTACCAACTATTGGTAAAACTATTATTTCTTTGATTCTAAGATGCAACTGTTAGTAATGTACGCACTCGCTTTGATGAATTCCTTCATGTGAGCAAGAAACACAACTGTATTAAATAAGCTGACTCGACATACTGGTTATTGAAGTTATTAAAGTGGAAAATTGCATTTAAGAATCAAGAAATCTGGCATCACCTCTGGTCAACCACAGAGAAGTCGCTTCTGGCATTTCTCTGGTAGATAATGGAGGGCAAAACTGAGCCACTGCTGGGTCTGGAGAGTCTGTGGGTCTTATGGGTAGGCAGAGGGACAGGCAGACTTCCTGCTCTGACCGGATGTAGTGTGAAGATGCCTCGGTAATGAGGGCTACTATTTTTAAACACAGCAACGAAGCACCACTTACTTTTTCAGAGCTTCTCTGAGGTTCTTAAATCTGCCCTCTGATGACACAAGCTTTTGGAGCTTGTCAATCAAAGCTTTCGTCTAGAAGGAATCAGAAGCATTTACTAACATTCGACACACATCCAGGCCCCAAGCCCCAGGCTCTGGTCCATGATCTGACAAGCTGACCTCAGGGCTCCAGGCCACATTTGGATCTGGGGACTTTCTGTGCATGGCAACCTCACCCCTGATCTCTTTTGGAGTCAGGCTTGAACTCTGTCATAAGTGCCTCTCTTCATATATGCCTCCCCGAATACCAAAGTGAGGAATGACCCTGGAAACCGGTGCGACCCAGAGGACAAGTTATTTAGAAGGACTTGGTGAGTGACTTGAGAGAGTCTGCATTTAGAGCAGGAAATAGCTAATTCCTGCTGTAGACTTTTCATGGCCATAATTTTTTTTTTCAGTCCTGGAGACTGTGAGCCTGGGGCTTCTGACATATGAAGCAAGTCCCCTTCCACTGAGCTCTGCCCTGACCTTTATGATCTTTCCACAAGCTGGACCAATGGATCTGACCAATTTTTTTTGCACACCCTCACTTTGATGAAGCTGAGTGAAATGCCATCCAAGGTCAAGAATGGAGGAACAGGACAGCAGAGGAACTGAGCATCCAAGAAGGAAAGGCCTAGGCAGAGAGGATGAAACCCTTGGTGAAGGGCATGTGAAATGACCATCCCATCCGGGCCTGAGCTACATGTGAGCAAGGCAGGGGATGGGCAGCTGGATTTAACTGGCAAGAACAGCTATATTCCTAGGAGAGTCCACTGCACTGGGTCAGTCTTTGTGCACCTTTCCCTGTCTAGGCTGGGGGATGTCTCTCTGAGGTCCTCCGTTCCCTCATTTATAAATGGATGGGAGGGATTAACTTTTCATCTCCAGCTTTGGCCTGAAAATCCAGAACGTGTCTGGGAAACAATGCTATGAATGGTCAAGTATCACAAGGACCAGGACTGTACTAACTAGCCCCAGAGGGACATAGTCACAGGCCCTGGTGTGTGTAGTCACAGGACATGACAATGTGAGTGTCCATGCTGATAGACGCTCGCTCTGCATCCTTTGATGGGGAAGAGAGGATGGAGGCGTTGATTGACCTTAGCTATAAGGAGTGGGAGCATTGGTGTTTAGCCTGAGCCTCATAGCACAAACGCATTCTGATCTGATGATGACAGAGACACGTGGCACCAGAACAGAATCTACACCAAGTTAAGGCACGTGACTCTGACGTTCCCTTAAAATTGGCTTTCAGCACCCTGGCAAAGCCCACATTCCTCTGATAGGGTCATGGTGACTACCTGCCCCAGCCCTTCCCACAATGGTACCCTCCTTGCTCAGGGAATGATCCAGAATGGATTCACGTAAGATGTGGCAATTTTGCACTAGATCTGGGACCTCCTCAGCCTCTGACACCCACCCTCAGCATGCCCAAGAGCATGCTTCAGATATTTATCAAGGGCAGTACTAGTTCAGATATGGTAGATTTTTGAAGAAAGATGCCCATATTTTGAGGCCATTAGCATGCATTCAGGCTGTGTGTGTGTGTGCGTGTGTGTGTGTGATTTGTGGATGTATGTGGAGGTCAGAGGGCATGTCTCAGGAGTCTGCCTTCTGCTATGGGCTCTGAGAACTGACTTCAGGTCACCAGACTCGTACTTTACCCACCTTTCCCACCAAGCCATCTCACTGGCCCTATGTAAGCTATTTCTGATGTGTGGGAGTCAGTGGTGACTCTGGAAGGCACACAATTTGATTCTTTCCATGGCCTCGTGTCCACTGTGTACACAGATTGTCTTTGGGCTGCCACCCTATCCAGGATAGCGTTTGGGATGCCATGAAGCTTTCCCTGTTGTGTTCTTCTTTGATAGCCATGTCACATGCGCTTAGGCTGGGCCAGGAGCTCCATTTTTCTAACTCTCCCTGGGGTGCTAGGCCCGGGATCTGGAAGCATTCTGGTTAAGTGTGGACATCAGCAGGCAGAAAAGGGGGGAAGCTTTACATATGTCACTGAGTTAAGGAACAAACAAAGCAGCATTGTCAAGAAGAAAGATGATTCTATGGCCTTCGAAATATCCTCCCTTCCTGCTTATCAAAGAGAAGACACCAAGTGACAAAGAATGTTTCCTCCCAAAGAGGCCAAGACATTTTGGGAGCTGAAGGCAGCTTTTTGTCCCGCCAGATATGACCTCCCTGGGGTGAGGAACTACAGGCACATTATTCATTTCTGCTGTACCGCAGAGCCATGCCAGACACTTCCCGAAGGGACAGAGATTGTTTGAAAGATGATGGGAAGGGAACTGAAAGCAGAAAGGAGAAACAAAACAAATTTCAAAGCACACTTGACTCTCCTGTTTGGCCGGTCTGGATTTGACATCATGCTTTATTGAATTGGGGCTGACATACTGAAGAACGTGATAACAAGACTGTGCTTTAGGGTCTTTAGGAGATGTAGCCATCTTGATGGGTCACAAGAGTCCATAGGCTACCCTACCTGCAGAGAGACAATGAACGTGGATTTTTGTTGGTGAGGCCATGGACACGGCCTTCCAGAGCCATCAGAGCCAAGCACAGTGTAGATGCCTAACTACTGACATGCAGAATGGCCGGAGAAGCCAGCCAGCTCAATCTGCCATCTAAAACTGAGGCCAGGATGTGTTCCCAGATGCCTCTTTATTGTTATTAGACCAAACCTGCTGCCTCCTGGTTCTGAACGACGTTTCTAGAATGCAGGACAGGCTGCATACACTGTCCACTAGCTGCTCTTGTTTTACCCTCTCATGGAAGAGAACAGAAGATTTCAGAATGGCCATGATCTGTCCCCATAAACTTTGACTCCATGAGGATGGTGATGCTGAAGAAATATAGCACGTGCAGTCTAGGAAGAGTCTAGCAGGACAGGATGGGAAGCCTAGTCTGGAGGGTCCCTAGAAAGGGTACCATCATCCACCGGTACATGGAGGGAGGAGTAAGATATTGAACTGCAGTGGGCTCCCTATAAACCTAGTCCAAACCTCATAAGCCATACTGACTCAGATGACTTGGGACTTAGGGGTCTTCCTCAAGGCCTGACTTCAGTTTATGACAGCATGTGCCTGTGTGGCCACTTGTCCTGAAACCCTCAACTTCTATTCTTTCCTGGAGTAGCTAAGAATAAAGACATCTCCCATGGCCCTAACCCTGACCAATGTGCCAATAAGGAAGAGGCCCAGTGTCACTGAGATGTGAGGGCGTGTGGTCCTATAGACTCTGAAGCTCAGCTCTAATCAGGGACTAGAGTGCCTGGAGCACAGGGAAGGACAGAAGATGGGCACATCCCAAAGCTTTTCTGGTTTGGATGCTTATCTAAGTAGGAAGATTTATGGAGCTGATGCCCGATAGTGGGTAAGATCACAACCTGCTACTGGCTCAAGGAAGATAATGAGAAACAGGTGACAAAGAGAAAAATGAAGGGGATCTAGAGTGCAAGTCTAGAGGGCTGCAGATGGGACAGGCTCCTTGGCGATGCTGGGTCCTGCAGGGCCTTCTTGGCTGAAAGACCACAGATATCACTGTCACATTACAAGTGCCTTTAGAGGCTTACTTATCCCTGGTGATGCTTGTCTATTTTCTGCAGACATGTGAACCAGGTTTGGGGCACTCACTGAGTTCACCAAGGAAGTGCTGAAGTACCTTTTAGTGTGCTCTGATGAGGGGAGCTCTCCTTATGGGCTACCCCCTCATGACCCTAGCGCCCCATAAGATTCATCTTATGCTTTGTCAGAAATCATGGTCCACATTAATAGAGATTAAATTTAGATTTAGAGTTACCAGTTATTCAGTAGGTTACAGTTATCCAGTGGCCAGATGCAGCCACTGGATAACTGAAGTCTTGGGAGAGAACGTAGCTACCTTCCAAGTCTTGGTTGGGAGCCTTACGAAGTTACTACTCTTGTTCCAAACCAAGAAGAAGAGAGAGTATTGGTACCAATAACCACTGCATCACAGCTCCCACTGTGGGCTCTTATTTGCCCTAGTAGGAATGGAAGTTCCACAGCTCCACTTCCACATCTGTGGGCCTGACGTCTGGTCCTAACTGACAGCATCTTCCTGGAAATGTGGATCGTCAGCTTGGTCCTTTGTTCACACCCACGGATCCTGGTCTCCCCGCTCCCAATCCCAGCCCAGGTCCATCTGGCAGCAGTGCCAGCTTCCTGCCCGCACCTGCTTAGAAACTTTGAGCCATGTCTTCTTGAGTCGGAAGATTGCGCTGCGGTTCATGGAGGAGGTGATCTCTAGCACGGCATTGTAGTTGTGTAGGCAGCGGCAAATGTCGGCCACAGCCACCCACTTCTCAATGGCGCTCACCCTTGCATTGATGTCCTCATTTCGGATAATTTCTGAAGCAATCAAGTTACTGATCTTTAAGCCAATGCAATAAGATAGGGGAAAAGTAAAAGGAATAAATATCGTGAATGATAATAAATTATTATTGCAGATACAATTTCTTATTTCAAACAGTGAACTGGAAAACTATCAGAACAAATGCTTAATATAAATAAGCATAATATAAAAAGGAGATATTTTTCCTAGGAATTAGTGATGATCTATTTAAAATTACAGTGCAGCTGAATGTGGTGGCATGCACCTGTTACCCCCAGCACTTGGGAGCTAAAGGCAGGAGGACCCCAAGTTTGAGTCCAGCTTGAGACATACTAAGGTCTTACCTCAGTAAAATAAAATGAAAACAAACAAGCAAAGTAATGACAAAGGTTTTACCACCCAAATAACAAGAGGCCTGCGAATTGCCTTGGAATCTAAGTTAATAAGAACAGCGTAGGATGTGGCATGGGAGAAAAAGGTTAGCAAAGGATGTAAAAGGTTTGAATAATGTGGGAAGAGATCATATCGCCAAATGGTCCTGTAAGTACCATGCTTTCATAACTAACCCAGGAGGTCAGTGTAAACCAGCTGAGCATCCGGTGGACATTGCTTTGACACTTGATGGAGTGGTCCTAGAGCTCACTGGAAGAACAAACAGCATGGCAAGCCTGGTTCTGAGGGAACTTCCTATCAAGCTCCCTTCTGGAGCAGGACACAGACTTGGTCTCATATATGCAGGAAACCAGACCTCCGTGGAATCCCACACCCCACCGACAACCATATTCACCCAAACAAATCACATG
Organism: Acomys minous; assembly: GCF_964271855.1. NCBI lineage: Eukaryota > Metazoa > Chordata > Mammalia > Rodentia > Muridae > Acomys > Acomys minous. Next base: position 32,091,469 of record NC_140495.1, read on the forward strand.
TGAGTTAGAACTGGAGTGGTTAAGTGGAAGCTGGACCCGAACATCAGGGAACTACAGTTGCATGGAGCTGGGGAGTCAGGGAACAGCCACTTCCCTGCACGGTGCCCTTAAATCTATAATATTTTAAAATTGAAAGTATAATAATACATAAATATATATGTATGAAAGCATCACAATGAAATACACTTCTCTGTATGCTAGTAAAAATTAATTTAAAAGGTTAAAAAAAAGGACTTATTTTTGAACAAAAAAATGAAGGTGTTAAGAGGCAACTACATGGTCCATGCCTTTAATTCCAGCACTGGGGAGGCAGAGGCAGGTGGATCTCTGTGAGTTCAAGGTCAGCCTGGTCTACAAAGCAAGTTCAGGACAGCCAAAGCCACACAGAGAAACCCTGTCTTGAAAAGCAAAATAAAACAAACAAAAAAAGAAGCACAAGAAACCTTCTCTAAAGCAGTTGCTATGGCATGGATGCCAACAAGGGATGTTGAACTTGAATTTTTTTTCTCACTTGTTTATTTTCGTGTGCATGTGTGCATGCAGGAGGGTGGGTTGTGTCTTCTGCAGTGCATGTGAGGACAACTTGAGGGGTTTGGTTTTCTCCTCCCACCAGGTGGGTTTCAGATATGGAACTCGGGTTATCAGCCTTGGCAGCAGGTTTTCTCACTGATACATCTTGCCACCTGGGATGCTGAACTTTAGTGTGTACTTAAGGAAAACGATTGCAGTTGGGGGTGGGGATGATAGCAAACAAAACTGTGTGTGTGTGTTCTTTCTACTAATTAAATTGAAGTAGTTAAAATATCTTTCCATATAGAAAACAATGAAATAGGGCTACAGAGATGGCTCAGTGGTTAAGAGCACGGTCTGCCCTTCCAGAGGTCCTTAGTTCAATTCCCAGCAATCACATGGTGGCTCACAACTGTCTACATTAGGATCTGATGCCCTCTTCTGGTGTGCAAACCTACATGCACACAGAGCACTCATATACATTAAATAAATAAATAAATAAATAAATAAATAAATAATCTTAAAAAAAAAGAACACTGGAATAAAAACCTAAAATCAGGCACCCAGCTCTTCACTTTCCATGGCTGAGGAGAGTTTGTACCCAAGACACAGGATCTTTCAAGATTAAAAAAACTATGAATTCTTAAATTTGTCATATCGATAGATTAAAGGAAGGAAGAACCATATGACCATCTTAGCAGCTGTAGAACACTGAATAAAAGTCAGTTTATGCTTTGCAGAGATGAGTCAATGGTTAAAAGCTCCTGAAGCTCTTGCAGAGAATTTGGGTTCAGTTCCCAGCACCCATGTCATGTTGCTGACAGAAATCTAGAGGATCTGATGCCCTCTCTGGCCTCTGTGGGCATCTTCATGCAGGTGGCACACATAAATATACCCAGGCACACACACATACACATTAAAAATAAATAAGAAAAAAAGTAAAAGTCATCCATTCATGATAAAAATTATTGGCATTCAAGGAATAGAAAGGGATTTTTTTTCTAATTTTATCCCCTCTTACATAGGAGAAGATTAAAAGTTTTTTTCTGCATTTAACTAATTCAGGATAACATTATGTCAGTTATCCTGACTGTCTGGCCATAGACTGCACCAGAAAAGACACGCTGTCTCCTTCTCCATTGAACGTTGTTCTGGAGAGTGCTGGGGTGACTGAGGCACCGGGGTGCAAGTGCTGAGGCTGGATGGCTCCTGCTGTTTTGCACCCTGGCTACATGCCTGTCCCACTCAAGTCTGGTCTGAGTGCTGGAGACCCCAGCAAGTGCCAACCAATAGGACAAAGACATTAGAGGCCAACGGCTAGATAATAGAAGGCTGAGCCATGTAAGAGATTAAGATATTCCACAGAGGCACACATTCTGTGTCTGAACAGCATAATGGGTGTGAACAGAGATGCCAAGTGCCAAACAGTCACAAGGGCAACCTCCAGAGGAGTGCGTGGGTTCAAATGGGGGGACTCTTCTACTGTGTCATAGGAACAGTGCCATTTAATCTCTTTCAGTTTCAGTTTCTTCCTCTATAGAGTCAGTGCCATGGGTTATATGAGACAGGAAGTTCGTCCCACAGTGCCTACCACACAGCAGCAATGAATACACATCCTGTTCCTTGCTTGTGCTTACTCCATCCTGGGTGTGCATAGTGCCAGGGCCAGGAGGCGCCTCCCTCCCTGGCAGTACAAGACTGTGCCTTCCTCATTTCTTCTTGGATGACAGGGCATCCTGGATGATGTTTATCAGGGGCCCATTTTTGCTAGGGTTGATATGTGGTGCTCTCTGTGGCCAGGCAGTCAGGGTAACTGACATAATGTGTTCCCACCTCCGATCACAGAAGACTTTTTGCTTATATTAGTTAAACTGAGAGGATGAAGACACTGTGTGCAAATGCTCTCAGGGCTGGCACAAAGCTAGGAGGAGACAAGTCCTGTGGCTACAGATGGGAGAACCATGTGAGGAAACTGCTGGGAGAGACTCAGCGCCTTGCATATACTAATTAGCCACTCCAGCACTGAGCTACATCCCCACCCTTTTGGTTTTTGAGATGAGATATTGCTATATAGCCTTGGTTGGTCTTGAACTTGTAACCCTCCTGTCTCAGCCTCCTGAAATTATTAGTTGTCTGCACAGGGGTATTTTTTTTTTTTCATTTTCACATAGTCATCTTCCATTGTGCAGCAAAGGAAGACACATGTGCTGCTGCATGCCAATCAGAAGACCCTCCGAGAACCTCTGCATCTCAGGATCTTGAATATGAGAGGAGCCTCCACCTCCTAGGGGTGATGTAAGCTGTAAATAAGATTTCCATACACACAGAGCCGAGTGCTAGGCAGTTACGGGAAACATTAGAGGCCACTTTTAGTAAAGAACTTTGCAAGCACCTCTGGTAGCCACATGTCTTCCCCAGAAGACTCTGAAGCTTGTTCTGCTCCCAATTATCTAGGGAGACATCCTGGGAACATTGATGCCTACGTGCCTGTGTGTGTGTGTGTGTGTGTGTGTGTGTGTGTGTGTGTGTGTGTGTGCGCGTGTGCACGTGCATGTGTGCGCATGTAGGTGCATATGTGACTGCACAAGTGCATTTGTGTGAGTGCATGTGTCCATGTGTGAGTATGCATGTGTGTGTGTGTGTGTGTGTGTGTGTGTGTGTGTATGTGTGTGTGATGCACCAGTCTGATCCTAGTGCCCTAATCAGAGTCAGCTCAAGCCCTTTTTTTGTCACACACACAGGCTCAATTTTCTGCTTTTGTGTTTGGGCCCCTCTTCACCATTTTCCAGGAGAGCTAAGGTGAAGGGAGTACTGGGAGGTAGGGATGTGCAAGACTATCCCAATCCTGTCCAGGGCGGCCTCAAGCCCTTGTCTCAAGCCAGCCTTGTTAACAGAGGCTCTGAGGCTTCTAGACTCTGCAGTGCTAACATGTGGAGCCATTTTACCAACCACGGAAGGCAATGTGTGGCTAGGACATCACACCATCATGTCTACGGTAGATGACACTGCTAGACAACATTTTGGGAAATCAGAAGGGTTTGGATAATGCTCTTATCCAAGGGAAGTTGTCTGCCTTTTCCAGACTAATTTTGCTTGTTCCTAAGGCCGAGATGAGGTAAGAAAATCAGAAACACATCAAGAATGCTTTGGGACTCTTCTGCCCAGCTTTTCCTCCTTCCCATTCTTCCTGCTACTGGTCTGCTGTGACCCTAATCTGAGGAGGAGCTCTTTGTGGTGGCCACAGGCCTGAGGAGGCTCCTGAGCAGCCATTGCTGGCAGATGGCTCTGCATGAATGTCCCGGCTGATTGTCACATGGCCCTCTCTCTCCCAGGTATCTGGTTAACAGGTGAAGAAACTGAGACTGAAGGGAAGCAAGTTGGCCCTGGCTACATAGCTGGGGGCGGGGAGTGTAGGAGGTGGGATGGCGCCAGCCTGCCCTCCACTCAGCCCTCTGGTGGTCCTGCGGATGGAAAGCCTGGCAGAAAGGCTGTGCGCACACACGCATACTTACGTCGTTGAAATGCTTGGTGGTTTTTATGATGTAAGGCGTCCTTTCATTCTTCTCCACCTTCATCCAGCCCTGTCCAAAGAACTCCCTGCAGGGAGGAAAGGGCAACCCTGAGCAGGTGTAATTAGTTCTGCCTTGCTCACTCAGTGTTGGGTCACTTCTTTGATTTTCGAGGTAATCGTTTGTAGGGGTGCCGCCCTCCGCAGAAGTGCAGAGAGGAGGGAACCTTGACCCCAAGCCCAGCTCTGTGCTGCACTGTTTCATTGGGGGGGGGTGCTTCCAGACAGGTGCTTTGTGTCTTGGGGTCCTTTCCTCATCTGTGAGATGGGAGGCCATCATGAGACTGAAGGGAAACGGGGTAGGAGATGGCTGAGCCCTGCTGTGAAAGCGTAGAGGCATACCAGACTTTGCTATGGATTTTGTTTCTACATTGTAGCCACTTTGTGGTAGCTGGTCATCAGAATAGAGGAGAAAGATGGCTACAAAAGGGGCTTGGGGGGTGGGTGGGTAGAGCATGTGCCTAGCATGCACAAGGCCCTGGGTTCAATTCCCCAATGCTAAACAAAACTGGTGGGGCATAAGAGGAGGAAAGAACCACAAACCAGCCCCAAGCAGTGTGTTTTGGCCCAGGGGACCTAGTGGGGAAGCCATAGACTGCCCATGCTACTAAGTGATCAGTTGAGGTGCTTAGGTGAGGTTCCCACGGGCTGGTGCAGCTGTGGGGAGGTGATGCCTGTGAACATACATCCTACTCTTGCTACGGGATGGAGGCAGGAGTGGAACTGTTCTGCATCCTGGGGGTTCATAGGTCTTCAGGCCAACCCTATCATCAGGTGAGGCTGTGCTCATGTCTGTGGGGGTGGCGAACATGCCTCTGGAAGAAGGCAAACTAAAAGCATGAAATGCCCCGATGATGTGTGGCCTCACACATGGTGACCTCCAATGTTGGGAAGCTGTTATGCAATAATTATTGGAAATTCAGAGAAATGCCTTAGTTGGGAGGATGCTTAGTTCAGCTTTAAAAACAGATTGAAAACAGAAAACCATTTTTAACTTAGAATACATTGCTAAGGACACGAACAGTGTTCACAGATGCCTGTCGGTTAGTAGATGAAGAGAGAGACATAAAACTGTGTAATTACAGGGAATACCAGGGTGTCTAACGACAGGGCAGGGCAGACAGCAGTGGGCCTGAGGTTTCATCAAAGTCTGGAGCCATTTCCAAAATGTGTTCCTAGGGTTCATAAGCACACAAACACACACACACACACACACACACACACACACACACACACACACACACACACACTTATGCCTGTGTTCAAATAAACATAGATTTTTTTCTGTACCCATAGAAAGAAGATTCTGAATGAGAGAGACACTTCTAGAAAAGTGTGTGCATGGGGTGGGGGTGGGGCTACACTTGCAGGTGATAGGTAAAAAACAGCAGGAGAGGAGAGTTCTTTCCAAGTTTTGGAGAGTTCACATAGCTAGAGTCAGAGACGTGCTGAGAAGGGAGACAAGATGGCAGCCGTATCCACTTACTCATAAGGAATCTTCTTGAAGACAAGGTGATCCAGCAGGGTCAGCTGCTCTGCTATCTCCAGGGCTGAGTGGTTCTCGAACGGCTCAGCCTTCATGCCCTCTGCCTGAGAAGGCAAGGTCAGAGTCAGGCCTAGGAGGTGATGGGTCTGGGCTTTTGGTACTTCCCTGAGGGGCTTCTTCTCTTGGTTTTGGTGGGTGAATGGAATAACAATGAGGAAGCTCATTGCACCGTGTGTGTGTGTGTGTGTGTGTGTGTGTGTGTGTGTGTGTGTGTGTGTATGTGTGTGTGTGTGTGTGTTCTCTTTCCAGAGGACTCTCCCTGGAGGTGGCCACCTACCATTACATATGTCAGAAGGAGGCTAAAGACTCCCCAAGCTTCTCAGAAGGCAATAGGCTGGCTGGCATGCAAGCTCAGGTATCTGACCCAGGCTGTGATGGACCACGTTCCTCTGGGCTTTGGTCCTGGGTGGGTTCAACACATTTTTTCTTTGAGACTCATTAGCGGGTGTGGGTTCCTGGGTGTGATTCCTGCCTATGGCAGGGTTCCTGTCTCGTGAGCAGAAGACAGCTGCCTGGTTCAGTCCTCAGCTACCACGTCCCTGACTTATGAGGCTCACTGGTGGATACTACCTTTAAGATTATCTGTCTCTTGGGTCTCCTTGACCAGGAAGCACCGTTAGGGAAACATTAGCCAGGGACAGGGGTCCTCATCGCAGGAGTTAGCTGACGGTGGATGCAGGAAGGCGGATGTGCTCAGGAGTGCAGGAAAGCCTTAGGTCTGCTGGATGTGGGAGCTAGGGGTGGCGGGGAGAGGAGAGAACCGCTGTGCTGGTGGTGGGAGGAGCCTGTGTTCAATGAGGGGTGAGCCATATTGAAGGTTTCTTGCACCTTGAGGCCAGCTGGGTCATACAAGAGTAGAGGGAAGGCCTATAAGTTAGACGGGCCTGCCAACCACGCAGGATCTGTCCACCTCACCCAGACAGCTGGCTGAGTGCCCAAGTGGCCCATCTGCACAGAACCAAAGGGAAGTGGGGTCCACCCCCTCTTAGGAACATGGCATTGCTTGAGGCTGAGTGTTCTGCTGCTGCCCTCCCTCCCCCCCCCCCACCATTTCTTCTGCAATCGGTGAGGCCTGTATTGCCAGGCTCGTGGCAGACATGGGCGACAGGCAGATGTGCAGACACAGTCCAGGCTCAGGGGGTTCACACAGCGGGGACCCCATGGGACAACTGGTTCTGTGCGGTAGCAGATCAGTCATGGATGTTTCCTGGCAGAGTCACCAAGGCAGAGAACAGAAGGCCAGGTGCAGGAGTGTGGGTGTGGGGGGCACAATGCCTTTGGGGAGGACAAGTTCTTAGGTAGGCAAAGGAGATGTGGGCACAGGGGCATGAAGGGCTCTGAGTGGCTGGGTTGTAGGGCAAGCCCCCTGTAGTGACATTTCTCCTGTGTGTTCTTGGGGATGGACCCTTTGAAGGCAGACAGCTCAGCTATAGTCACTCCTGAGGGGCCTTTGCGGATGTTTCAGGGCTGAGTCTTGGAGGGTGGGGCTCACAGAGGAATCCAGGAGGCCAGGCTGGGGTGTGGCCCAGTGGCTCAGTGGCCCAGTGGCCCAGTGGCCCAGTGGCCCAGTGGCTCTACGCACTTTATAGGTGCAGGTAGCTATCTCCTTGCTTTTGATTTTTGCCCAGGGATGAAGTGGCTTTGGAAGGAGAAGTCAGAGTAAGAAAATCTGTCACCTTCCAGAAGGCTTGTGAGAAATAATGTAGCAAGCCCGCTTTCTCCTGCCCATTGAGGCCACTGGCCTCTGTTAAGCTGGACCTGTCATTCAAAGGCTTTGAGCTACCTGTTAGGGATTGAGGTGGGCAGAAATGGGTTCAATGACCTTTTGTTCTAGAAGAGCCCAGGACACTTACAAAAGGAATGGGTCCTTGTACTCATGAAGTATACACATTCCAGCCCGGCCCTGTTGGCAAACAGGAGCACCTGGCATTCTGTACTGTGGACGTGGTGGGGAAGGCTATTTCAGCATCCTGGACCTAGAGAATCAGTCTGCAACGAGTAGTGTCTGGATGCTACCAGCTTCCCTGCCTTGGTGGAGGTGGGGGTGGGTGGGTGGGTGGGGGCTGTGTGGGCTCCAGGGAGCACCAGCCATTCAGGGACAGAATGTGGGCAGGGTACTGTGCTTCATGGATGGTGAGTGAAGAGAAGGGAGAGGAGACAGAGTCCAGAGCCCCAGGTCATTACACTGGATGCTGCTAACACACTAGCGGTCACTGACTAGCCTGGAGCTGAGCTGTGGTGACACTGAGTCCACTTCTGGGGAAGGTTACAGTGAGTCTGTCTTGAGCCTCTCCAACTGTCATAATTCAGTGGTCAGGAGCTTTGGAATGATTCACAAAGGCATTCTGAGTGTTCTAGTCAAGCGGTGGCAGTAGGCGAGGTCATTGTTCCCTTAGGGCACATGGAACACAGAGGGGCGGGGGGGCTAGCTCATGCTGTTTCCTGGAGAGCACAGCTCTTGCACAGCTCTTGTCATTTCAGGGCAGGTTCAGTGAGCACACCGTGACTCCTCAGGATGAGGTGGTGTGGCATAGGGGTTGAGTTTTTTTCTCTGGGGTCAGCTGCACCCGAGTGTGAGCAACTTTGCACGCCTACCGCTTCCCACTCACACCTCTGAGTGAGTGATTTTAGATCTCCGTGCCTCAGTTGCCTCATTTGTAAAATGGAGGTAATGATGCAAACGTGCAGCATCCCTGACAAGAGGATCTGGGGTCCTTCAGAATCTGAACGTGGTCCAGCGCATAGGCATCCATCAGAGGATCCTCGTTGAGAAGTGTGACAGAGCAATGGGGGGTAGGGGTGGGGATAAGGGAGACGAGGATGCACAGTGGATGAAGAAAAGTGGCAGGGTTACTAGTTTGATTTTGCTCTTCAATAAAGGAGCAATTTCCTAGTACCCTGGTGCTTGTCTAGGATCTTTCCCAATGTAGTGAATTTACAATGAGGCCAGTAGGGTGGGTCAACATGACTGATTATCCTGGAAGACAGGAAATATGGATACAGGGTTCACAGACACACACTGGGAAGGAAGACAACACAAGGACACAAGAGCAAATGGCTCCGGGACCATGGACCCAGGAACTGGAGTGATATGGCCAGGAGCTAAAGGCATACTGGGCTACCAGCAGCTGGCAGACACAAAGAAGGGTCCCAGTGGTGGGGGTGGGGTGGGGTGGGTGTACAGCCCGGCACACACAGGACATGGGTGAGGAACACACTGCTTAGTTTGTGGCACTTAGTCACAAAGCCACGGGAAACGGATTCAGGTGACGACCCTGATCGGTCAGGGGGTCATGGAGCAATGAGAGTTGTGGAGGCTGTTGCCTTGGTGATCAAGTGAGATGGGCATCCTGCTCACCATCTGTGTGATCTCTTCTAGTGTGATCTGATTGTCACCTGGGTCCTCCTGGGTCAGAGTCCTAGGGAGACGAAAGCACGTGAGTCCCAGCACACCTCTCTGGTAGAGCTCCCCTATGTAGCCCGTCTTCCACACCTCCTGATCCTTGCTTACTGCCCTTACCGAGAGGCACTGCCTCTCTCTGCTCCCGCCCCTCATCCCCCTCTGCTTTTACCGACTTATTCCTGATCCCTCTGTCTGGGAAAGGGCCCCTCCGTTAGCCTGAGGTTCCTACATTGTGTACGCATATGCCTAGACCCAGAGAGGCATAGTCAGGGACCTCTGAGGTCAGGCTGGGCCTGTGGCAGCCACTTCTGTGTGCACATGGAATGATGGGGTACACACGGTGAAGTATTGTCAGACTGGGAGGACCAGAGTGGACAGGAGACGTTTCTAGCTGGGATGCTCCTCAGGTGTGGCTTGATCAGAGATAAGGTGACACAGTAGAATGGAAGCCTAAGAGCCCCAGGTGAGACTGTGATGAGAGAGAAGTAAGTGTGTGTGGGGGGGGATGTGGTCAAGCTAACTAGAGTGAGTCTTGAGGGGTGAGGAGAAGAGAGAGTTAAGTACATAGAGCTCCCACCCCAAGCTTGGGTGTAGAGTTAGGGACCTGGGCCCTGAGTTGTCTGGGGGCTTACATCTACCCCGATACACTTTCTGCCCAGGCTGGCTACTATGGAGGGACAGGGCTCTGCCCTGTCATCCTAAGCTGTTCTTACCGGATGACGTTGGCCGCTGCCTTCCGCTCCTGTGTCAGAAGCTCTGGGTCATGCATGACCTCCTCCAGGAAGCTGATCACCTTGCTTTTGAGCTTACTGTTACTTTCAAAGTCCTGTGGGAGGATGGGTGAGTGGCTCTGGCTATAATTACCAAACTTGCCCGCCGTATGCTGGGGTTAGCCTGAAGGAGGGAGTTTTTTTTGTCTCTGCCCACGGTGGCTCCCCTGCTTTCCTGATCTTGTCACAACCTCCTGGAAGGCCACAAGTGGGGCCTCAAGCCTCCTAGGCACAGGGCCCTGAGACAAGACCAAGACCACCCCTCAGCTCTTGTATCCATCAATCAGGGAGGCCCAAAGCCTACCTGCCCTCTACCCGGAGACAAGTGGCCAAACAGAGCCCCTTTGCCTTCTTGGACTGTCCTTGCTTATCTTCCCTGGGTAATTTGAGCAGGTCCTTCTGGGAAAACGGAGTTCCCATCCTCCTGGCGACCCACTGTCTGTTACCCCTGGGAGGCAATTGCTCTGGAGCAGAGCCCACCCACCTGAGAGTGCTTGGAGACCCAGTGGCGGAGCACATTCAGCACACGGTTGGTGGCAGCTCTGCGGATCACAAACTCCTTGTCGCCATTTCTCTGGTCAGCCGGGAACCCTGGCAGTGCTAGTGGTGGAGGGAGAGAAGGACAGGAAGTGCTTTTCTTTCTTTCTTTCTTTCTAAAACATTTATTTACTATGTATACAATGTTCTGCCTGTATATGTGCCTGCCTGCCAGAAGAGGCAACAGATCTCATTATAGATGGTTGTGAGCGCCACCCCCGTGATTGCTGGGAATTGAACTCAGGACCCTGGAAGAGCAATCAGTGCTCTTAACCTTTGAGCCATCTCTCCAGCCCCAAGGACAGGAAGTAGAGCTTGCTTAGAATGATATGGTTCATTTGAGGGCCTTGGAGGAAAACCCCTTAACCGGATTCAGACCAAGTGAGACGTCATGAAGCCTCAGGGGATACAGTACTTCAATACCCAGCCTCTGCCACACTTGCTCCACCTAGAAGGTGCTGGAAGCTTCCCCTAAGATTATACAGGGTACCCAAGACCAGAACTCTCCGGGATCCCACGTCTAACCTTTGGTGTGGAACCGTTGCTGTGGGAGCGGGTGGTGAGAGGAAGGATGCCGAGGGCTATCTCGATTGACGTTCTTTGCCGTGAGTAGAATTTGACCAAGGACCAAAGGGGACTGGCTAGGGAGGAGGGGGCTCCAGGATGGCAGAACAGCACTGGTGGGGCCTGCAGGAAGAAAGGGATGAAGTGGATAGTCGCAGTTCAAACTGGATGGAGGGGAGGGTAAATCGAGGTGTGTGTGTGTGTGTGTGTGTGTGTGTGTGTGTGTGTGTGTGTGTATGTGTGTGTGTGTGTTTGTTTGTGTGTGTGTGTGTGTGTGTGTGTGTGTGTGTGTGTATGTGTGTGTGTGTGTTTGTTTGTGTGTGTGTGTGTGTGTGTGTGTGTGTTTGTGTGTGTGTGTGTGTTAGATAAGCTAAGGCTGCCCTTCTAGGAGTTGACAAGCAAAACAGCTAAGACTTTACCCCTTTGCTAGTGAAAAGCAGGAAGGAAGGGTGCAGAACAGGGTGTGTCCTAAACAGAGTTGCCCTGACTGCAGGTGTGGGTGTGCAGAAAGAGGGGCTCCATCCCAGCCTCCATGACAGGAAGAGCCAACAGGGCAAACAAAGGAAAGCAAGGCTTCACATCCAGTCAGTGAGGATAGCTTGCTGGAGCAGGGAGCTCTCCGGGGGCACCGTAGGAGGACCCACTGTGGCATCTGCAATGTGCACCAAACACCTGAGGAAGGGTAGACCTCATGCCTGTGGCTGTCACCCCTGCCTCAGGACCATGGAGAAGAGGAGTACACATAAGCAGAGATGCACACACACACCTGTGCTGGCCAAAGACATCCTGCGATACTTCTCCTTGTTTGGGGTGCCCTCATTGGCTCCCGCAGTTGCTATGGCAAAGGCAGAGGCCGCTGAGAGGGCGCTGCGGTTACTGTCCAGGTCCCGACATGAGGTCATCACGACTCCATTGTTGTAGTTAAAGAGTGGGAACTCTGTGAGGAGGGAAAGAGGGAGGGAGGGTGGGAGGGAGGGAGAGAGAGAGAGAGAGAGAGAGAGAGAGAGAGAGAGAGAGAGAGAGAGACAGAGAGAGAGACAGAGAGAGAGACAGAGAGAGAGAGTCAGTCCTTTAGGCTGGCAGACATTCAGTAGTTGGACGACATCCTAACCCTCAAAAGCCCAGGGCTGAAAAGAGGTTCCAGGGGTAGTTTGTGCATGTGTGGGGGGAGGAGCTTTCTTCCCTGTAAGAGTGGTGCCACAATATTCCTGTGAGTGATGCCTGTAATCCCAGCACGTGAGACACTTGAGAGCCTGCACCATTGCACCAGGCCCACTCAGGGAAGCTCAGCTAGTCTCTTGCTGCTTAGAAGTCTGGGAGCCACCTTTCTCTTTCTCTATCTCTGAGGCTCTCAACACTATCTTCTTGGCCTTGTTAGGCTTAGCCCTACTTGAGAAAAGCACCACGAGGCACCTGTGCTTTCAGTGTACCGGCAACTGATGCACGACCCACTCAAAACCTGACGTGCACAATTCATGTCAACAGGGTTATGGACAAGGTGGGACTTGAGGTCACTCTGCCTGGTTTGAAATTTTCCTTCAATTTTCGAGCCTCTGGAATCTCCTTTGGACAGTAAGGGTACATCCAAAGGCACATAGAAAAAGATCACAGAAGAAAGCACAAAATAAACACGGGACCTACTGGTTGGTAATAATGTGGACAAATAGCCACAGGTGCAACCCCAGAACCCATTAGCCTCATTTTGTAGGAGTCTGGAAAGCAATGTATACCATCACAGTGAAGGAGCAGTCTTTGAGCCGTGATAGACAGATGGGCTCACTTTAAAGACTCTGAGCCAGTCCTTTCCTTCTCTGTTTCCCCTTCCTCTTCCCTTCCATCCCCTTCTCTTCTTTTTCTGAGATGTGTCTTTCCCTTCTTTCCGGGACCAACTCTCACTCTTCATCTCTCCCTCTCTGAGGGAGCATCGCATCCCTTTTTCCCTTAACTTCCTGTTTGTTGAAGACAGCTCTCAGTAAGTTGCCAGGCTGTCTTGAACTCTCTCTGTAGCCCAGGCTGGCTTGGCATGCCTCATTCCCCTGGTGCAGACTCTCAAATATCTCCTCTCTCTCTCTCTCTCTCTCTCTCTCTCTCTCTCTCTCTCTCTCTCTCTCTCTCCCCCTCCCTCCCTCCCTCTCCTCCCCCCCTTTGGTGTTTTGAGACAGAGTTTCTCTGTGTAAACCGGGCTGGCCTCGAACTCACAGAGATCCTCCTGTCTCTGCCTCCCAAGTGCTGGTATTAAAGGCGTGCGCCACCACCACCAGGTACTCTCAAAGGTCTCAAGTGATGGGATTATGGGCATCACTCAGAGCTGGGTTTCAATGCTTGTTTCTGAAAATGGTTTCTTTTGAGATCTACTGCTGTGTCTGAGAAACTAGGCAAGGGCTGCAGAGTTCTCGGGCACCTTTGCTCTAAAGCTGGGAAGCTTGGCTCCTTACTGGGTTTCTTCTCAGGCACTGGTAGCAGGGGATTCTGGGATATGGGCTGCCCCATGCATGTGGAGGAAGAAGTTGGGAATGGCAAGTTTCCTTCTTTGGGAGGCAGGAAGACTGTCCTGGTGGCTGAGGGTCCCTGAGTCCTCTCCCACAATTAGGTGTCCCAGAGCCCTCTTGTGGGTACAGTAGTGTTTATGGGGACCAGAAAGTAGGGGGATGCTCAAAACCCCTGCAGGATTGTCGGTCTGAAATGTGAGTGGAAAAAGCCCCTATCTTCTAGAACTTCCCCCCAGTCTGTGATGGTAGGGTAGAACACAGACCCTTAAGTATGTCAGGAAAGTACTCTACCACCGAACTCCACCCCAGCCTTGCTTTTATTTAAAGATAAGAACAAACTAGGTTCCCTTCATGCATGTTGAAAGGATGAAAGAGCCCACCACACAGACAGAAACATGAGATTCCAGGGAACATTTCTGACTTGAGATCTTCCATGTGAGAGCCCGAGGTGCTGGGTCACTGGTTAGACAACACAGTCCTGCCTGAAGTTGGAATGACTTCACAAGATGAAGACCACGGCTTACCTTACAGCTAACATCCCACAACATCATCCCCCATCCCTGGGGTTTACGAAATAGAATAGGCACTGCCCCCAGGAATCCCCCATCAAACACAGTGGCAACACCAGCGTGCCTCCCCTTGATCCGACCTGCAGCTCTCTTCCCTCCTGGGCCCCACCTGCAGCTCCACACTGGGGAATGGTACCTGAAGAGTTTTTGGTTTTGACTGATTTTGGTGTTGATGGGGATTTGGTTGGCGATGCCTCGGTGTCACCATCGTCGCTCTGGTTCTGATCAACATCAGACTCTTCTTTCACGGAGACTTCAGAGCCTGGGGGGAAGAGAAAGACTCACACTCTCCTCAATTATCCATTGGTGGGAAAACTCACATCTGGAATTTATCAAAACAAAATGAGTAACAGGAGTCTGGTACCCAGGTGATGACCGTTCAACAGTTTAGGTGCCACAGGCACTATCAGAACCTTTCACGTGCTCATGGACGGTGTGGGTCTCCAAGATAGCTTGTTCTTTTACCAGGACTTCCCAAAACTTAATGGGACACCTAGGTTTTTGTTAGAATGCAGATTGTGGGGCCTGGGGATATAGCCCAGTGGCAGAGTACTTGCCTAGTCTACCCTACGTAAGGTTTTAGGGTCAGTCCTCAGTGGAACGGGTGAAGACAGGTTGTCATACAGTTCCTGTCTATGTGGAACACAAACTTTCTTTCTTTCTTTCTTTCTTTCTTTTTGAGATAGGATCTCATGTAGCCTAGGCTAGCCTTGAACTGTCTATGTAGCTAAGGATGACTTCTCTTGCACCTGCCCTCTAAATTCTGGGATTACATAATTTACAGGCATGCACCAGTCATACTAGATTTTATATAGTGTTCAGGTTGAATCTAGGGCTTTGTGCTAGGTGAGCACTCTCTATTTTTTTTCATTGAAAATACATTTTCATACAATATATTCTGATTATGGTTTCCCCATCTCCTTCTACAACCTTTCTACCCTCCTCACCCACCCAAATCACACTCCTTCTTGCTCTATATCATTAGAAAGCAGACATATAAACAACAACAGTAACAGAAAGCACACAAAAAAAAAACCCAGAAAAAAGAGCCAAATTAAAAAAAAAAACCCACAAGAAATATACACAGACTCAGAGGCATATACATTTGAACACACAGAACTCCCATAAAGACACAAAAAATGGAAAATATAATATATAAGATCAGACAAAGCATTATGAGACAAGAGAAAACTCCAAAAAATGCCATTGAATTAATTTTGTGTTGCCATCAGCTGTTGGGCGTGAGGCCTGTCCTTAAGTGTGGTTTGTATACTCAGTGAGACTCTGTTGGAGAAAATTGGCTAAAAAAAAACAACAGTTATCAATCGGAGACGGCTTCTGGGTTAGAGATGGGGCCTAGGCAAACACTCTTACCAACTGAGCTACATTTCCAGCCTCAATGCTTGCATTTCTAACAAGCTTCTGGTGATGCTTATGCGGCTGAGCAATGGACCACAATGACTAGCAAGTTGTTTTTGTTTCTCATGAGATATCTTGGGTAGCTGCCTGTCTGACTTGCCAAGAGTAGTCCTGTTTTAGAGCCCATCTATTGCTTCTGATCTGAAGTCAGTATTAGTCTTCTAATCATGGGAAAGTCAGGACCTACATATTCTTTGTACAGTGTTTTGGCTAAAAAATTGTGTGTGTGTGTGTGTGTGTGTGTGTGTGTGTGTGTGTGTGTGTGTGTACACACACGAGCGCATGTGTATGCCAGAAGTTGACAAGTGGCTTCCTTAATTGTGCTCCACTTAATTTTTTTGAGATAGGGTCTTTCCCTGAACCTGGAGCTCACAATTCAGTTAGATTGAGCCTCATGTCTCTGTCTTTTTAGCACTTGGGATTATAGGGGTATGCCTCTGAGCCTGGCATTTTAATGTGGGTAATATTGAACTTAGTTCCTCATGCTCCTGTGGCAAGCACTTTCCCAATGGAGCCATCTTCCCAGAGCCTTGAGGTGGTGGTGGGGTGGGAGGAAGGAATGTAACCTCTCCAGGCCTCAGTTTCCCTAACTATAAGGAGAAAACACTTGAGCCTGTTTATAAAGCCCATTGGAAGCTACAGGTCTCTTTAGAAAAGTCTACCCAACCAGCTCACAGAAGCACAGGGTTAGACAGATTGAGGGTCCCTGGGTCACTCATTAAGAACTCTGGTACCAGGTGGCTTTGTAGAACTGACTAGGGCCACATTCCACAAGGTAACAATGGGATCTCACTGCAGATTTGTGCTGGAAAAAATTCTGAGCTTCACACTGTTGCCTAATGATCCCAAACATCACACACATGGGATGGTTCTTGGCTTCTCTGGCAAGCTGTTACCTTAGCTACCAACTTACAGCTGTGTGAGCTGTGCACATCATCTATTTGCACCATGGGAATGTCCTTAGTGGTGGAGCCTCGATGGCTCCTCTTCTCCCCAGCTGTGCCCTTTTCAAAGGCTGGGGCTTGTGATCAGCTCAAGAATGTATACACACACACACACACACACACACACACACACACACACCTACACAAATGCGCACAGACAGGCACACACACCCATACACACATAGAGACATATACACAGAGAGATAAACACATGCAGATACACACATATAGACAAATACACACAGACACACAGACACACACATAGCAAGACTATGCTGGTAGTTCCTGGCATATGGGCTGATATGAGCTAACTCAACCAACTGGGATCCTTCTAGAATGATCAGGAGAGGCTGTAGACAGGAAGGCACTGGTTGCCCCAGCAGGATCTTGGTCTCTGCCACCACCTTTGGTGTTTCAGTGTGCTGAGCTGTTCCTAGAGCATGCAATGCCTTCCTTCTTCTTCTTCTTTTTTTTGTTTTTGTTTTGTTTTGTTTTTTATAGACAGAGTTTCTCTGTGTAGCCTGGGCTGTCCTGGACTCGCTTTGTAGACCAGGCTGGCTGGCCTTGGACTCACAGCGATCCACCTGCCTCTGCCTCCCGAGTGCTGGGATTAAAGGGGTGCGCCACCACACCCGGCCACCTTCCTTATTCTTCAGCATTTTGTGTTGCACTATTTTTGTCTAGAATGTTCTCCCTTTCTATTAGTGAGCATTAAATCTGACAAGATCCATTATGAAGCCTTCTCTGGCCCTCCTGATAGTGGCCCCAGCCTATCCTCTGCACCCTTTTAGCACCTTTCAAACGTAACATGCATCAGTGTTTGGTCTGGTCCCCAAGCTAGACTGTGAATCCTGAGGGCAGGGGCCAACGAGATGATCTGAGTAAAGGGATGCAGGATGCTACTGTGGGATGGAGAGGGAATGCACAAATCCGAGAACTTCAGCTGACACTCATCTAGAGTTTGGCCATATCCTGGGAGTTTCTGCTGGCCTCACCTTGGCAACCTATCCCTTCCACATGGCTACCAGTTTGCACTGCCTGTACCCTGGCCTTCCAAGGCCAGCACAGCCAAGCTTTACAGTGATAAGTGCTAACAGGATGGTTCTGTTCATGCGTCCACTCACTTTGCTTGCTAAGGGCTGAGGGCTCCTCAGGATTCTCTGGAGTTGGAGTTGGAGCTGGGGTTGGAGTTTGTGTTGGGGTCCGGATTGGGGTTTGGGTTGGGGTTGGGTTCGGGGTCGGGGTCTGTGTTGGGGTAGGAGTTGCGGTTGGTGTCGGGGTCGGGGTCGGGGTCTGGGTTGGGGTAGGGGTAGGGGTTGTGGTTGTGCTAATGGTTGTGGTTGTCATTGTAGTCATGGTTGTGGTCGTATCGGTCTCGTCTGGAGTCTTGCTGGTGAAGCTGCTGGTCACACAGAGCTTGCTGGTGTCCAGCGTGGCCTTGCTGAAGGGAGACATGGGTGAGTGCATGCTGGCGAAGCCATTGGAGCTGCAGCCGAGTGCTGCCAGGTCCAGCGCCTTGCCTCCTGTGATGATGGGGATGTTGAGGGACAGCTTCCGCCGGCGGCTTGGGGACGATGTGCTGATGGACAAGGGTGGTGGTGAGGAGAACTTGCGCGTGGCACGGGGGGACTTGGGGGGCTCTCCGTACAGAAGCTTGTTGTTCTGGCCGCTGGCAAACAGGAGCTCCAGTGACCTGTGGGGAGGGGAGGGAAGAGGGAGAAAGAGCCATTGGTGTAGACTTGCCCACCTGGCCTGTTTCCTATAGGGCTCAGAGTACCTGATGGCGTGACAGTGTGTCCCTTATGGGCATTATCCTTGAAGCCTGGGGGGGGGGGTCCCTGCACAGGGTTGTGATTAGAGGGTTTGCAGGGCCTGAGTTTCTGGTGGTGAGGGTGATTCTATGTGATGCTCCTACCTCAGCCTTCTTCCTGAGGTATTATGGCTCCTGACTGCAGGCCTCTGCAGAGCCTCTATCCACCCATGAGGTTACTCTCACCTCCACGCTCTGCCCTTGTCCTTACAGTGGTCCTAAGGGATGCCTTGTGAGTGGAGAAGCTCAGGGATGGCCTAGTGACTCATCTGATGTCATTACATGTCCACTGGGTTTGGAGGGGTGGAAATGCAGCACCTTAGCAATCCTGAGGCCAGGCCTGCTTTTAAGGCCACCTCAGCTGCAGTCTTCTAGGGGCTTTGTGGGAAGTCTCTTGGCCTTTCTGGGCCCTAGCTTGCCACTTGGAGACCTTCAGTGATGTAGGTGTGAAAGATAGCTTGGAGTGGTGGCACATGCTTGCAATCCCAGCCCTCAGGGAGGCAGAGGCAGGAGGATTGCTGTGAGTTTGAGGCCAGCCTGGTCTACAAAGAGAGTTCAGGACAGCCAAGGCTAACCAGAGAAACCCTAGAGAGATTGGGGGGGAAGGGAGGGAGAGGGGGAGGGAGGGAGGGAGAGGGGGAGAGGGAGAGAGGGGGAGAGGGGGAGAGGGAGGGAGGGGGAGGGAGATTGAGGATAGCCTCAGAGCCAAGGTGGCCAAATGGGTCTGTCCACTGGAGGATGTACCTTGAGCACACCATAAAGGAACCTCCCTTTAAAGCATGATGGGTAAACAGAGCAGGGGCACCTTCCTGCCATTTTCTCTTCCTCTCATTTTTCGTTCTTTCTGTTAAAGGTGGGCCTTATGTTTCCGAAAGGGATGTAGGGAGGGGAGAAAGGTAGATATCTCTTGGCTTTCCTGACCGAGGTGCATGGGGTGGGGGCTAAAGGGGGCTTAATGAGCAGCAGCATGGGTGGCCAGGCCTTGAGGGTCTCTGGGCTGTGAGGAAGGGAGGGACAGCGGAGTGACCCTTCCCTAGAGGATGTAGTCTTCCCAGCAGAGCTCTAGAAGGTTCCATAGCCAAGGATGCCCTTGTGTTTCTGCTCCTTCCACTCACAGCTCCAGAGCTTTGGGACCACCAGGCTTGTACTATCATGCCCACTCTCCTTTTGGGGGGGGGAGATGGCCTCCAAATGCATTACCTCTGTGGTCTGGGAATGATGTGTGCCATCACATCCTCACTTCTGGGACAGCCTCTTTTTCAGTGACCTCAATGTCATGGAAGTGTGCGGGCTCAGGAGGGGTGTACGTACCTGGATGGGATTCTATATATAATGTCTAAATAAATTTAAGTGTGTGTGTGTGTGTGTGTGTGTGTGTGTGCGCGCGTGTGTGTGCGTGTGCGTGTGCGTGTGTGTGTGTTTTTGGGGATGTTAGGGTCATAGAGCGAATGTGGAAGCCAGAGGACAACTTGCAGGAGTGGGCTGTCTCCTTCCACCATGTGGGTTGCAGGCTTCGTAGCAGGTGACTCTGCCCACTAAACCATCGTGTCAGAGTCCAGGGCTTCTTGCAGACGCTGATGGCAAGGAGTGTGCATGCACCTGGCCGGAATGGCGCTGATGGGCTTCTTGTAGATGGTGATCAGCTTGTCTAGGACCACCACAGCGGTGGTGAAGACCCGATAGGAGTGCAGGAAGGTGTTGAGGAAGTCAATACTCAGGAAGCGAAGGTCCGTCAGGCGCTCCAGCAGCCGCTCCACGCTGGCGTACCGGATCTGCAGCACTTTGCAGGAGTTCATGGTTTTGCTGAAGCGAATGTCAACGTCATCACAATATAAGGAGGCATCAGACCTGCAGAGGGTGAAGGCGGGAAGAGGCGACATGTGTGCAGATGTCAACATCATCACAATATAAGGAGGCACTGGACCCGAGGGAGGACTGAGGGAGGAGAAAGAGGAGACGAATGTCTAAGGTTGTTGGGGCCAGTGGCGTCTCTTCACCAGGCCTGGGCTGAAGCTACCACTAGGCCATCTTGTCAACTTCCCAATCAAGAACAGTCTTCCTGGAAACTTCAGAAGAAAAACCCCAAGAAAGAACTGTAAGTCCTTTCCCTCAAATTCTAAAAATCCTTCACTATGCAGCACTTGTCCCCCACAACAGTATCAGAAAAATACAAACTTCAAAAAAAGTGCTTCCAGATTCCCAACACACACAAGAATTTTATTCACATAAAAATGTGCATATTTATGTCTCCAGTGGCATTGTTCATAATAGAGCAGAATGGAAAAAACTCACAAATGAGCATCAGCAGATGAATGGACAAAAAAGTACAGTGGGATGTTACTCAGCCGTGGAAAGGAATAAAGCAATGGATCTATGCTACAACGTGGACAAGCCTTGAAGGCATTATGCTAAGTAAAACAGGCCATGCACACTATGGCTCCATTTATAAGAAAGCACAGAACGGCAAACCACAGTAGCAGGAAGTAATCTGGTGGATGACAGGTGCTGGGTGGGCACAGTGGGACTGACTGTTCATATGTAAGTCATCTCTTCTTTTCGGCAGCGGTGGGTGATGGAAGTATTTTAGAAGTAGATGCTGGTGTGAGTTGTACAACATAATGGATATACTGAAATCTACTGAATTGTGCTTTTAAAGTGGAGGAATTTATGCTGTGTGAATATATCTCAATTAAAAAAAATAGGGCCAGGTGTGGTGGTACACATCTTTAATCTCAGCACTTGGGGGGCAGAAGGCCATCTTGGTCTACTTTGTGAGTTCTAGACCAGCCAGGGCAACACA
Organism: Acomys minous; assembly: GCF_964271855.1. Classification (NCBI taxonomy): domain Eukaryota; kingdom Metazoa; phylum Chordata; class Mammalia; order Rodentia; family Muridae; genus Acomys; species Acomys minous. Next base: position 32,112,398 of record NC_140495.1, read on the forward strand.
GCAAGACACTGTTAAAACAAAACAAACAAAACAAAATGTAATACGGGGTGGGGAGTTTTTGACAGGACTTAAGGGAAATTCCAGTGTTCTAAGAGAAGAGAAAATAAGAAACCAGCTGCTGTTTTTCTGCCTTGAGGTGTCTCTAGGTTTTGGCGGGTGCCTGGCCTGCTGTGCAGGAAGCTGGCTGGCAACACCATGTCAACTTGGGGTCCACAAAGGGTACAACTTTCAGAGAAAGACCACGAGGGAAAAAAAAACCTGTCCTCCAGCAGAGTGGAATGGTCTCTTGGATGTGGCTAAGGCTCGGGCACTTCTTGTGGTCTTGTAGTACAATATGCTAAAGTGGTAATCTGTGCTCCTGAGACTAAGTGGGCAAAGCGGTCTCACAGACGTAATGCCCCCTGGGATGCTCAATAGAAGAACCACGAAATCTTTCTAGAGAGATACTTCTCAACCAGGCTCCACAGCCTATCAACAGGTAAATCCTTAGTGACAGTCCTAAATTGAGACGCACACAAGGAACTAAGCCCCTTGACATAACAATAGCTGATTTAGACTGAACCCCCCTGATCTCCATATGCTTTTTCCTCTTCACTTCTCTTTCTCTTTCCTTTCTAGTTTGGGACAGTGTTGTCATGTGTAGCCCAGGCTTGTACAGAGTCTAAAATCCTTCTGCTGCAAGTGCTGGGATGACAACTGTGTACCAGCAGCCATTATAAAATTTCTAGCGAGTCTAGGACAGCCAAGGCTACACAGAGAAACCCTGTCTTGAAAAAACCAAAAAATAAAAATAAAAAATAAAAAACAAAATAAAAATAAAAATAAAAAAAATCTTGGCCTACAAAGTCATCAGTGCAGTTGGCCACAGGCCTATCAAGACCTTTTTCTTCTCATAGCTCCCAGAAGCTATTACTGATGAAGCTGGCTTTGTAAGGCCTCTCACCATGAACTTCTAACTTACGTGCCAGCGTGGGTGGGCAGCACAGGAGTTTATATCTCTTCCATCTCCTCAGCTTTTGTAGCACAGGCCACTCTGCTCTTGACCTCACTTTGGCTACTCCTTGAGCATTTATTTGGTAGACGGACTCTTAACTCTCTAATAGAAGAAGGAGCCCTCGGGGCCTGTCAGGTAGCCTGAGATGGACTTACTGAAGTCTTTCCCTCTGGCCGTGGTGATCACTGCATGGGTAGGAATCTGTCCCAGGCAAGACCTTCCCAAGGCTTTTTCTAGGACTTTCTAAAACTGGCTCTGTCCTTAGGTCCCATTCCTCTGTGGGCTGCCAGGATATGAGAGTTAGTCACTCAGGTCACAAGGGGGAACTGAAGATGGAGCGATGGGTTTAAACTGTGTGCGAACTTAAGATCAATGGCTTCTTCTGGGCCACTGTGTGAGGCAGTGCTAGATGAAGGCTGACCCATAGCAGACTCCCTTTAATAACAAGAGGGTGAAGTATATTTGAGCTTAAGCAAGGACTCTGAAGCTGTGTTTTGTTGTTGTTTTGTTTTCTGGGTGCAATCATGTTCCCCCCCCCTTTTTAAATTTGACTACTGAAAAATCTCAGAGTGAAATGCAGTGTTCACTTGATTTTTTTTTGTCCTTCTTTCTTCCTTCTATTGCCCTCTATTCACTGTACATTGAAGACCGTATCTTGGTAGTTGTTTCTACTTTCAGATAGTAGCTCAATTAGATCTTTTGTGTTTTGGGTAGGATGTTAATAGAGGAGTGTATAAATAAACAAATAAACAGATGTTCTTATTGAAAGGATAAGCTTGAAAAATCTTATCATAATGAGCTGCCAGAGCAAAGAGTACTTAAAGAAACAGAATTCAGCGTATACTGACTGCTGAGGCGAGAGCAGGCTTGCATAGGTAGTTGTTACCTTTCTCACCACTGTGACTGGAGTAACTTAAGGGAAGACAGCTTAGTTAGGTAGCCCAGCTCAAGGCAGGGTGGTGGCACAGGGTCAGGGCTGAGTAATGGCACATGGCTAGCTTACGTCTTGATGAATCTGGAAGCAAGACACGTTTATAACTCTCAAGCCCTTTTGCCCTCTAGATAGTCACTTCCTCAAACTGGTCTCAGCCGTCTACAGGCTCAACAACGTCCCAGAATAGTGTCATCATCGGGGTACTTAAGTACTGAAACATATGAACCTGTGTGGGGTCCTTCACATTCAAATCATAACAGCATCCTTGGGTCCAGTGTGATGGACACTGCTTGATCCTAGCTCTATCCTTGTTTCCTAGACAACACCTATTCCTCAGTTCTTAGTCTTCTCATCTGTGACCTGGAAATAAAGCCTTCCACAAAGCTTTCTCGAGAGTAGACTGAATGAACCAGTTTAAGAGGCCTAGCACAGTGCGTGGAATACAGGAAGCTGTAAGTGATTGACAGCTCTGAATTTCCTGGTTCTGCAGAGGGCATGTTCCACTCAAGGGTACAGACAGAGGTCCGAGGAACTGAGCAACAGATTTGTTTTCTATTTGCACCATGTCTAAGGTGCCTTCTTTGGGAGCTGGTGGTACAGCTGGGTGGTAGAGTACTTGCTGAGCATATGTGAGGCCTCAGGTTCAACTGGTGAGCACTTTCTCTGGAAATAATGGGGTTTGAAATTTCAATAAATATTGATATTTCCCCAAGCGCTCCCAGTGATCAGGAGGGAGAATCTAGGAGGTGGAACAGCAAATTAGGGTAGTGTGTGGACAAGTAGTGGTTCCCCATTATCCCAGTCCTGGCTATACAGTGTCCTTCTGCCTCGTCTCTCCCAGATGCACTGACCAGAGGGGAAGTTGGATAAGTGGTCCCAACCCATAGTATGCAGAATAAACCACAAAGCCTACATTAAGAATGACATATCAAATGCAACCATCTCAAAGAAACATAGGGAAGGCCTTATCTAACTCAACTTTGCTGCAGGACACAGAACATTTTACAAACCTGAGCATCAAGTCAGCTGCTCAGCCCTTTGCTTTTTTCCAGCTGATACCATTGCTCCCAAGGCCTCTATCAGAGTGGCCACCAAGGGGATGGAGCTGATACCCTTGGGGTATAGCCCTACCACTTACAGAATAAAACCCAATAGCTTGCCAGACACAACATTGTTAACTGAATCCCACATACCTCACCAGCCCCATCTTTCACCACATGGTGTAGATTGCTGTGTTGGTTAATAAAGTCTGAGTGTGCTATAAAAAGCTCAGAGAAACAAGAAGTGAAATTAAGTATAGAAATAGCTCGTGAGACATAGCACGCACGCATACAAACTACAGCATCTGTATGCTGAATGTGTAAAGGATCAACGGATTGTATGGGCACCAAGTGTTTACTTATTATAAATATGGCCCAAAGGATGTTCAATATTCACCAAGTCTTAAGCTAGACATCCCATGTGATGATACCCACATGCAGATAACGTCACACCTGTTGGTTAGGCTAACTGATCTGCTCAGCTATGTCAGGCATATGTGCCTTTCTACGTCTTGGAGAGGGCAAATGTGTACCACAGAACCAAGTACCTTCTATAGTTTGGGCCTATTCACCTAACTTTCACTCTAGTCTCCGCATCAGGGAAGGTTTGACACAACATGGGGGAAAGGCAGGGCAGGAGAGCACTGTGTAACTGAGACTCAGGTAACGTGGGGCAGGCACTTGACTATAAGCCATTCTCACCTACTATTCCATTTCTCCACTCCCAAACCTGCTTTCTAAGCTCTGTTTCAAATGGACTCACCAAACCTTATGGTGAAACATCTTAGTTTGGTCCTTGAGCCTGTTTGCTCCAAGGCCCACGGGATAATTGGTCTAATCAGGTCCCCAGAGACCACTGTTCACCCAGGTCACTGCCTGCATGGCATTCTGCAATCCCCATGGGATTACTCATTGTTTCTCAAACACACCGCACTGTCCTGAATCTGAGCAAACTCTCACACCATCCCTGCTTCCCAGAATGCCTTTCTATTTAACAAACTGCAACTGGCCTTAGACGCCAGCTCTGGGTTCCCTTTTCCAGGAAGTCTTGCTCAACTGTGTCAAGTGAATCAGTCCCTCATCCCCTGAAACCTTCTGGTGCCAAACAAACTGTCTTGTGGCATTCACCCTCCTCCCAGCAGGGTGGCATTTCACTGTGTCTCTTTGGCTCACAGAACAGCTCTTCCTATTGGTCCCACTGCCAACACAGCTGGGTGTTTCTGCAGTAGAGGTGAGAGGACTAATACCTGACCAGTGTCAAAGAGTTTTAAGGGGACTGGGGGCACCCAAAGCTATCTCTGCCGGTCCTCAGCGATGTAGGAGAAACTCGAAGTAATAAAATTGATGTTACAAAGGATTTTCTAGTCAACTTGCTTAGGAGACATTAAGTCACACAAAGTAGAGTTTAGGTAACCAAGGGAGCTAAGTGGTACCCTAACTAGCTTGCTAGAGACAACTCAAGCTTAGCACTGATGAGAAAGGACTTATGTCAAAGTTTGTTTACTAGGGATTCATCTCCAACTGGGTTCCATTCCAATGACAAAGAAGGCACCCCTAACTTAACAACCAGCCATTAGGCCCACTCCCAGATCAATACCATGCCTCTAAGAGGCAACTCAAAGGGGCAACACGGGGTGACATCTGTTGTTAAGACCTGGAATACCATAAAACATAATTCTGTTGATGGGCAAAATGGCCCGAGGCAGCAACTATTCAAAAAGAACAACACTGGTGTCCTTGAGAAGCAACTGGCAATATCATCACTGTATAAATCTATTTGCCCAAATGTCAAGACTTGTAGTCGCTGGTCTCTGTTTAAATTGTTGAAAATGTAACCAGTGATTGGGACCTTAAGACACGTAAGAAAGAAGAACATTTGGGGAATGGATAAACCAAAGGTGTATATAGGCTGGGAGAGTCTGTTGAAGGATTGTTCCCTGTTGTGCATTAGCCAGAACCAGTCCCGTGCTGTCATGAAAGAGTTTTTCCTTCATCTCTAAACGTGCAGAGTGACTTCTCACCAGGAAGGTATGTAACAGAAATACCCAATAGGCTCACCACATGCTTGTCTTTATCTTGGTGGCAAGTGTGAGTACAGGACTCTGACATCCTTCAGATACTAAGTCCTGTGGTATCTACTTATCCCAGAGCACTCATGGGAAATAGTGGAGAGGCCAGCCATAGTCATCACAGGCCAGGGGGCGGTGCGGTCCTGGGAGGTACCCACTGACATCATCAGGCTTGGGATTCAGAGGTTGAGGTGGGAGCCAAACAGCCAAGGCACTACAGGGTGAGGGAAGGGAGGAGAGGGAGGTGGCATATGAGGTGGGAATCCCTGGCCAAAAGATGTTTCAGGCAGTTTATGGATGCTGTGCAGGGGCTGGAAAAACTGCGTACAACAGGACGTTATTCCTCTTGTCTCGAAGGACTATTCAAACAGATGCACTGGCCCTGCAGCTGCACCCTGCAATTAGGTTTTTTATGTATTTTTGAAATGTTCTATGTATTTATTTTGTAATTAGAAGAAAAATCCCTAGGAAACAGTATGTAGAATTTTCATTCTGAATATTATATTTTAAATGGCCCAATATGAAGAATAACCAAAATGTAAATAAAATTTATTTAAAAAAAAAAAGCCAACATGTGCAAAGCCAACGAACCACGACAAAAGCTGCACCAAAGCAGCCATCCGAATGGACATTAACTCAGAACACAAAACCATCCCCCGTCATAAAACACAGCATCTTTCCAGCCCCAGGGCTCGCCCTGTCCAGGTCCTAGTGTATCTGAGTGGTGCTTGGTTTTTGGAGACAAGTTGAGGGCACTTACTTGATCATCTGTGGCACGGTGACCTTGGAATTTTCTTCAAATGCATTCATCATGAGCCCATTGCACCGAATGTTATCCACGCACTGGAAACAGAGGGGACCCTAGGCTCAGAACCCAGTCTTCATACTGGGACCCAGACCCACCTGGAGCTCTCCCAGCCTGAACACAGGGTCCTCACGCTTCAAGTGCACTTCCAAGGCCAACAGAGACTTTTGGAAGTCTAGTGACCTCGGGGGACTGACTTGGCCTTCTTGAGTCTGTTTCTTTATCTGCCCAGATGGGTTTAATGGCCCCTGTTTTACCAGGGTGCTTTCCAAGCAGATGCATCAGACTCTGGCCACTCTGCTGTGTCCTTTGAGGCCAGAGTGAAGGATGGGGGATCCCCACAATGATCTGGGCTCTTGGGAAGCTGCCTAGGGAGCTTGTCCTCTGCCCATGCCCTGTGTCAATGCCCTGATGCATGGGGAGCAGTGGGGTGGGGGTGGGGGTGGGGAGCGCAACACAGGCTGGCAGCAGGGATGATGAAAGGATATTTACTCAGTCCCTGAAAAAAAATTCAAAAATGAAATTCCGCATTCAATAAGAAGAGCCCTCCCAAACAACACTTAAAGATACATCTTTTGAGCCTAGTGAAGTGCTCTATGCTTGGCACTTAGGAGGTTGAGGCAGGAGGATCACAAGTCTCACACAAGCCTGGGTTACGTTAGTCAGATTGTCTTCAAACAAAAAACCAAAAGCAACCAAATATGGAGAATTAATCTGAGGGGTGGGGGCAGGGGGCTCCCTAGCCCTCTACCCTGGGGCTTAACATTTCTGCTGAGGAGAAGGTCCCTCCTAGATGAAGGCTGCGGGGTCTCCATGTACATCACAGAATCTTAGTGGCCTTCAGGTTGTGTGTTAGTGGAGGCCACAGGAGGTCACTGGAAAGTGAAAGCTGGCACAGTGGGTGGCAGGTGCCCTCAGGCCCAGTCCCTGTGCCAAAGCCAGGACAACAGAGGAAGTAGCACAAAGGGGAAGATTTCTGGTTTTTTTTTTCCCCCTAGTCAAATTTCTCCACCCACCAGAAGGGGGAATATAGAAATCTGAGACTCTTTTTCAAGCTCATTCTGCAGGTAACTCTAGTCAGAGTGCTGTGGAGACCGCAGAGGAACCCCGGGAAGCTGCCAGGATGGCTCTTGAAGGGAAGATGGCTGGGAGACCCATATTCATGAATATCAGCCGTGTTGCTAGTGGGTAAAGGTCCCTATGGATCCCTTTAGCAGGGCAGCCAGCCTTTGATGGGACAGGAAAGGATCTGGTTTGATCTTTCCATTTTTCTCCAGAACATGCTGTTTTTTGGGGGTGGGGTGAGGTGGGGTAGGGAGAGGGTAAAACTCAAAAGAATACACTATGCATAATCCCACTGTGCCTCGGTCCTCAAGATGGGTGGGTTGCCAGAAGGCCTAGCCACCTCGTATCCCTCGGACCAGGCAATGATGATGTCTGCAACGTTTATAGACTGTGCAGGCATTCAGTTTAATTTAGAGTTCCACAACATGAAGGTAAATCTGCGGTGTTTTACTATTGCTCTTTATCTGGAAGGTTCTTTCAGTCTTTTTTTTCCCCCCTCAACCAAACCCTGCTTTGAAGCAAGGCACAGAGGTAAGAGGGCAGGGAGCTAGCGAAGGAGGCCCTTCAGGTACAGTCCAAGCCCCCAGGACACAGGGAAGGAAGCCAACCATAGCTGTCCTTTCTGCTGCCAACTGGTCTAACACACCCAACCAGTTCTGCAGAGCGAATGGCCACAGTCAGACACTCTGGGACCTGGCTCCTGCTTTTGAGGGGGGAGGGGAAGGGATGGGACTGCCCTTTGTCTCTTGGAGCCCAAGCCAGGATCTGCTGACAGCCCCATTAGTTGATTCAACTTCCCACCTCTTGCACTTTCAGGTGCCCCAATGCCTTGGGCTGCTGCTGACTTTCCTGGAGAAGTCAATCCTTCCTGCTTAATGGTTAAATAGGGTAGGGAGAACAATTCTACTGCTTGCAACAGGCAAAGGGGCAAAATTCCATCTTTCTCTGGCATATGGATGCTGGCCTGGACCTCAGGAGCCTGCCCTGGTTTGCTGGAGTAGGTGCCCATGAATCTCAGGACTGTGGAGCTTCAAGCTGTGCTGCATCTGACCTCCTTAGATGGTAGTGCCGAGACTGTGTGTGTGTGTGTGTGTGTGTGTGTGTGTGTGTGTGTGTGTGTGTGCGCGCGCGCGCGAGCGTGTGCGCGCGTGTGCATATAAGGACCTGGAAAGCAGAATGATGTACAGACACCTTTGTTATTCACAGGTCTGGGCACTGGAAAGCAGAGCCTGAAAGTCTTAAAGCTTTAAACCCATGCTGCAAATGGTACCCATAGGTTGAGTCAGCCCGGCCTGGGCCTCTGGACCTGGAGGGCTCTGGGCTTTCCCATGCAACAATACAGCTCTGCCCTCTCCATCTAGGTCCCTCCCCAGGCCAAACATGAAGGGACAACAGTGCTCTGAGGAACAGGCAATGCTGCTCACCTGGCTGATGTCACTGGTCCACGCTGCCTTCTCCTGTCTGGATGAGGCCACCAGGATGACTGTGAAGGGTGGGGAATCCTTTGGCTCCACCCCGATCTTAAAGTCCAAGTGGTCTATGTCCTGGCCAGTTCCTTTGGCTTTTCCAGTGACAAAATATTTAGTTAGCAGAGTGAGTGTGGGTGCTTGTGGGCTGGATAAGGTTCTCTGGTCCCTGACTTAGGCACCAGTAGAGGATCTGGGAGTATTCTGACTGCTCCTTTTAGAATAGTGTTTTAGGATTTTGGCTGAGTGAGAGTCACCCTTTCAAAAAGGAGAAGACTGAAGATCTAGCACACATTAGTAATTTATAGGCACACAGATTCTTGGCTCAGAGCTTGAGTCACTGAGGGTACATCTTCTGCCCTCCCTGCACCAATGGGTTCTGACCCAGGACACAGCTAACTCTACTAGCAGGGAGGCAGCTGGGCCTGGGTTAGACGGGGGCCTCAAAACCCAGCCCTTTCTACTAACACCTGGGACAAGAAACATTGACATCTGAAACTGTTGTGGACTGGGCTGAACATTCAGCTTGGTTTACAGCTCCCTGATGTGAAAGTAAATCCTAGGTATTTTATTGCTGATCTTCAACTCTCTTTTGCTTTTCTCTTTTCAGTGCCAGGGATCAAATCCAGGGCAAAACACATGTTAGACCCTGGGACTCTTGGGAGTTGTTTACTGGAAAGACTAAGTTCACAGTTTTAGGATCTTTCTGGGGGCGGGGAGATGGAACACAATGGTCAGCTATCTGCCTCAGCCTGGGTTGTTCTCTTGCCTTTTTGCATCCGGGTCAGGGGCTACAAGGTATCAGCTGATACAGTGTATCCTGAAAAGCCCCAACCCTGCTGAATGAGCATGCCGGATTGCATGCATATGTGTGTTTGTGGATGTGTGCAAATGTGTGTGCGTATGTGTGTGCATGTGTGCGCGCACGCACATTTGTGAATCTGTGTGACCGTGCTTACAAATTAGCAACTTGGACACTGACCTTCCTCATCCGTGTTTTCTGGTTCCTCCAATAAGGTGCAGTCGATGAGGGATATGACTCCATTCTGAAAAAGAGCAGCAGGCACCACTTTGGACCAGGCGTCCATGTTCTAGAATAGAAGTCCCAGAACACCAGTGCTGGGAAGGGCCTCTATCCCAAACAGCCACACGTTCACACACACATATATGTGGCACAGGCCGAGTGGACATTCTGCTTTGCAGGCAAAGGACGTTAGCTTGCTGTACAAAGCCCACCAAGGTGGGTGAAATGAGGTTTTCCTCATGGAGACCACTCCTGATGAAGGCTTAGGTCAAGCTGTGGGCAGATGGGCCGGAATCTGTCCTGTTTAGCTTCCTCTTGCTGCATCAGCATCTCTGAGAATTACCTCATAGACCTAAATCTATAAAAATGTGAAATCGTCTGTTCTTGGCCAATCCCTCATGCTGCCAATGGTGAAATAGGCCAGCTTCATGGAGCCTTTATATGCATCGCTAACTCTGTTTTACAGATTTAGAAATGAAGTCAGAGGGGTCAGTGAGATGTTGCCCTCATCACCTAGTCAGCTCTCGGTGGGGTCCCGAGAAAGCCTCAGGGGCCTCATCTCAGCACTAGGTCAGCAACTCTTTTCCTCCCTGTCATTTCTTGGACACTGTTTTGGTGAGAGGAGAATCTGGTGGCAGTCCTCGTAGCCACAGACGCTTTGACACCCCCTTTTTGACAGTGGGGGAATAATGTGCTTCCTCTTAGGTATATAGGTTGGGCTGTGACCAGTGTTGAACAAGAAGAACCACATGACAGCAAAGGCAAGCAGCTCTGGGAACTGCAGCCTCCTGTTTGTTGTTTTCCCCCCCCCCCCTCTCTGGAACACCTGTCCCAGGAGAAGCAGGTACCATGTTGAGGCCTCCAGTGAATGACCATCTTGGTTGGGCAAGCGTTTTGAGCACTGCGGTCTGGCAAACGTTGCTATTGCAAACTGGCGCCCTGAGCCAAGACCACTTCAAAGCCGCTCTGACCTGACCCACAGCAACCGCGAGGCAGTGAGTGTTTATTTTACAAGATCTAATGTTAATATAGACCCAGCCCCATGACTGATTTCTATATGAAAATACTGGGAAGGCTGCCCATTTTTTTTGTTGTTGTTGTTACAAAACTCAGAATCTATTTTTAACTGCTTGCCTGGATCATTATGGTCTTGTGTTATATAGGCTGCCACTTGTGAGGAGAGCATCTGAGGGGATTCCCAGGCCCTGGGGTCTGTTTCTCGCTTCCTTCTTTAGTGGCCTAGAGTTCCCAGGACCTTTGAACAGTAATCTTGACCTGTGACTTCACTGGCCTTGACGATCCTGGAAGGCTCCTAAGGTCTGACAGTCTCTTATTTACATGCAGTGCTGAGGTTAGAACCTGGGACCTTCTGTGTGCTAGGCAAGTGCTCAACCACCAAGCTACATCCCAGCTTTCTGGCTTGTAATAGTTTAAGAACCCATGATAATCTAATCTCTTACTTCAGCCGGGCGTGGTGGTGCATACCTTTAACCCCAGCACTCGGGAGGCAGAGGCAGGTGGATCACTGTGAGTTTGAGGCCAGCCTTGTTTACAAAGTGAGTCCAGGACAGCCAAGGCTACACAGAGAAACCCTGTCTCAAAAAAACAAAAAACAAAAAACAACAATAACAAAAATCTCTTACTTCCTTTATCTTACCTGTGAACCAAGAAAGTAACTGTCTGCCTCGATGGTGTTTTAGAAATTAAATATTCATAAAACACTTGTGATAGGGGCTGGCCACAGTTATTGTTGTATTGGAGGCCTTGCTGTCAGTAATATGACAAGCTCATTATCATAGCATAGTGACATAGAATAGCAACTGTTAAACTTATTGAGAATTTATTGTACTGGGCACTAGGACTCCCCCAGTATTCTTGGGGAAGCATTTTTATATCCATTATGTAGATAAGGAAATTGAGCTTTAGTGAGGTCATGTGACATGTCTGAGGTCCGTACGGTGCTCAGCAGTGCTAGAATTTGGTCACACCCTGGCCGTGTGTTCGTTATTTGCAACATTTTCTTTAAAAATATATTTAAATTTTAATGTGTGTGTATGCGCGTGTGTATGCATGTGTGCGTGTGCTTGGGTGTGTGTTTGTGTATGTGTGACATGTGCACAGGCGTCCACAGAGGCCAGAGGAGGACATCAGATCCTTTGGAGCTGGAGTTACAGGCGGCAGTGAGCCACCTGACGTGAGTGCTGAGAACCAAATCTGAGTCGTCTGGACAAGCAGCACGTGCTCTTCACTGCTGAGCCACCACCCCCACCCCCACCCTGCCTCCACCCCCCCTGCTTCCAGCTCCCAGGCTAACCTTTCAGAACTCAAAAAACCAATGTAAACCTAAGAACTTTCAGTCTCTGATCAGGAAGCTGCTTTCGTGTCTCTGGTGCAACCTGCCTGTGCTTGCTCCACCGCTGAAGGACAGGAGACGTGACCCTCCCGACCTGGACAGGCATGTCTGGAGTAGAACTTGGACCTAACAGTGAGCAAAAGCCTCCCTTGACACCGTTTGGTTGGAACTCGAGTGTTTAATATTTGTAAATTAATTTCTCCGTGTGCAGCGAACCAGCTAATTTGTTGACATGTTAACATAAGCAGGGTATTCCCTGAAGCCAGCGCTTGATCTAACAGCTCAACAGGAGGCTGCAGACCAGGCATCCAGGTCCCTGAAGGATGGTTTCGTTGATGGCCTCACTTAATTAAGGGCGCCTTCTGGCCTTTCCAGGCTGCTGCAATGTTCACATTGGAAATCCCATCTGCTTCCACGGGATGGACTTAGTGTGGGGAGAGATGGCAGCACAGAGAGACAAGAGCTCGTAATCACCACGGCAAATTCATAGGCACTGTCATCTCATTGCCAGCTACCTCAAGCAGTGTTTCAGTGGGGGCTGTTACCTTTGTTTGACCAATGACATGTATACAAGGCAAGGACATTTCCACAGTCACACGGGTGACAGAGTTGGGACCAGCTGGGGTTCAGAGCAATGAGGCTGGCAATGAGTTGTGTTGGGGAGCAGTAGTTTTGGTTTGAGCCCCAGGCTTTACAGCAGAGCTGAATTTGAGCAGGTCTTGAAGGCCATGCTCACAGGGCCTTGCTTGCTTGTCTTGCTCCAAGGAATGCTTGAAGGGTTTGCTGAAGAAAAGGTAAGGCTGTGCAGTTGAGTACCCAGCAAGAGCACTGGTCCTGGGGTCTAGATGCCTCTTTCTTTCTGCCTACTGGCATGATGCAGGCCACTGAGCTTGTGCTACAAGAAGGAAGACCTGGTGACAACAGTTCAGCAGCCTCCCAGGGTCACCTGGCCTGAGGAAGGCTTCCTATGATAGAGTGAGCGAGTGTCTGAGAAGTTCAAGAGGGTTTTGTCTGACAATTTTTGCCTGGAGATAACAGAGAAAGATGCTATGTGTTGCTCTAATCCTTGCCTGGAGGGGATTCTCCACTCTCCCTAGGTGCTCACACACTCACAAACTCCCACCGAAGTGCTTCAGCATCCTACTGTAGCTTCAGCCTCCAGCCTGGAAGAGAAGGAGGAGCCTGTGGGCCTGAGCCCTAGGCCCTGCGGCTCCTCTCACACAGCCTTACCTTTGTCAGGTGCAGTTTCCCTCCCGAGCCTCTGGTGCAGATGATGAGGTGTTTGGAGAACAGGAAGCATTGCCTCTCACCCTCTTTCTTAAGGGACAGAGATCCCAGGCGCCCCCTGGTGATCTTGCCCTTTTCTGACATGGGCACCTGGATGAGGGAACCTGTTGGAGCAGGAAGTGGTGGTGAGGAGGCTCTGAGCCTAGCCTCAGATGACGCTACCCTCTGGCCCAGCCTTGGGGACTGAGATGCAGCCCATAAGTGGTCGTGGAACAAGGTAGTCCAAATCCCCTGCTCAGTCCTTCTAGCCCAGCCTCAGGCCCAGGTGATGGGGATGACGAGAGCTCTGTACAGAGCCTCGCAACTTCCCAGCCAAGGATCAGGGGGTTGGCAATCAAAGGGGCCCTGAAAGAAATGGAGAGCTTCACTGAGGGTTGGAAATGAAGCTGAAGAAATAGGGAGCTGGAGGTGGGTTCTGGTGTATCTGCATGATATATATATTGCACAGCTGTGGCCACAGCAGGCATCACCAATTAATCTAGGCACTTAACCGCAGAGCCCAGACTGAGTATGTAATCCCCAGCGTAATACAGTCGAAAGCCATTGCTGGGTAGAGTAGGTGGCTGCCTCTGTGCTGGCTGTCCCACTCAGCACAAGTGCTACAGGCTCCTTCCCCATGGCCCTCACTGTCGGTAGGGATCTGACAGCATGCTTTGCACTGAGCTCGCCTTCCAGCTCCTCTCCTCTTCATTATCATCTCTCTCTCTCTCCCATAGTAAATGCCACTCTAGACCACACTGTCTAGCCTCTCTGGGGATGCCCGCTTCCCTGACTCCCTCGCCCTTCTCCATAGCTGCTGTGTCCGGCATGTCCATCTGTGATATGTCTTCTTCTGCAGGGTGGGGCTGGCTCTGTCCTCTGGGGACCTGGTGCACACAGGGCAAGGGTCAGGGTTGGCTGTGTGGCTGAAAAGTGGGAAGGGCTGGGAGAGGCTCCAGTGCCTTTTTCTGGGTGATGGGGCAGCTCTCTGGTCTGGGGAGGGGAAAATTCCTACTCCAGGAGGGGCTTCTTTCTAGGGTATTCTTCAGAGAGGCAGAAAGAGGTGTCACGGGGTTTGCTTCTGTCGCGGAACATGCCTTGCGCAACTCAGGGAGACACAGGGACAGAGAGCTGCCTCTTGGCATTATGTGTCACAGGTGGGCCCCAGGAAGGCACTTGGGGGCCACAGCCAGGCACCACCCATGGAACATAATGGCTATTGGATCCTCCCTGGAGGCCAGATTCTGATGTACAGATCCGTGTAAGCCTCTCACCAAAGCTATTTACTAGAGGATTCCAAAGCTGGGGAGAGGGGATGCCGGAGGAATATTTGGGGGGGGGGGCACAGAGATCCATGTGGGACACACAAGCAAGTGCTAAGTTTCTCATAGAACATGGCAGCTGCACCAGGGGACCTTCAAATGCATCACGGCTTGGATGTCTCTGAGCTACCAGGAGCTCAGCAGGACCATGCCATCCAGAACTCTTCTCAAGACACTCGTTCTCAGGAGCCAGAGGTGGGAAGAGCCACTTCAGGAAGAACCATCGAACACGGACACCCTCCCATTACCTCCAGCAAACACCTGTTATTCCCAGGGCCACTTGCTATCTGTCCTCATCCTGTCCCCATGTTTCTCTACCTAAGGACACAGGTCAGAGCTTACAACAACAAGCCCCCCGCCCCCCCTGCCCCCCCCCCCCCCCCGCTAACATGGGACTCATATTTGGCACGAGGAAAACTGAAAACTAAGAGCATCTGCACGTGCGTGTCTAGGTTCTGCTTCCGAGAAGAGCGTTTGCAGCCCTAGCAGTCCAGAACATTCCATAGTGACAGTTGCAGGCCAGTCCACGGGTGATGTCCCCTGAGTGCTGTCTCCCGAGTGCTGTCCCCCGAGTGCCGCCCTGCTCTTGAGGAGCCCTCAGTAGGGTGCAGAGCAGCTTGCCCTACCTTGTCTCACGAAGGTCTGGCTAGTGTCAAGGAGGATCTCACAGCCCTCAGTGATCATGCGCTCAATGGCCAGGTTTTTCCGGATGTTCTCCGTCTCACTGACTTCGTCGTGCATGATCCTGGGGAGACAGGAAGTAAGAGACAGGCTGTCCCACTCTCAGGGAGGGCAGTGCTGGCTCTCTGAGCAAACCTAAGAAGAGAAGTTTGGACGTTAGGCCCATAGTTAAGAAGGGGAGGGGGATGTGTACCCACTGAGTGCCAGTTGTACGCTGGACACTGCCTAGGCTCCACCTGGTTTAGTCCCCTGGCAGCCCAACTCACTAGGTGCTTGTTTTAGAAAAACCAAAATGGAAATTGGCAGCTTGGAAGCAGGCAGGTCATAGTTCAGTGTTGAACATTGTAGGATAGATAGCAAGTCCAGCTCAGGAGAGACAAGTGAGCCCAGGATACCCTTGTTTGTTACCCACAGCTTACTACACACTGTTCTCAACTGCAAGAAAAGTTCATTACCCCTGTATTCTTTTTCCTCAGGCTGTTCTTTCCTTCTTGTTGGGAATTGAACTCTAGTCAAGAGCTTTATGTCTCAGATCTTTATCCAATATCTTTACATGTCTATGCTTTTATTTATATTTATTTATTTATTTTTGTTTTTTCTGTTTTTTTTTTTTTTTTTTTTTTTTGGTTTTTCGAGACAAGGTTTCTCTGTATAGCCTTGGCTGTCCTAGACTCCCTTTGTAGACCAGGCTGGCCTCGAACTCACAGCGATCCACCTGCCTCTGCCTCCCAAGTGCTGGGATTAAAGGCGTGCGCCACCACGCCCGGCTTTTTTTGTTTTTTGTTTTTGTTTTTTGTATTTTTGTTTTTTCGAGATAGTCTCTCTGTGTAGCCTTGGCTGTCCTGGACTCGCTTTGTAGACCAGGCCAGCCTCGAACTCACAGCGGTCTGCATGCCTCCTGAGTGTATGAATGTATCTTTTAATATTGCTTGGGTTCTGGAATGGCCTAAGATTTGGGAGCACCTGCCCATTCTTTTGGCTTGGAGAAAAACTGGCCCTCTATCTGTCTTCTGGGAGGAGAAGAATCCTTGCAATTCCCATTCTCGCCAGCAGATGGCGCCATTTAATTATTTTGAAAAAAAAATAGCACTAGAAAAAAGACATTCTCTGGCAATTTTGCCCTGGTGGGTTCCCAGGCTTCTTAGGAAAGCAAATGAATACGTTTGGGAGTAGGGAGTTCTGGAGAAATCCCTACGCACTTCAAGAAGAGAATATCTTATGCTTTTCTGCTGATTTCTGGAGTCCTACACTCAATTTTACCAAGAGGGCTGGTGACCACATGTGGTTTAATTTCAGGGAGAGGTGCTTGGGTGGGCCATAAAATAAACAGACCATTGAAGGCCTATCCTGGGGATCCTCAGCTCCTATGTAGGCAAAAGGAGGTGGGGCTCAGCATTTCAGTTTACTTTTTTTTTTTTTTTCTGGTTAAGGACTCTCATTTTATTGTAAACTACACTGGCTCACTTCTCTAGTAGCCTCAACTTCCCCTTTTCCTTCTCAGAAAAATCTTTTCTTAGACACCCAGTTCCTGGAGATGGGGCCCTGTTTGAAAAGTGGCTGGTGGCAGCAGAGAGAACATTTCTTGTGGTGAGGGTGAAGTCTTGCTGGGGAATGTTGGACTCTGAAAGGCGTAGAGAGAGGGGACTCCCCTGTGGCAGGCTGACTTGACAAGGCCAGCTGGAAGGCTGGTCAGGACAAGGTCGGCTTCTGAGATTGGTGTTGGGGACCCATGTGCACACGTAGTGAGCTCTTCGAGGGCCCTGGGGGCCCTGGAAGTGATGGTCTGTGTTATCGGTGGTGCTACAGTGGTTGAGGATAAAACGACAAAGCAAATGCCTGGTCCTTAGAGAGAATGCAGCAGGAGGTACTGGAGGAAACAGCGAGGGTGAGCATTGGAGAAGGAGGTGTGGTTCCTAGGCTAGCCTGGGCAGCGCTTAGCTCTCTGATAGTTTTATCTTGCCCGGACCCTTTCTCAACACAATATGGAGGATGAAAGGACACTCCAAGGCGCCATTAGGTCTGGGCCAGGTGAAGATGCAGGTGTTGGGTACAAGGAAGAAGGAGTAGGTTGCGTACCTAAGGCCTCTCAGGCCACCTGTGTGCCATTTGCTCCAGGGCATGCATCCCTCAGTAATGAGGAATCCCTGCGAGGCACCCTAGGCCTTTTCCCTGGGGAGGGAGGAGCTTGTATAGTTTGTTCCTGAACAAGATAGACAGAGGGTCCTTCATCCCTGCCGTTGGCTCTGTCCCTCTGCTGTCACACCTGATACCACGCTCACTCTGGTTCCCCTATAGCTCAGTAACTCATCTGGGTCTCAAAAGGATCAAGCTGAGCAGTTTGTCCCCTGCCTGTCACCTGCTTGTCCCTGCCTGTTCCTCTGCCTAGCTTGGAGCTGACACCTGTCTCTTAGTTACCCTTTTCCGGCTTCCGGAAGCTAAAGCCTCCCTGGTCCTCACTCCCATGTCTGACCGCAGGGCCCACCCTCATGCTGTCACCTCCGCTCAGGCCTGGGCTCTGGTGTCTTCCTGTTTGAAGTCACTCCTGCGGCAGCCTCATAGCACTGTGGTTGTCGCTGAACTGATGACTACTCTCCATTCCAGACCCTAGAACCCTCCTTTCTGGTCTCCTCCTCTTGGGTGTCTACAGGCATCTCGTCTGGAATCTCCGGCCTCTTCTCCTTCTCCCACCCAGTCCATCCGGCAGTCCCCACTAGATCTGCCTCTGAGCTCCATTCCCAACCTAGAGCACTTCCCGCCGCTGCCCAGCACCTGGGTGCAGTGTGACAGGGCTCCCTGTCCTGCATCCTGATTCTGCTCCCGGAGAGAGGAAGGCCCTCTCTGGACTGTAGGACAGAGAGAGGGCCAGGCCAGTGATTCTGGACCAGAGGACCAGTGTCACTCTCTGCTGTTGAAGGGAACCTCAGTTGGTCGCCTGGGATACTCATCCTTGGGGGGCGGGCTCTTATTACTACAATTTTTTTCTTATTTTTTAGGTACCACCCTACCTGGTTTCATGTAGTACTGGACACCGATTGCAAAGCTTCATGCATGCTGGGCAAGCACTCTATCAAATAAGCGATGTTCCCACCTTGTTTTGTTTAATCACACACACACACACACACACACACACACACACACACACACACACACACATCCTCTCCTTCTTCCTCCCTCCTTTTCCACCCCACCCCGCAACAGTCTTATGTAGCTTAGGTTGGCTTCCAACTTGCATGTAGTAAGTAGAGGCTGGCTTTGAACTTTTGACCTTCCTGCCTCCCCTTAGGATTCTACACCTGGCTCACTATAGGGTCTGACAATTTGAAATCGAAAAAGAAGGGGAAACAGGTGTTGAAAGTTACTGGAGGTTCCCTCTCCTGGGTGATGGGTCCACTTGAACGCCAGGATTCTGCAGGCTCCATCTGTGCCAGGAACAGCACCCAGCCTGTGCGGCTTCACCTAGGCCTGTGTGCAAGCTGCACAGGTCAGTCGGGGGTTGGGTGGGTGGGGGACCCAGCTTTGAAGCGAGGTGGGCTACGATTTTTCTGAGGAGATTCTCAGCCCTTCCCTGCCAACCCTCTGCACCGTGGCCGGGCACTCACCTGGACAGTTCCTCTAGTTTGGATTTGGCATAGTCCAGGCTGTTGCGTTCCACGTGCTCATGAGGTGTGTGGGCCAGCAGCTCATGGAGTGTCAGGATGTACCTCGGGATCTGTCAGTGGCAGGGGACATGGAGGGACAGAGCCAGAGAGATGAGGGATGGGTGGAAAGAAAGAAAGGCACAGAGAGCCGAGGGGGGAGGGGGAACAGTGACGACAGACAAGAGACGCAGGGCAATGAGGGAAAGGAGCAGAAGGCAAGATGGGGAGGCAAGGAACAGTTCTTTGAACTCAGCAGGCTGAGGAGGAAAGCAGGCTGCATTTCTGATCTGCCTGGAGAGCCAGGACAATGGAGACCCCCGACCCCCCCCCCCATGTGACTGCCTCCAGAAACGGCCCCTCACCTTCCTCATTGCTGGACAGGTGCATGGGTGCTCAGCTTGCTCTCCACCTGCCAGGGTTGTTGGGGATTGTGTCCCACCAGCTGTGCCCTCAGTGCTCTCTGCCCTGCCCCCCCCGCCTGCCCCCCCCCCCCCCGGCCTGCTCCCTTGAAGGTCACGGCAGCCACCTGGAACATGGGGTAGGTGAGGAAGGTCTCCAGTGTGCGCTCCTCGCAATCGGGCTTGGCTTCGTACTGCTTGAGAAGCTTGTCAAAGTCCCGGTTCTGCTTGCAGTGAGCTAGGATCTGGAGGCTGTACTGGTGGTTGCGGACGAACTCCTGGTAGATGTTGAGCATGGGCAGCAGGATGTCGAACAGGTCGGCTGCAGGGCAGGTGGGGTCAGCGGACCAGAGGGAGCCTGGGGCTAGATGTCCCCAGGCCTTTGGCCCATCGGTCCCACCCAGAGAGGCTGTGTGCCAGGTTCAAATCCCAATTCCGGAGAGAACCTGTCTTCATGGTTACCGTGATAGATACCAGCCTTATCCAGAGGTGGGGGTCAGGACTAAGGTGTAGAGGTGTGGGCTGTCTTGTGGCAGCTGTGACTGACTGACTGGAGAGGCTGGGAGGGATGGAGCACAGTCCCTTGGAGGCTTGATGCTTGTGGCTCCCAGGGGTCCTGCCCTGGGAACCATCTCCAGAAAGCAGCTTTGGTGTAGGTTATAGCTTATCTCATGATCAATCCATGTGGAGTGTGGCCAGCCCCTGCCTCCACCCAAAGTGTCTTTGTAAGAGGGAGGATGTGTGTGTGTGTGTGTGTGTATGTGTGTGATCATGTGTGTGGGTATGTGTGTGGGCATATGTGGTGCACCTCTGTGTGTTTGTATGTGGAAGCCAGAGTTCAGCCTTTGGTGTCCTTCCTCAGGAGCCATCGGCCTTGCTTTCTGAGATAAGGCCTTTTACTGGTCCCTGGGGCTTGCTGATTAGGCTAGAGTGGCCAGAAAGCCCCAGGGATACACGTGTCTCTGCCTCCTCACCACTGACTGGGAATATAAGTGCAGGCCGTTGAGCCCATTTTTTAAAAAGTTTGTTTATTTTTAGTTCATGTGTTTTGTTTGTTTGTTTGTTTGTTTTGTTAGGTCTCACATGAGCCCAGAACAGAGGGCTAACGGAGGCGCCTATTAACATATCATTAACATATCATATCAAAGCCCTCTGCAAGAGCAGTAAGCATGATCCCATGAGGCCCTGGCTTTAGCTTTCTCTGTGGCTTGGGTGGGTGGGGCGGTGTGTGGGGCGGGGGACGGTTATTCCCAGGGCATCATTCCTTTGAGGCAAGCACTTTACTGACTAAGCTCTCTCTCTCTCTAGCCCCATAAAGCAGGGTCTTTGACAAGAGAAACATCCAAAGAGTGGACGGGCCTTGGCGGGTTACCTCTGGCCTAGCTCTGTGACTTCGCAGCCTCAGCGGGCCCTTCCCCTGGGCAGTGAAGGGAACACTGGTGTCCACCTTACCTACCGAAGCGAGACCGTGAGAAAGCAACAACTACAGCAAAGGCTCAGGCCTGGCACAGGTGTGGTGCAGGGTAAGGGTACAGCTGGTACAAGGGAAGGGTGCAGCTGTGCCTTGTTTCTGGGACCCTACAGCACAGGCCTCTCGGCAGCGGAGACGAACCCAGAGCCTTTTGTTTCTGGTAATTCTTTCAACGTCTGGAAACCTATCCCACGGAAATGTTCCCTAAAGATTTGCCGACAGCTTGGAACCAATAAGAAGAGCGAGCTGGCAGCTTAGGTCATGGTATGTATAGGTAGGGACACTGGTGCATCATAGGTCATCAGAAAACCTCAGTATGGGAAAACTGGTCATGAGAAAAAGGCAAAGGCAGGCAGATCACTCACTACCAGTTCAAGGCCAGTCTGCTCTACAAAGTAAGCTGTAGGACAGCTAGGGCTACAATAGAGACCCTGTCTCAAAATAATAATTAATAATTAATAATAATAATAATAATAATAATAATAATAACAACAACAACAACAACAACAACAATAACAACAATAAGCAGCATAATTAATAATCTTATGTAAGCAAATGCATGAAATATCTTTTAAAAACAAGCTTCAGACTCTTTTTTTTCTTTTTTTTGAGACAGGGTTTCTCTGTGTAGCCTTGGCTGTCCTAGACTCGCTTTGTAGACCAGGCTGGCCTCGAACTCACAGCGATCCGCCTTGCCTCTGCCTCCTAAGTGCTGGGATTAAAGGCCCAAGCTTCACTATGTTTTCAGTCATGTGAAATGGGAAAAGAAAAGTCTTAGACTCTCAGAGCTTCCATGTAGGGAAATGTGGAAGGGGACACACAACAGCGACTGAGGTGGTTGTCTTTCTCCTCTCAGGGACAGAGCTGTCTCCTGCCCTGGGGGGGAAAAGGACTATGTGGGGGTGCCATGGGGCTGGCTACTTACCCAGCACCAGGGTGGGCCAGCTGGAGATGCGGGCCTTCAAGCCTTGGTAGAAGATCTGATGCAGGAACATAATGGTCTCACTGAAAGAAAAAAAAAAAAAAGCACTGGTGAGCTCCAGCCTTGGGCTTCCTACCTCCCTGGGGAGGACCCTGCTGAACACACCAGTGCCACCCCAAACGCGGGGCCCTCCCTGGATACTCTGATCACCTCAGGATTAAGTGATAGGACCTCCACACAAGACCCTCTGTGCTGGAGGTAGGGGGGAAGGGACAAGGATGCCAGCCCACAAAGATGGCAGAGAAGAACTGCCACTGCTCACGAGGAGCCTTCCTCACTGTCTCTCCCTTTCCTTCCCCTGCCTTAAGGTATTGAGACAATCTGGAGAATACAGAACTCCAGCCACTGTGGGTGGGAAAGGGTGAGGCTTGGAGCCACACAGAGTGAAGCTCTTATCTGACTTAGGCGCTTGCCTAGCTGTGTGTCCTCCGGTAAGACACCTAACATCTCTAAAGTTCAGATCCTTTTATGTGAAATAAGCTGAAATGAAGGATCTCCCGCAATGATAGGGCTGCTTGGATGCCTCGTATACAGTAGGTGCCTAGCAGAGCCTATATCCCCACTGTCCTTTTAATGCCTAGTTTGTTCTCTTTCTCTCACGCCTTGCCCTGTCTCTCTTTCTCCTTCTTTCTTCTCACCCTCCCTCCTCTGCCCTGCACAGGACATTTCAGACCTTCTCAGTGCTTTTGTCCATGGACCCTGCTCTACCTTCTCTGCTATTCACTGGTCCCTCTCCGCTTCCCCCTGCTCAGTGAGTGCTGATATAGTAAGACTCCCCTCCCTCCCCCCACCCAGATCACAAGTTGTTGGGAGGGAGAACATCTGAGCAGAGAGCAGAGCCTATGCACAGGAAGCCTCTCCAGGCAGCCAGAAGGTATGCAACAGACACTGGGCCATGAACCAGCCAGGAAAGGTAGCTCTTTAGATCCCAACACTGCACAGGCCAGTGTAGCAACACACCAAGGAACATCTGCTTGAAGGCATTGCAAGAGGTGGCTCCAGACCAAACAGAAAGCGAACAAGCTAGTTAACGGAAGTCACAGGATTCCACCCCCCCAATGTTTGTTAAAGGTTATATTTTCACTAGTTTTGTTTGTTTGTTTTTGAAACAGGGTTTCCCTGTGTAACTTTGCCTGTCCTGGACTTGCTTTGTAGACCAGGCTGGCCTTGAACTCACAGAGGTCCACTTGCCTCTGCCTCCCTGAGTGCTGGGATTACAGATGTGTGCCACCATGCCCATCTTCCACTGTACTTTAGTCTACATATACAGTAGTGCGCGCTCTCTTTCCCTCCCTTCCTCCCCCCTCCCTCTCTCTCTGGTTTATATTTGGTATATGCACACCTGTGTGTATCAGAGCAAGAGCCCATTGCATGAGTGTGGAGGCCAAAGGATAGTGTCAAGTGTCCTGCTCTATCTTTTGAGGCAAGGTCTCTCACTGAACCTGGAGCTGGGCTGGCAGCCAGCAAGCCTCAGCCATCCTTATGACTCTGCACCCCACAGCATCGGGGTTAAAGGCATATGCAGCCGTGTCAGTTTTTTTTACATGGGTTCTGGGGATTTGAACTCAGGTCCTCATGCTTATGTAGCAAGTTGCTCTTGCCCACTTAATCCACCTCCCCAGCCCGAGCCTGGTGCCTTAAAAATCCACATAGCCTAACCCAGAGACATTTCCTTGCTGAAAGATGCTAATGGCTGCCTGAGACCTTAGCAAGTCTCATCTTCGGATTGCGCTTCTGATCCTATTCCCATCACACCTGAGATGACCCCCCTCTCTGTGGAAGTCTTGGATGCCTGCATGTCACTTGTGAGACTCGTAATCATCTTCTTCCAAACTCCTGTTAACGTTAGTATCTTGTCCTTTTCCATGAGCCACGGATGCTCTTTCTGGCATTTATAATGGGGAGTGGGGAGTGTTTTCCAGAAACTCTTGACTTAACTTGGACTGGATCATTCAGAAGAATCCCTAATTACAAAAATATGTTACTTATATAATCAGATGGTGGCACCAGCTGCAGGGCAGATGTCATGTTAGCGGGCATGAAATAAACATTTGCTTTGTACGTCTCCATCGTAGCTCTGGGGTGGCCAGGTGCACTGTCAATGACTGGTACTGTTTTGGAAGGGACCTTTGTTTTTCCTTAGCATTAGGTCTCAACAGTCTATGTATTTATAGCTGTGCCTGGTCCCTCTAGATAGAGCACAGGTGAGGGAGATTCTGGATCTTGCTCATTCAGAATTTTAAATGACCACTGGCTTCGACGCTACGTCTAGGTCCTTAACAAGACAGTTGATTCTTTGAAGCTCTGAAGCCAGAGACCGACGTCTTTGTAGCTGTGACAGTCTTCCACGGGAGGCTCTCTGGTCCACATGGAAAACCGGGTGTGGAGTGCAGCCGCCTTCGTGAGTTTCTCTAATGCATCTTCTGGACAACTTACTCCACTTTCCTCACCAGCGCGTAATGCGTCACCTTGCACTGCACGTTGGAGGAATGGTTTCTCTCCATGAACGTCTGCCAGCTTCTAGGCTTCCTCACCTCAAGAGAGTTAGTGCATCACTATGGATTACGTCCCTCCCTCAGGCAATGCCACTGTTTATTTAAGCTTCCCACCTGGACCATTGAGAACCTCTCTCTAACAGTAACATGACTGCCAGCTTCCTTAGCACTGGTATGTTTCCTGGACCAGCACCTTCTTTTCTTAATACAAAGAGTTACATTTATTATTTTTAATTATGTGTCTGAGTGTAGGTATGTGCCCATCAGTGCAGGCATGTGAGGATGCCAGAGGCATGGGGGGTCCATGGAGCTAGAAGAGTTACAGGCAGTTGTGAGCCACCTAACATAGGTGCTGGGAAGATAACTCGGGTCCTTTGCAAAAGCGGAAGGAGTACTTAGCCACAAAGCCCCCTCTCCAGCCTTGGAGTGGCTCTTTTTTTTTTTTTATTAATATATGTTTTATTCCCTTCAAGGTCCTTTTCTTTGTCTTGGAAACTTGGCTGTTTGTTGCAAGAAGCTTGGCTCTCAGGCCATTCAGTTCTCAGCATGCTGTTTTCACTGCTCGATGTTTTTGCTTTTGATTTGAAAAAGAGTATTGAGACTGAGCTTTACTCACACACCCAGGGGCCACTGTAGAGTTACTGCTCCAATTTCAGCATCATCTCTGGGGACAGGGAGGCCAGAGGACAGCAAGTGAGATACAGCAGCGGCCAGCTGGTAGAGCAGCCAGAACGTGTGTGGCATTTATCACATCAAACGGATCCTCTTTTTGTTTTGTTTTGTTTGTTTTATACAGGGTTTCTCTGTGTAACACCCCAGGCTGACCATCTTGATCTTTAGACCAGGCTGGCCTCGAACCCACAGAGATCCACCAGCCTCTGCCTCCCGAGCACTGGGATTAAAGGTGTGCGCCACCACGATTGACCTCAAATGGATCATCTTAAGATACATGACATCCAAACAATTAAGTCATAACATCAAAGTCACTGGTCACAGACCATCATAACAGTAAAATTTGAAATTCCATAGGAATTACCAAACTGTGGCAGGGACATAAACGGTATGCTCTGTGGAGGGTGGTCACATCTGTCCAGCATGGTGAAAGGAATGTGCTACAGAAAGCAAAGCATGCCTCCTAAAAGTGTGGACTCTGAGAAAGAACTTCACCATAGCCTGAAAGCCAGAAATCACCACTGTTTTCCACCCTGTAAGAAAAGCCAAACAAACAAAAAACCAATGGTTCCATCTTGACTTGAGTTGTTAAAAAAAAAAAAGTCTCAGGAGATGGCTCCGTGGATAAAGTACCCTCTGAATAAGTATGGTGAGCTGAGTTTGGATTTTTAGAACACAAAGAAGCTGGATGTAGGAGCACACGCCTGTAATGCAGCGCTCTTGTGGGGAGATGGGGAGTAGAGACAGGTATAGAGTCCCTGTGTCAAGCAAGGTGGAAGGCGAGGACACACAGACCCACAAGCTTTCCCTCTGACCTGCACATACATGTGCCCATACACACACACACACACACACACACACACACACACACACACACACACAGACACACACACTTAGTGAGATGGTGGAACATTTTCCATGCATATTGGCCATTGGTCTCTATTTTGGGAACTGCCTACTGATGCCCAGTTACTCTTTTCTCTCAGGAACTTGAGACAGTTTTCTCAAACACAGGTCTGGCACGTGTGAGTCCCATCATTCACTTCCGATTTATCAAGGGTGGTGATGGGATTGTCCGTTTTGCTCTGGGAGGTTCTCTGTTTTCTTTCGGCTTCAACCTTGGACACTAGGCCTTTCCCAGCTCCTCTGCGGCATCCGTATTCACCTGTATTTTGTTTTATGTGAAAATAGTCAAGCAAAGCTTGCTTTGGTGCAATGTGAGAAGGCTATGAAGGTGACCTTTCGCTTTGTTTGGCATGCGGGTTGTCCAGTTAAAGTCAGAATGTCAGTGGATTTTACTAAATTCCCACACATTTTTTAACCTGAGTCTGGATTTGTTTTTTGATCTGGTGACCTGCTGGCTGGTTCTGGTCCTGGGTGTTTCCATCAAGTTATGATGCACCTTTCTCCTCCCTCCCTCCCTCTCTCCCTTTCTCTCTCTTCATCTATCTATCCATCTACCTATAATCTGTCTGTCTGTCTGTCTGTCTGTCTGTCTGTCTATGCATCCATCTACCCTACCCCACACCACTTCACCCACTTTTGTGTGTATGTGGCATGTGCAAGTGTGCATGTGTGCTTCCATGGGTGTGACGACAAGAAGTTGATGTCAGATGTCTTCCTTAGTTGCTCTCCACAGCATGGTTTGTGGCAGAGTCTCTCACTGAACCCAGAGCTTGTTGGTTCCTTTGTCTAGCTAGCCAGCTTGTTTGGGGGGACTACAGGCAGACCACTGCACCCACCCGGCATGTGTGTGGTGCTGGGGCTTTGAACCCCAGCTCTCGTATTTGTGAAGCACCTGATCTCCCCTTCTGGCCATCTTCTCATGCTCTTTAATAACATTTTAATGCAGGTGGGGGATGTGTCCTTCATTGCTCAAGTGAACTCTAAAATCATTTTGCTAGGCTGCACGTTGAGTAGACTTGTATTAAATTTGGGGAATATTTTTGATGAAAGGACATTTTTGACATGGAATATTTCTAATCTGGACACTGGCACCCCCCCCAACCTGCCCCCCCTATGTATGTGTGTGTGTGTGTGTGTGTGTGTGTGTGTGTGTGTGTGTAAGCACATGTGTTTGCAGGTGCGT
The DNA here is from genome assembly GCF_964271855.1 of Acomys minous. Taxonomy (NCBI): domain Eukaryota; kingdom Metazoa; phylum Chordata; class Mammalia; order Rodentia; family Muridae; genus Acomys; species Acomys minous. Next base: position 32,139,162 of record NC_140495.1, read on the forward strand.
ATCCATGTGAGAACAGGGCAACCTTTGGTGCATTCCTCAGGAACACTATTAACCTTATGTTGAGACAGGGTCTCACTGGCCTGAAGTTCATCAAGGAAGCTCGGTCGGCTGGTCATTGAGGCCCAGGGCTCCACCTGTCTCTGCCACCCTCATTTTTTTTCCACATGGGTTGTGGGGATGGAACTGGGATCCTAGTACCCACTGAGCCATCTCCCAAAGCCCTGCTTGTGTGTTTTCTGAGTCCTTTCTTTATACCATCATCATTTGGGTCCTCAGTTCATTTATATATAATCGTGTTGTTGGTTCTATCATGAGCAGGATCATTTTTTTCCCTTGTATTTTTAAGCTACTCTGTAGACAATGGGAAAAGCTATCCCTGTCTGGATAAAAAACTACCTTGATTTTGGACTCACTTCCATGTTCCTGTGGACTGTGACCTGTGACCTCGCCAGCACAGCTACTCCTCCACCATCTGCTTCTCTTCTCACTGAATGACGGCTCTGGCTGGCCAGCTTCTCAGCCACTCCACTCCACATTGTGGATTCTGTGCTCTGCTCTCAGCAGCAGCTGCTTCTCCATCACCTCTGGCCAGAGTATTGTTGGTGGCTTTCTCACAGGTCCCCCTGCTTCCATTCCCGGCCCCAGCTCACCCTGCTCTCTTGACACAGCAATCATATCTTGAATATCTGAGCTGATTATCTGGAGTGGCCTTAGCTTGGCCTGCATCCGTCCCAAGTCTGTCTTATGGATAGTTCCCTCTTTCTCACTTTGCTGCTGCCTCTTGCCTTTATTTCTGTCTACTGTACTCAAGTTTTTCTTGCCTCAAAATTTTTGCCTAGGCTGTTCTCTTGGTATGTACTGAGGTTTTTTTGTTGTTGTTGTTGGTGGTGTTATTGTTATTTTTTGGTTTTTTGGTTTTTGTTGTTGGGAGAAGGAGAGGAGGAGAGAAGAGAGAATGGGAAGTGAGAGAATTGCAGTATTATATACATGCAAGTATACTTGAAAATTCCTTTAGAGCTAGACATGGTGGTGCACGCCTGCAATCTTAACACTGCAGGAGGCAGAGGCTGGTGGATCTCTGTGAGTTCGAGGCCAGCCTGGTCTACAAAGTGAGTCTAGGACAGCCCAGGCTACATAGAGAAACCTTGTTTCTAAAAACCAAAAAAAAAAAAAAAATCTTTTAGATGTATTTATTTTACTTTAGGTATATGAATGTTTTGCTTGCATGTATGTCTGTGCACTACAGGCATGCCTGGTGCCTACAGAGGTCACAGAGGGCACTGGATCCCTGGGACTGGAGCTACGGTTGTGAGCCAACATGTGGGTGCTGGAATTCAATGTGGCAAGAGCAATTCTGCGAGAGCAAGAGAGTGCCCTTAACAACCGAGCCATCTCTTCAGCCCTAAGTATGCTTAAAAAAAAAAAAAAATCAAAGTTTGATAAGAATAATTGGAAAGCTTTCCATTTTATTCAGTCCTGTCAGTTTAGATAAAAATGATTGATTTTATTCAGTTCTGTCAGTTTAAGTAACAATGATTGATTCTTTTAAAATGCTGTTTGCAGTTACTCTGTAAAGAGAGAGCACAGCATAGATTTTTCTAAGTGTGTGCACTCTGTTGAAGGTGGAAAGCTTTGAGCTGTGTGCAGAGCTCTGCCAACACAAGGCCAGGCAGCAGATCTGATGCTGGTCACTCCACATCCAACCCTAGCAATGATAAAGACAGACTAAGCTGCCAGGTACCCAGTTCCGGTGGGGACCCGTCTCACCCCATTCTGTGTCTGAGGTTAGCAGCTGTGGCCTGTGGGCCACACATGGCACACCCCATCTTGGATGGATGATTTTCACTCTTTTGAGGTAATTGTGTTTTTAAAGGAAGAATCTTACTATATATTTAAGAATGACTAGGAGCCTGCTGTGTACCTCAGACTGGCCTTGAACTCTGAATTCTCCTGCTTTTTTCTCCTCAGTCGTAATATTATAGGTATGTGCCACCACATCCGGATTTTTAAAAATATATATTTTAAATGGTTGGGGAAGAACCCTCAAAAAGATATTTTGTGATAAGTGAAAATTATAAGAAGTTCACATTGTAGTATGTATAAATAAAACTAATTGGAACAGAGCCACCCCATCCATGTGTTTGTGTCTCTATTATTTCTTAGTTGCCATGGAGAACATAGGACCCACAGACTCTAAAATACTTATTTTTTTTTATTAATTAAGTTTTTAGTGAATAAGGCAATGACATTTTATGTGTTATCGTACTTTGTTCAGATTTGCCTCTCCAGTACCCTTCTGTTCCTTCTCCCATCTCCCACTAGGAAATAAAAATACTCATATCTGGCCCTTTTGCAGAGGAGTTTTGCTGGCCCCTTTTATGAACAGTATCTGAGGAATTGTGCACTGCGTAGCTGTGGTCCTGCCGTCCTTCACCCTCTGTGGGGATCTAGACCGTGAAGAAATCATTGTTTGCGTTTGCGAGGTGGCTCGGTGGGTCAAGCGCTTGCTTTACAGGTACGAGGAGCTGCATTTGGATCTCCAGCGCCAATGTGGAAAAGTGAGCATGGTGGCGTAAGACTGCAGCCCCAGATCAGGGAAAGCAGGCGAGAGGACCCTTGGCGCTTGCCGGCCAATGAGTATGGCCAGATTGGTGAGATCCAGGTGCAGGGAGAGACATCTCGTTTCCAAAGACAAGGGAAAAAAATAACATGGAGAGAAATTGAAGGAGACACCCAGTGTTGACTTTTGGCCTCTACATGCACACACATGCAGACACTCATACATGCACAAAAGAAAACCCCTGGTTAAATGTAGTGAGGGCTGCTGCAGCAGAGGCGTGCTAGGAGTGTATGCAAGGAAGGGGAATATTGTCCAAAAGGTAACAAGAGATCTGGGCGCCAGTGAGGGCACCCAGCCATTCAAAGAAACCAATGAAGAGAGGGCAGCAGTGAGGCCTGCTTACCTGCCTCCTCCTTCAGTGATCAGGAAGGAGGCATGACCAAGGCCAGTTTAAAGTGGAAAGAGTGGGGCCAGAGCCGGGCAGAAGCACACCTGCCTGTCCACTCTGCAAGTTATGGTGATTTGGGGGCCTGCCCTTCTCCACACCCAGATCACTCAGGTATGAGAAATGGATTGTGGCCTTCTCTTCCATGGAGTTCCTCACTGGCCCAAACCCACGGCTTCAGGCAGTCACTCACTGTCAACCGTCAGAATGAGCCTCGGAATAAAGATACCCCTGCCCACCGGACAGAGGAACCCCTTAGCACAGTTTGTGGTTTCCAGAACTCAGTGCCGGGCATGGATTGTATTAGAAGGAAATTGCTCAAGTCTGTCAGCAGGCCGTGCTGGCCACTCAGTGCCTGCTGCCACTGCTTGTGGGAAGGGTCTTTCAGAGGTATGACAAGCATGCAATTAACACCCTCTGTGACACTGTCTTCCCACAGAGAGGTCTCTTCTTTCTTCAGAACCCTTTTAACGAACACCGTTAAATTAAATCAGATCACCAAACTGACATAAGATTTCTAATGGGGTTGTCTACTTCCTCTCACAAGCTAGGTAGTGGGGGCAGAGCTGTGTACAGAAATGCCCTTCAGTAAACAAGCAGGAAGCCCCCACTCTTTATGTGTGGTACCCAGACCTCTGCCTCATGGTTGAGGTGGAAGGCAGGAAGGATCAGGTTCCGGAACCTGTCTCCAAGGCACTTACAGTAGGAGGGGAGGGTGTGGCTTACATAGAGTGGGACACACTTCAGACAGATGCCTATGCTGGGATCTATACTCCCCAGGGAGAAGAGAGCAAATGTGAGGTGGCCTGGGAAAGCACAAGCCTTAACATAAAACAGACCTAAGTTAAAATTCCAGCCCATGTCCCTGGCTGTGTGCCTCTGAACACTTTCTAACACTGCTTTGAATCCTAATTCTGACCTCCTGGGCTATCTCTGGTACAAGGAGCCTAACTCAGGCAGGCCCCAAAGAGCACTACCTTAGGATGGCCATGTGCCCAGCACTGTGCAGAGCACTAGGTTGGGTTATGCTAGGGGACTAAAAAAGAATTCCAGCTGTTATTTTTGTTTGTTGTTATTTTCAAGACATGGTATTACTAGGTAGCTCAGGCTGTCCTGGAACTCATTATGTAGACCAGGCTGGTCCTAACTTGCAGAGATCCATCTACCTCCCTCTGCGTCCCGAGTGCTGGGATTAAAGGCGTGTGCCACCACTGCCCAGCCAATCCAACTAGCCTCATGCTCACAAGAACCAACAAGCTTCAAGCTGAGGGCAGAGAGGACAGTGCTGTCCTCATAAGCCATGGACCTAGGAGGGTGGACATGTTTGAGAAAGAAGTCGGTGTGTGTGGGGGTGTAAGAAGCCAAGCGCATCAGATTTGTGCACACCAACATGGCTGTGGCTTTTTCTCCTTAATACACACTTGGCTCTCTGAGCCCCCTTGGTTCCAAACCCACAGATTCAACCACATGCGAGTCAAAAATTGCTTGAAGAAACTGTGTCTGTGGGGGCTGGAAAGATGCTTCAAAGCACATGCTGCTCTTGCAGAGAATCCGGATTCAGTTTTCAGCAACTATACAGTGGCTCATAACCATCTGTGACTCCAGTTCTGGAGGATCTGACAGTCTCTTCTGACCTCCTTGGTACCGCACATACGTGATATACATGCAGGCAGGTAGGAGAACCCATCACACACATAAAAGTAAATAAATATATAAAAATTGTGTCTATAGAGAATATTGACGGACTTTCTTGTCCTAACTACTTGAATAATGCTCACATCGTATTTGTTATTATTAGTCATCTAGAGATGACTTAAAGTCTATGGGATGAGGTGAGGGTTATATTCAAATTCTAGGCTGTTTTGCACAAGGAGGTGAATATCTGCAGGTTTTGCCATCTGCAGGGGTCCGGGAACCAGTCTCTCACGATTACTGAGGGACAGTTACAGCAAGACAATACAGTCAGTTATGCCGGTTAATTTTCAATATCAAACCAACCTTGCAGCCTTGAAATAAATCCTGTTTTTTGTATTATTCCTCTTCTACATCCTGGGCTCAATGTGATATTTTGTATCCACACTCATGAGAGGTGCTGGTCTATGGTTTTCTTTTCTCACGATGTCATTCCTTGAGTTTCATATAAAAGTAAAGCTGGCTTTATAATGGGAGTGTTTCCAACGCAAATTTGAAGCTGATTTTTTTCAGACTATATTATAATGCACACTTGAGACATGCTTGGCTAAATGTTTAACACATTTGTAAACATTGTCCTTGTCTTTCTCGGACATGGTCTCACTATGTATGATGTAGCCCTACGAATTTAGAATGTTTGGGCTGAGGGTGTGTGCCACCACATCTAGCCTATAGCATAAACATCCAAGCAAAAAATATCAGGTTAAAGGAGTCCAAATGAAGCTCAAAAATTGACTGACACCTTTAATCCAAGCACTTGAGGCAGAGGCAGCCAGCAGCCTGATTTCTGTGAATTCAAATGGCTACATAGTGAGGTCCTGACTCAAAAATAAATAAATAAATAAATAAAAAAGCGAAAAGGCAAAATTATGTCTTAGTGATAGTGTTAAACAGTCCCAAAGCTTGCAATCACAGCCTAACCTGTCAGGAAAATACAAACGTCACAGAACTGTGACTGTTGCCTGCTTGTTCCCAACAAGGTCTCAGTGACTCAGCTTCTCAATGGTCAGGAGGCCAGAAGCTCTTTCTGTCCCCTGTGTCTCTGTGTTTCTGCCCTGACTGCTGCCATTCTAATGCCCCCATCCACATCCATGGTGCCAGCCCTGCTCCACACGCTGACTTCTGCTGCCTCTCCCATCACTGCATGGCGTCCCACAGGCCTTTAAAACTTGCCACAGTCTCTTGGCAGAAGAGTCAGGTACAGAGAAAATGGCCCATGTCCCAAGTATCCAAGTAGAGGACCCAGATAAGGGGCAAATTTGTTACTAAAATAACAGAGTGAAGATTTTAAAGAGAAACACAGTTACATGAACAGGCAGGGGCACAAGTGAGCCAACTTACTCCTTGTGAGGACTATCTGGGAACAGCATTCTATTTCTCTACCTTCTTTTCTGTTGTGTTTTTTTCTAGTTTATGTAATTTTGTCACCCACCAGAAAGTGTACTCGAATTGTTGTCTCCTAAGGAAAGTCTTTCTAGAAAGAGGCTGACGATGAAGAAGAGCAGCAACTGAAAGGCTGCAGACTGTTTCCATTAGGCGAGGGGTGGCTGGCAAGCTGAGAGCTGACATCTGAACCTGGCCACCAGGTTACTGGCCACAAGATAAAGAGCAAGCTTCATCTAACTCTGGTGGCCTTTTTTGAGCTACAGGTTTTTCTTGGCAAGATTCCCGTGGAACCCTGGTCTCCGATCTGGTGATCCTGGCAAGTGGTGGGACCTGGGAGTGGTGTAGCCTAGTGGGAGCTAACTGGGCTAGGAGCATTCTCAGAAAGGCATGGGTGGTAGATTCACACTGTGGGCTTGGCCTCAGGGAGTGGGTTGGTTCTAGAAAGAATGGATTGTTGTAAAAGTGAAACTGGTCCCTCCTTGCTCTCTTGTGTTGGCATAATGTTATTGTGCACTGTGTAAATTTACCCTTGTTTATTCAAGTGCTAATTTCTCTACCCCACTATCTGGTTTCGATCCGGACATGGATTTGTCACGTTTGCTCTAAGTCAAGTTTGTGTAACCACGCCCACCATTTGTTGTCTGTTCTGCTAATAAGATGCTGATCAGCCAATGCTGATTGATAGAGACAATAGGGTGGGATGTCTGGGTCCATCGAGGGGAAGAGAAAGAGGAAGTGGGCTTGAGCCATGAGGAGAGGACCAGAATGCATCAGGACAATGCACCAGTGCTAGGAGATGATTGAAACGCAAGTATGATGGGGAATTTAGTTGGGAGGAAGCCAGATTAGCTTGGAGGTTCAGGATAGAGTAATTATTGCTCAGTATTGCGCTCTAGGCTAATTAAATAAGTCCTAGTCCCCGTGTGTCGTTACTTGAGTAAATAGCTGGCTAAAGATAGTGACACCATACTAAATTATGATTTATACCACATTAATAATCATTCCACACTTTTGCTTCCTTGTTCATCATGTGATGTCTCTTTTTTTATGCTCTGTCTACTGAGGCTCTTACCACAAGAGTCTTCCAGAAGTTAAGGCTGCTGTTAAGCTCTTCAATTTCCAAAACACAAGTGCAAATGAGTTGTCTTTCCTTTCCTTTCCTTTCTTCCTTTCTTTCTTTCCTTCTTTTTCTTTCTTTCTTTTTCCTTTCTTTTCTTTTTTCTTCTTTTTATTTTTGGCTCTGTGAATATAACTGAGGGTCTCCCGTAAGCCAGGCAAACGTTCTCCATCTGAGCTGTATTTCCAACCACTTTAAAAAGTGAAGCACTCAGCTTCAGGTATTTTGTTATAGCAATGAAATAGATGAAGACAATTTATAACTGTTAAATATTGAAAATGTAATGTCTCGACAGTGGTGGTATTGGGACTTCGGGTGGAATAGCTCTGGTGCATTTTAGAATGTTTGGATGCATCCACAGTCTTTGCCCATCACATGTCAGTAACAACCTCCTCTAAATTGTGCAGTCAAAGCCGTCATTGTTAACTGTCTTACCTTGGTCAAAATGCTTTAAGTTCAAACTCCCATCTCAGGCCCTGAAACTGTTTAGCCATATGACCTTGAACTATTTCCTTCCTCTCTGGACTTCAGTATCCTCAACTACATTTGGTGGGAAACAGACATGGGCTTGTGTCTGGATTCCGCTCAACATCTGGTGACCAATACTTCCTGGCCTCTGTCCCACCTTTGCTGTCCGTCCTGCTTACCTGTTCAGGAAGATGCTGCTGACATCATCGTGTGTTATGGGAGGCTTCTTGGAGCTGGCTGCCATGCGCAGTGGGCGCAGAAAATTGTTGACAAGGATGTGCAGCTGCTGTACGTACTCAGCCTCGGCCTCCAGCATGCTGAACACCACCTGGTTCCTTTTGCGCATGCTGTCGGCGTGGGGAGACCGGATGTAGTCCTGGATGATGGTCTTCCACTTCCGCCGGCACAGCCAGCCCCGAAGGAAGCTCTGTACCTGGTTAAGAGGAGTGAGTGAGGTCTATGCTAGAGTATCAGTTACTCTCAATCTTGTAATCTGTGAGCATCTCAGGGACGGGAACCGGGACCTGGCCATCGCTGCTGCTGGGAGTATGGGGAGAAGGGCTGAGATGCAGAGCAGGTGTGGCCCTGCTGCCTGTGTGATGCTGAGCATGTTCTTTGGAACCCCTGAGACAATTGTCTGTGAAATAAGGACAGGGGAGCATCACAGTATAGACTGACAGCTTGTTAGAGTGTGAGGTCCAGGGCCTGCTCCGGCCTGCTGCATTTAACAAGTTCCCTGATTGCTTTGGAAATGCATTAAAAAAAAAAAAGTGGGCTGCAAGTCTCCACACAGGGCACACCTGAGGAAAAGGTTGCTAGGCTGTGCCTAGCATGGTTGCATCCTGTCTAATGACACTTTTGAGGGGCCAGAGGTTTCAATTAAAGCTTGTCTGGAGAGGGTAATTATTAAATTGAACAGAACATGGCAAATCTGCTTGTCCCCAGCTCTTCAGGGCCTCTGAGGCCCAGCACCAGGTCGGACCCTCTCCCAGCTCAGTGAGGAAACTAGCTGGGCACTTGCTCAGTGGCTTTGGAGTTGGCTGGGAGAAGTGGTTTCTAATAAGTGACAGGAACTTGGAAAAGGGTCTTCACTCATGAATGTGCACGGACACACATAGCTACACACACAGAAACACATACGGAGACATACAGACACAAAAAAAATACACACTACACATACAACACACATACGCACAGGAACAGAAAAATGCATAAAGACACATGCAGATATATACATACATACACACATACATAGACACATACATGCAGCCACACCACACACAGAGAAACATATATATACACGTGACATAAACACATAAAATATAAGGACACACAGACATATACAGACATACTCATACAAACACACACATAAAGACATAGATACAAATTGACATACATACCTGTGCTGGCTAGTTTTATATGATCTTGACACAAGCTATGAGTGATAAGATAGGAAGGTCTCAAATGAGAAAATGTTTCCATAAGATCAGGTTGAACACAAGCCCGTAGGACACTTTCTTAGTTAGTGATTGATGGGGAAGGGGCCAGCTCACTGTAAGTGGTCCTGGCTGCTATAAGAAAGCAGGCTGAGCAACCGGGAGGAGCAGGCTAGTAGGCAGCATCCTTTCATGGCCTTTGCATCAGCTCCTGCCTCTAGGTTCCTTCCCTGTTTAAGTTCTTGGCTTGGTGTCCCTTAATGGATTATGATATGCAAGGCAAATAAACTTTTTCCTCCCTGAGTTGTTTTGGTCGTGGTGTTTCATCATAGCAATAGAAACGCTAATTAAGACAATGGACAAAGATACAAAGACACAGGTACACACACACAAACATAAAGACACAAGTACACACACACACACAGAGTTGTTATCAGCTGCACAGGGTTTTAATCCAGGGTCACCTACCTCCTGCACTGTTGGGGCTACTCAGCTATTCACAAGCTCGTGATCTACACAGGGAGGGACAAAGAAACTGGACACCAGCATACAAGACTCTTTACTGAAGGGCACTGGCCATGGACAGCAAGCCAGCCAGCAATAGATCTTTGTCTCTAAGCACAGGGAGGCCTTTGTGGAAAAGGGAGGGCTTTAAATCCCCAAGAAACAGATATGGGGTTGCATGTCAGGCAGCCTTTGTCAAATGCTGCAAGCAGAAAGAGCTGCCCTACGTGGAGGGGTGGGCTGAGAAGTTCAGCGGAGCCAGCTGTCCTTTCCTTGGTGGGACCTGGTGCCAACTCCCCATGTTTGCCTGTGTGAACCTGAAAGCTTCTACATATGCACGTGGCAGGTGGCAGGCTTGGGAATGGGAGATAGCAGCGTCTCCTGCCTGGGGCTGACACTGCTGCCCGTGTATAAGAGGTGGCCCAGGCTGTTGGATCTGCTCCCCCAGGGGGTCACATGTTTGTGCAGCTAAGGGCAGGGGCTCAGGTACCGGTGCCTGGGTTTGAATATCTCCCTGCAGAGATTTAGCTGTGTCAGCTTCGACAAGTCACCTGGCCTCTCTGTGTCTCTGAGTCCTCAGATTTGATGATCTAATCTCAGAGGCTTTTTACAAGAGGATCCACTTAATCTGCACCAAGCTCCCAGAATAGCATCTGGCACATAGAAAGTGGCTAATGAATGCTGCAAATTTCTATTTTTGAGAAACGAGATATCCAGATTTCTGGGTGAAGTGTTTAGCTCTTAAAGCACTAACAACAAATATAAATGAAGAAATATACATGGGCTGAAAGCCATATATACAGGGGGAGGGGCCGGGCTTGGCTCCCCCCACCCCCCCTCCCCCGTTGGAAGTTTCTGGTCTGTGTGGCATGGGGTCCTTACTGCAAACTAGACAAAAAAGAGCCACTTGGGTCATCGGCTGATCTTAGGGCGAGCCATCTCCCTCGTCTCAAGTGTAGCAAGGTGAAAACATAGCCAGGCTCCTTCCCACAGTATTGTTATTACCCTGGCTATTGGGCAGGTCCCTGAAACTTTGGGAGACAGCTTTTCCCTTGGGAACTCTGACAGGGCCCAAGCAGTGGCTGACTTTGGGGTCTTATGAAAGCCAGCTCCCTGCTGAATCCTGGTGAAGAGTGGGCAGGGGTGTGTGTGTGTGTGTGTGTGTGTGTGTGTGTGTGTGTGTGTGTGTAACAAGCAAGTAAGTGATGTCGGAAAGGTGCCTGAGGGGTCAGATGAACTGCATAGCACTTGGAGAAAAACTCTTAAAGGAGACATCCTAGACCTTGGTCCTGACCCCACCCCCTCCTTCCTCTCCCTTGTCTCTATAAAATGGGGCTAGATCACCCTCACTATCAGAGACAACCAGAAAGGGTGGTGCGACAGGTGTCAAAAGAGACACACTGCTACTGGTTCCATTTCTAGAACTGAGGTGACTGGGTGAGTGGCACACCACGAGGACATGTGTGAGGGTAGGTGGACACTGCCAGCCAGGGGTGATACAGACCTTCTTAATCTTCTTGATGTCACTGTCCTCGTCATTGGGGGTGACAGTCTGGGTGGACTGGATGCGTTCGTTGTCCTTGAGCAGGGATGCAATCTGCAACAGAATCATAGGTCAGTAGCGGGCAGGAGACACTGGCCAGCAGGAGGCAGAAGCACCCTGGAAGGCTTGCCTCCTCTGCCACGAGAGCCAACAGCACTATGAGCGGAATCTCCTGAGCCTAGTATCACGTCAGTGAACCGCACAGGTCCCAGATGACTATACGGTAGTGCATGCTGCATTGGAACAGGCGTACCTTGGGTACCTTGGGGCCATCAGAGTGTGGACAGGCCCTTCTATGTATGAGGACTGGCTATAACCCCATCTACAATTCTCTTCCAGGTCCTGCAAACTACAAGTCCCTTTTTATTTTACTGTGGTAAGATATAGCATACCATGTGAATCTTCCCCAGCCGTGGGTAGTGTCGTGTGCATGTGTGGTGTATGCACGTGTGTGCTCAGGAGAATGTGCACTGGTGTGTTCCTGCATATGGAGGCCTGAGGTCTTTCCTTACTCGCTCTTTACCTGTATTTTTTGAGACCAGGTCACATTAGCCCTGAAGCTCATCAGTTCAGACATGTACCACCATGCCTAACTTGGCTTCTGGGGATCTGAACTCAGGTCCTTGTGCTTGCACGTCAGGGACTTTCCTGATGGACCCAACTCCTTAGGACCCATCAACCATTTAAAAAAAACAAAAAACAAAAAACAAAGGGTTGTTTATATATTTGTTTGCGTGTGTGTGCCTGTCTGTGTGTGTTTGTGGGGGCCAGAAGAGAACTTTCTGGAGTCAGTTCTCTCCTTCCACTATTTGGGGGTCCAGGATTGAACACACATTGTCAGGCTTGGAGGCAAGAAGTGCCTTTACCTGCTGAGCCATCTCGCTGCCCTCCCCCAGTGAACCACTGTTCAGAGGCGTCCTGCCTATTTGTAACGTGCAGCCAGCATCACCACCCTTCTCTGTGCTCCTCTTCAGATGGAAACTCTGTGCCCACTATCCAGTAAGTCCCGCCTCCTCCAGTGGCCGACAGACTCTGTGAATTTCCACATCTGTCAATTTTTACACTAGGAAACTCATGGGCAGTCACTTGGTATTTGCTTAGCATTGCACTCTTGGTGTTTGTCTGTTTCGCAGCCTGTGTCAGAATTTCCTTTACACGCACTTTCGTTATCCTTTGTTCCCATGTACTCCCTGCTGTCCTTCTGTGCTACCCCTGGCCCTGTCAGGCTGGTTTTCTTCCTTTTCCCAGATAGGCCCCCTCTCTGCTTTTTAACTATATGTATCCATCCCCTTCTTTCCCTTCCACTCCTTAAGATCTTATCGTTCCCTCTAATGATCCCCCTTTGAGTTTCATGACAGACACAACACACATATAGAACACACACACATGTGTAATCTTAAATCTAATTTCCAACATGTGGGAAAACGTGCAGTATTTGCCCATTTCTGTCTTGTTTGACTTAATGCGGAGATTCCCCAGACCTATTCATTTTCTTGCAAACATCATTATTTCATTATGCTTTATGGCTGCATAAAGTTCCACATTGTATTACGTGCTACGCTTTCTTTGTGCATCTATGTGCTGCCTCCACGCCCCAGCTATTGTGAGTATAGCAGCAGTGGACGTGTATGAACAAGCGTCTCTGTGGTAGGCGACACTCACCTGTTGGGCTGTCCTTTATCTTTCTGACAAAGCACATGGGGGAAGAGATCAGATCAGAGCTAGCGGCTTAGAGTGCGGCTCTGCTGGCTGCTCTCTCTCCTCTCCGGGTTACCCTGGAGCACTTCTTGGGATCAAAGTTCTCTTTGGAGCTTAGCTACTTGTCCAGAAAGCTAATGTAGCCCCTGACATGACCCAGAAAACAGCCTCCATTTGTCTTTTTTGGGGATCATAGAGAATCAAGACCAAGGGCTGGCACCCAGGAGCAGTACACTGTAAGTCTATCTGAGACTGTCTCAGTGCACAAGTCGGTGAACATCTCACCAGGGCTCACACTCACATAGTGAGAAGAAAGAACTTTCTCATGAAGAAAAGCTACCCGGTCCCTCCCCCTGCTTTGGCCAGAGTTCCCTGGAGAGTGGTCTCATTCATTACAGCGCCTGGTGGCTAGCACAGGACCCAGCATGCAACACTGCCCTTGCAAACTACAAAATTAAGTGAATTAAAAGCCGGTGAGAGTCACAGTGGCTGCAAAAGCCTCAAATCACAGAAAGCTACAGCAGTCCCTGAGCCCAGCACATCTGAAGGCAGACACTCAGGGGATTCTGTGGCCACGGCTGCTGCCGGCAGGCTGCTCCCTTCTCAGAACACGAAGCTGTGTGCCCTCAAGGCCACTTGCTGAACCTCAGGATGAATGGCTCTCAAAAATGAACCATCGAAGCCTTTGAAAGTGGAGTGAGCAGTTGTCGGCTCTCCACTCTTAGGCGGCTAAAATTACCCTGGCTGGCCTTCGCCTGGAGAGTGTCTGAAAGCATCTAACTGGAATGTTCAGTGGCAGAGGACCTGCTTGCCCGCTCTCTTTCTGCCCCTCCCCCCTTTCTCGCTCTACCACTTCCTTTTATTTTCTCCTCAACCCTAAATCTTAGAACATTTACATATTTACATGTTGAAATAAAAGGATGATTCTTTTGGCCAGCACTCAAAAAGGCTGTGGTGTACGCACACACATGCGCATGTGCGCACACGCTCCCGAACCCTGGGTAAGCTCAGAGGCTTCTACGGCTTGGTCAACACCTTCCTCCTGGCCTAATGGTCTTTACCATCACTCCAGCCTACTTTCTTTGCCAGTTTTGCTATTTGCACAGAGGGTGGTAGTGATGGGATTTGTTGGGGCTCTGCCCTCTGCACCTGACACACAAACCAATGAAAGATTTTAAGGCCAAGTATGGCCAGAATTTATTATACTTTCTGGCGTTCAAGCACCTTGTCAGGAGTGGAGCTCACAGAGCCCCGTCATGCCCCTGTTCACACTTTTACACAGCAGACTAGCAAGGAAGACATCTCCTCACTCCAATTACCCTTCAGAGTCTGTGATCACTCACCCACTGAGTGCTCACAAGCTTCCGTGCCAGCAAGAGAGACTCAGTGGTAGAAGACGCAGCTCTACCACTTACGCGGTTCTGACCAGGCTGCTGAAGTCACACAGACAAGGGAGCTGGTGTGTCTGTTGCAAACTGTGTTGTGCTTGAGAAATCCTTGTGAGCAAGCACAGAGGCTGCTCACACGCTGGTCAGAAGCCCCACGGTGAGGTGGCTGTCCTTGGTAGGATTTGGCCAGGTGGAAAACGTGGCCATGAGAAAGGTATGCTAAAGAAGGGGGATACCATGCAAATGCCAGGTGGGTAGGGCAGTTCAGTGCTCTGGGATGCTGGGTGGTGGGCAAGAGGGTGAGGTCTGCGCTGAGTGAGCATAGATGTTTCATGAGTGAATGACTGACTGTCACCCCACACGCAGCTCTTGGCCAGGGAGTTAGTAATTGGGTGATGGGCCACAGTCCTTCCCTGCTCTCTCTCTCTCTCTCCCTTTCTCTCTCTCTCCCTCCTTCCCTCAGTCCCTCCTTTTCTCTCTCTCTCTCTCTCTCTCTCTCTCTCTCTCTCTCTCTCTCTCTCTGTGTGTGCGTGTTCTGTGTTGGTCTAACAGAGTCTTCAGAGCTTCTCTCTAGAGTAGGATGGAGCCCAGAAAGAGCCAGGAAAGTTAGAAAGAGGACAATTTTGGGCTAGCCTCTGGAAGACTGTCAGAGGCTCTGTATAGAGTAGAAAGACTAACCGAAGGATGGGAGCCTGCGATTTGCCATTTGGCACTTGTGTATCGGTGTAGGCACAGAGAGAACCCACAATAATTACCACAGGTGATATGGCACCTCCCAAGATGAAGGCTGACAGTTGGTGACAGTTCATGTGTTCTTGAACCATCTAATGACTTGTCTATAAGCTGTCACACTCTGCCTTGTCACTTAGCCAGGTCATAGCTAAGACCCTGCATTGTGTGAAACAACTCAGGAGCATAGAAGTGGGGACACGCTCCAGGTGGCACTTGGTAAACCCAGAGGTGGCATCCAAACCAGGTCCGAGTGCTGGATCACCACCCCTCTCTGCTCCCACCCCCACATCCTAAGCTTGAGGTCAGAGACTGAGCTTGTCCACCCTGTGCCCCCTGTGTCCTCTAGAAATCGGGATGGATGTGGTCTGGGGACCCCAGCTTGCAGTCACCTCCGCCTTCAGTCGCTCGATCTCGATCTCGCCATCCTCAATCTGCTGTCGCAGCTGCTTGGCCACCGTCTTCTCTGTCTCTACTATCTGCAGCAGGTGTAGGTACTTCTGCATGAGCGCCTCGTGCTCCGTGGCCAGTGTCCTGTAGCTGGGGACAGAGGTGCATGGCGGGTGAGATGCTGCCCTCTGTCTCTGGGCTCTATACACCCCATTGCATAGCAACTTTTGGTTGCTCTATTAGCCTTTCTCTTTGTTACACACTTTATCTGTCTCTGTCTCTCTGTCTCTCTGTCTCTGTCTCTGTCTCTCTGTCTCTGTCTCTCTCTCTCTCTCTCTCTCTCTCTCTCTCTCTCTCTCTCTCTCTCTCTCACACACACACACACACACACTCCTGGGACTTTGTCTAGATAGATTTGCATTTTGAAATGTTTCCCCAACACCCTTCCCTAACTCTACCCTCCTTCTTAGGCTACTGGGAGTCAGCTGAAACATCACCTCCAGGAAACCTTGGTGAACTCCGGGGATCCCTTTCAGCACCCGAGCTTCTAGTACCATGGTGATGGAGGGTGTATATACCGTGCACCTAAAAAGTACGTAGTGGACACTTGCTGCATGTAAGGGTGACTACAGATGCATGCGTCAGGCTTTGTGGGATATTCAGAGGACAAGTAGGCCCGCGCATCTCATTGTTTGGGTGATGCCTGAAAACATTGCATGGGACACAGTAGTGTCAAACGTTGAGTCACAGGCTCTTAGTGTATGACACCAAGGAGGGAGCCAATAGCAGGGACTTGTGATCAGGGGAGACTTCCAGAGAATACAATGCCAAATTGGAGCTGAGGCTTCCTTGGGTACCTACCCACTGCAGGGCAGCCCTGGGTAGGGGGCTTGATATTAGGTAGAGAACACACATCTCAGTGTGTCTGTGAAGGTATTTCTAGAGATGATTAGTGAAGGGCTGGGAGGTGGGGTGGGGACTTGCTTTAGCTGTGGATGGTGCCATCCCATTCACAGTTGGGAGGAGGTCCAGCAGGAACCAAAGGGGAAAAAGGAGGGATCTTATCAGCTAGGACATTCTCTCTGTCTGTCTTCTGGTTGCCATGGAACGAACGAGCAGCTCCATTCGGCCACAAGCTCACGCTCTGATGGTCTATCCTACTGCAGCCCCAGAAACAACAGAGCCAAGAGATGGAGGACCGAAGCTGTAGAAACCATGACCAAAATAAAACTTTCCTACCTGGGGTTGTCCTCTTAGGCGTGTGTCGCCTTCTTTCCCACTTGCTTGGCATGCTTTTTTTTTTTTTTTGTTTTTTGAGACAGGGTATCTCTGTGTTAGCCTTGGCTATCCTGGACTCACTTTGTAGACCAGGCTGGCCTCGAACTCACAGCGATCTGCCTCCCGAGTGCTGGGATTAAAGGCGTGCGCCACCACGCCCGGCTTGCTCGGCATGCTTTAACTGAAAGGATAGCTCACCCAGGGTCTCCTAGTGCTCTCTACATCCCAGCAGTACAGCATCAGCTCTTAGCACCCATAGCAACTGCTCCCTGCTCTGGGTTCACCCGCTATCTCCTGCTCGTGACATCAATGGACACTTTTTTATTCTGGAAGCTTCTTTGCATAACTGTGAAGTCCCGCACATAGCTGGTCAGTGGGGGTCAAGCTGTGGAGGGAGGGTCTTTGCCTCAGCCCCAGGAGCCCGCTAACAGGCTCACAATGTCTCCGTGACTCTCAAGGCTTTAGGTGAGACTCTCCATCCTGCAGCAATGAAGGGCTGTGCCAAGGTGCTGACGTGGACGGGGCAGCTACAGAGGGCCTTGTTCTCTGACGGTGCTGTAAGACGCATTCTTGGGAAGAGGCTGACAGCAGCAGGAAAGGCTTGCTCCGTGAGGCTCAGGACAGCTGTGGCAAGGAAGGGGTCCAGGGGTCTGGGGAAGAACCCCCGATCCAGGGAACTGACCCCTGTCCTTAGCGCCGCCCTTTCTTAAGTAACATGCCTTGAGAGAAGCGGTTCTATTATAACACTATTAGATTAAAATGGCGGTCTGGGTGCTTCTCTTGTGAAAATGAACGCAGACAGGAAGGTCTTTCCAACTTCCTACGACACTTAATTGTCTTCACTTGCAAGCAAAATTCAATTGAGAGCAAGGAGTCTGTTTTCACACCATCCTGCCTCTCTGCTCAGGGGTGCAAAACACAGCTTCTTCATTAGTCTAGTCTTACTAATGGCAGACACCCCAGTGCTTCGCGCAGGAGTCTCATTGGCAGGTGATCTGCCTGCCTTGCTTCTCCCCCATTCCTTGCCTTTCCCCACCACCATCTTCTTTCTTTTCTCTTTTTCTCTCCCATCCCCCTTTCTCACCTTCCCCCTTTTCCATCTCTTCCTTTGATTCCCTCTTTCCTCTTCCCTTCCCTATTCTCCGCATCCTTCTACCTCTCTTTTCTCCTCCCCTCCACCTCTCCTCTGTCCTTTTCCCTTTCTCCTCCTCCCCCATTACGCTTTGAATGTGTCAGGAAACAAGCACAGATAAAGTTGGGGCCAAGAGCAGCAAGGTTGCTGCAGAGATCATTAGCATTAAAAAGAGGCCACTGGGCTGGTGACATGGCGCATGTCTGTCTGTCTGTCTGTGTCTGTCTGTCTGTCCAGGTCTCTCACAGGATGGGAGGTCACTGAGTAGGCTAGGCTAGATCTGCCTATCTCTGCCTATCTCTGCCTCCCCAGTGCTGGGATTCCAAGCACACGCAATCAATTTGGCTTAGAGATTGAACTAAGTCCCTCACGCTTGTGGGAAGCCCGTGGTAGTGTTTGGTGTTAGCCACAGGATACTGGTTCTGGAGCTACTTAGAATGTAAGAGTGTGGGCCACAGAGGTTTCCACCCAGATGTCAAAAGAAGTCCTGGGAAGCTAGGAAACACGGGAAGGTCAGAGTCCCTCCCTGTTGGATAGCACTGGAGAGGGTGGAGTTGTAAGAGTTAAAGATGAAGTTTTGGAGCCCTCAGAAACTCGGAGATGCCAAGAATGTGGGACATCTGATGAGAGTGTGTGGAAGTCAACAGGGGCTTCTGAGAGGCTGCACTGAGGAACTAGCAGTTGACAGACAGCCTTAGGCATGCAGAGAGGAAGAGGGAGCAGGGCTAGGTAAAAAGATGCTGAACTTCCAAGATGGCAGGCTTCTTCTTCACTCCCTTGACCTGAGACAAACACCTGACAGCTTAAAACAAAGGCTTTGTGTATTTTTTTTCTCCTGTCAGTAGGGCCTCCCTGCTGATGGACTGACTCAAGGAACCCAAGGCTGTACAAAGGGCATGCCTACATAACAACTGTGGGCCCAACAGTCATCCGTTCTTTCTTCAAACTGAGCAGCCCGATGCTAGGGAAGGGAGACCCTTCACTGACTTCAAAAATGCCCCACACCTCAAGCAGAGCCTCTGCTGCAGCTTCCCTGGTCCTCATTCTGCTTGGCAGAGGGTCCTTTCTCTGTGTGCTTGCCCTGTGTGCGCATTTCCTCCCCTCTCACAAAAGCCCTTCTCGACTGCTTGAAATATATACACCTTTCACTCCCTGACTGCACACTTCCTCCGATTGGACCAAACCACAGCATCTCCTACCTTCCAACAGTCTATTCAGTGATGACTTCACCAAGGCTCAGTCCACTCATTAGGTCAGAACCTATTTGGGAAACTCCCCGCTGGTACCAGGTGTGCTGTAGAATCCCCCCCCACCCCCACCCACGCCACCTTTTAATTCTTTACCTGACAAAGGAAATGAACCCAATCAAGTCCCCTAGATGGTATCAATAAGAGCTACCATAAGACAGAAAAAACTATGGGGGCGGGACTTTCCAAGCCCTCTGGAGCTCATCCCGTGGCCTGGATCCTGGACATACTCATAACAGGCCCTGGCCACCCAGACGTGGAGCTACATGGCCTAATATTGTCTGGCTGGGTGTTGGCCTTGGTCTTCCTTTCTATGGCTCCTGTCCTAGTTGGAAAGGAGGAGGTCCCATCACCCCGTGTTAGAAGTGCATGACTTCCTTTTTTGTGTTATAGGTGCCTTGAGTCATTCAAGAGTTTGGACTTAGACCTCTGAGAAATTCTGGGACTATTAAGACAAGGGATCTTTGGGGGACAGAGGAAATACACTTCACACTGTGAGACGGTCATGGGCCTTTGGGGGCCAGGGAAGAATATTATACTTTAGTCGGAATGTTCCTCAGGAGCTGATGTTTCAAGGCTTGGTGGCCAGCAGATGGGCCTCTGGGAGCAATCACGAGGGCTCTGACCCAATCAGTGGACTGAGCCTTGGCGAATGTATCATTGACTGGACCATGGGGAGGCAGGAGAAGCTGTGGATGGTTAGCTCTAATCGGAGGAAGTGGGCAGCTGGAGACTGTGTCTATGAAGGGCATACAGCTTGCCCTCAGCTCTTGCTTCTTTTTCTCTGCTTCTTGGTGCCATGAGAGGAGCAGTTCCCCTCCACTGTAACCCTTTTGATAAGGTGTTTCTATCCTAGCCCGGCGGTGGTGACACGCGCCTTTAATCCCAGCACTCGGGAAGCAGAGGCAGGCAGATTGCTGTGAGTTCGAGGCCAGCTTGGTCTACAAAGTTAGTCTAGGACAGCCAAGGCTACACAGAGAAACCCTGTCTCAAAAAACCAAAAAACCAAACCAAACCAAACCAAAACAACACAAACAAAAAAACCCCAGAACGAAACAGAAACAAAAAGAAAAAGAAAAACAAAAAAGATGTTTCTATCCTAATATGGGCCTAAACTTCACGGAGCCAGCCAATTGCAGCCTCAAACCATGAGTAAGTCTTTTGTTGCTTTAAGCTGATTATTTCAGCTATTTGGTAACAACGTTGAAAAAAAGAAAAAACCCAACACCCCCTTTCCTCCCTCCCTTCCTTTTCTACCTGCCCTATTCCTTTCTTTCTCTTTCCCTGCTCCTTCCTCTTTGAGAATCCTTCAAGAGGAAACTGACTGAGCCACAGCTGGTGTGTACACTGTTTTTATGAACTCATAGACTTTGAGAGGTAGACAGAAATTCAGGGCTCATGAAAGGTTGACGTATGACTTACTCAATGCTGACACTGAGGTCTAGGGGGAGAAGCAATTTGCTCAGAACAACAGTTGGTCAGTGTCAAAGCTGGAGGTGGAATCGGCCATAGGGCCTGAGAGTGCATTTCATCCCCTCAGACCCCTGGCCTGGCATCTAGCACTCACTAAAATGTTGGATATGAAACACACCAGCTGCTTTATCTTATAAACAACTATATTCACACACTACAGAGGCATCCCATAATACTAGACTATGATACGTACGACGTGAGAGAACATTGTGTCTCCGCATGGTATTAATACACCGCAGTGCTTATTTTTGTACACGGAATGTTTCTATTAAGTATATGTAAATAAACACTATATTGGGAATATGTAAAAATACTTCACAGTCAATATGGCTGTGGCAGAAAGCCAGTTGCTGCTGCTGCTGCATATACACCTACACACACACACACACACACACACACACACACACACACACACTCACACACATATACTTGTAGAATGTGGTCTTCCAAGTTGATAGTCTCTCATAAAAGAAAGGGGTGGGAAGGGGCACTGGATCCTCACCTGAGATTGCAGCGCGTCCTCCTAGTCATTTTTGCATGTGTCCTTGGTGTTAGAGTATAGATATCATCTGGGGAAAGTTAAGAGAAGGGGGCTTCTGTGTGGAGATGGGGCTGTCATGATCTATGCTGAATGAAGACTTTCCAGTGTGGGTGCTTGACAGTGCTGCCAGCAATCCCTCACCACTCTGTAACTGAGCCCAATAAATTCACTAGCTTCTCAGGGTGAGCCATGTAGAACTGTTCCTTGGTTTTTTGTTTGGGATTTTACAAAGACAGGGTGGACGTTATTTACTTCGTCCCAGGGAAGGAATCCTTGCAACACATGCACATCCACACATATACATGCTTGTACATTCTCTCTCTGCCTCTCTCTGTCTCTCTCTGCCTCTCTCTGTCTGTCTGTCTCTGCCTGTCTGTCTGTCTGTCTCTGTCTGTCTGTCTCTGTCTCTGTCTCTGTCTCTGTCTCTGTCTCTGTCTCTGTCTCTGTCTCTCTCTCTCTCTCTCTCTCTCTCTCTCTCTCTCTCTCTCTCTCTCTCATAGTTCAATGACCTAACCCTGATTTCAGCCTCACAAGGCTTCAGGCAGAAATCTCAGATGAGCCTGGACTTCTGATCCACAGAGATGCAAACTAATGAAAGGATATTGCATGCTGACAAGTCTGTGGTGATTTGTTATGCAGCAACAGGCACAATGTAACACACACACACACACACACACACACACACACACACACACACACACACACACCTTTCTAGGGAACTCACCTGGCAACGTGTTAGCAACCTAGGACCCCTATCTTCACTGGTTTGTATGTACATCCCTCTTTTAAAAAATGCAGTGCTGTTCCTCCTTTCCTTAACCACCACCAAACTAAGATTCTATTCACTCATACTCTAATTATGTTCTATGGAGTAGGAAGGTCAATCTGGCCTGAACTAGTTTTGGGTGCATTTGCAATAAGGCAAACTGTTTTTTTTTTTTCTCCTGAGACAGGGCTTCTCTGTGTAGCCTTGGTTGTCCTGGACTCACTTTGTAGACCAGACTGGTCTCGAACTCACAGAGATCCACCTGCTTCTGCTTCCCTGAGTGCTGGGATTACAGGCATGCACCACCATGTCTGGCTCTGCGAATTGTGCTCTTAAAGTGATTTTTAAAAGGGATAATCCCATATTTGCCACCTTATGACTATACATAATTGGGCACACATATAATTAAGATCAGATAAATTCTGGGAAAGGACACATGTAGTAGAAAAGAGGTTCTGTAACTTAATATATCAACCAAGACAAAAAAACCCCTGACTCATACCCTTAATCAACAAACATGCATCCTTTATTTTAACCCATAAAAAGAAGTGCCAAACAGTAACTGGGTCTTGGTTTTACTCTTGGGGCCTGTTGTCACTCTCGACAGAGTGTCTGACGGAGCCCATTGCTTTGACCCTTTTCCCACTTTGTGTATTTATCTTACTTCTTTGAATAAGAGACCAAGAACTTGGACAAACCTGGCCCAGGTCCCAAACACCATTAACAGTTTGAGCAAATTGTGATAAAAATCATAAACTTTAATCAAGACAAAGATACTTTCTAGCCCCCCAGGAAGCTCCTTCCACCCTAGAAGTGACTGCTATTCTGGCTTCTGTCACGCTGGTTAGTTCTGTCTAATCTAGAATTTCATATAACTGGAATCATATAGCACATATTTTTTTTTTTTTGCTACATCTACTCAGCATATTGATTTTGAAATCCATCCATCTTGTTGCGTATAACTGTAGTTGATTCATGTTTATTTCCCAGCAATATTCCATTTTGTGGATTCACCAGAGGTTTGTTTATATATTAGCTTGGTTATAGACAGCATGGCTGATGGCTGTGCATAAAGCCATTACGAACATTTACATAGGAGACTCTTGAGGTCATTTCTAATTCCTCTTAGATAGGTACTTAGGAGTGGACGACTAGATAACAGAGCATATGGTAAGCAGCTGCCTATCCATGCCCCAGGTTGGTTGTACTGTTTACATACTCTGGTACTACCTGAGGGCTGTGGTACTTACACATTTAGTGTTCTAGCATTTAGTGTTGCCAGCTTTCATCACTTTAGCCACCAACTATTATTGCACTGTCGCTAAAAATTGTTTGTATTGATTCTGCATTGATAAATAATGAATTGAAATTCTAATGCAGTGTCCATAGGAGAGCTCAGCAGCTGTTCACCTCATGCCCCATCACTCGAGTTTGATCTCTGGATGCCACACGGTGGAAGAGAAAGCCAACTCCCTGCAAGCTGTCCTCCGACCTCCACATGTATGGCCCCCACAAGATAAACAAACAAATGCAAAAGAAAGCCCCTCTAATGCTAAAGTGCTTACAAAGTCCTTCCATGTAAATGATTTCATTTGTTCTTCATATGGAATGTTTGACCTGAGAAGCAAACCCTGTTTGTTTGTGTAGGTCTGATTGCTCTCCCCGAATCTCGGTTCTTCTTCATTTATTTTGTCTTGAACAACCCCGGTGATTCCTACTCTAAGTCATGGCTCTGGTCATGCTACCCTCCTGCTGTAAGCCCTCCAGTGGCTCCCATGGTTTACAGAGGAAAGGTCAGGGGATTTGAGGTCATTTATGATCTTATGACAGCCAGTTGTAGACCTTATATGCTTTGAAAATTTTTTATATTACATGTTATTGTGTGTGTGTGTGTGTGTGTGTGTGTGTGTGTGTGTATGAGAGAGAGAGAGAGAGAGAGAGAGAGAGAGAGAGAGAGAGAGAGAGACAGACAGACAGACAGACAGACAGACAGACAGACAGACAGAGACAGAGAGACAGAGACAGAATATGACCACCCATAAAAGCCAACATTCTCTCTCTCCTTTCACCAAGTGGGTCCCAGTGACTGAACTCAAGTCCTCAGGCCTGGTGTGATGCACTGTCATCTGCTGATCCATCTCACAGGCCCTCATCTGCATTTTAACATCCAAGCGTTATCTCCTTATTAGTCTTGAAATTATCTTCCATGTATTAGTGTTTTATTTTTTATTTTTTTGGTTTTTTTTTTTGAGACAGGGTCCCTCTGTGTAGCCTTGGCTGTTTTGGACTCACTTTGTAGACCGGGATGGCCCTGAACTCACCAAGATCCACTTGCCTCTGCTTCCTGAGTGCTGGGATTAAAGGCGTATGCCACCACCACCCAGCTTGTATCAGAATTTTAAATTAAAAAAAATTTTTTTTTGAGTGAGGTGTTATTGTTGAGCTGCTCATATTTAAACCCACTAAATCTTCTTTCTCACCCTTTACTCAAGCCCCATGGAACTCTACCTCTACCTGTTTTTCCCTGCAGATGGATGTCTCTCACTTCTGGGGGAATACTTGTGAGAGAGCCAGCTCCAGCTACTTAGCACTTTGCACTGGACCTGTGTCTATTGGTTTTTCTAGTAGAATTTGGCTTCTTTAGCTAAGGTTGGCTGCTCTTTGTGGACAGAAGTGGAGATGGCGTGACCTTAGGGCTAAGCCATTGCTAGAGTCACCATATAGTTGTCAAGCATCCATCTATCCACCCATTCTTCTATCCTCCACATACACTTCTATCTTCCTTCACTCACCCATCACTAATTTTACATTAATCACCAACTTTCAGCCTCCAGCCTTATGTCCAACCCTCCATCCTTCCATTCTCTGCATTCTTCCAACTCACAGTTGATGGACACCTTTTCTCCACTTTTATCAGCCATTAAGAATGCAGAGTCCCTTGCCGGGCGCGGTGGCGCATGCCTTTAATCCCAGCACTCGGGAGGCAGAGGCAGGCGGATCACTGTGAGTTCGAGGCCAGCCTGGTCTACAAAGCGAGTCCAGGACAGCCAAAGCTACATAGAGAAACCCTGTCTCAAAAAACCAAAAAAAAAAAACCAAAAAAAAAAAAAAAAAAAAAAAAAAGAATGCAGAGTCCCAAGTAGTTTTTTTGTTTGGAACGGTAGACACAATAATGCTCTTATTATTTGCTAGGTCAACAAGACCAATCATCTGTCTAGACGGTCAGCTGTGTGGTGCTACCCTTGATAGTGTTTTGGCTCTGCCAGGGTGTGGTTAGTTTTGGTTCAGAAAGAAGAGTGGTCTGGTTCATGGTCACATATCAAGTTCGTGGCTGCACACATTAGAGATGGGGCTTAGGGTTGGAACAGGGTGTGAGCCCTCAGCGTTCTCATTCTCTAGGGTGGCCAAGACAGGATCTCATCAAAAGATGCTTTTCCAGCATCTACACACTCCTCTCCTCCTTTCCTACATCCTTGTCCTGAGGCTTGGACTTGTAGAAGTTTGCTTGCTTTGGTCCCGTCTGCCTAGACAGTTTGGCAAGGTGAGACATACCTGGCATGAGCAATTGCTGCCACCCACTCGTCACAGTCCTTTGCATCTTCAGTCCGCAGTTCCAAGGCCTTCTGGTTCTCATGGGTGAAGTTCACTGTGAAGTAATGCTGCACCAAGGAGGAGACACAGACACCTCTAGTTACCAGGATGTCTACAAGCCCCATAGCATTCCCAGCTGCCAAGCGGAGTTCCTGCTGCAGCAGCAGCTGGGCCCAGATGTATTCTTTGTGATCACTGGATCATTCTATTCAGTAGTGTCAAGTGCTCAATCAAAAAGGCTTTTGTGTGATGTAACAAAAACCTATGCTATGATAAGGAGGCAAACCCCACAAAGCCTCTTTGCCAATCAATTCCAAAGGAGGGGGGGGAAAGAAAAGAAAAAAAAAGTCAGTTTGAAACCATCAGGCACTCTGGAAGGACAGCAGGGGAAACACACCAAGAGAACATCTCCATGGGGTACTGGGTACCAATTCAGTGCAGCATGCCTTTAATTACTCCATGGAAACTGACTAAGCACTCATCTAGATGCTGGGGCGACAGAAGTGAATCAATGGTACAGTTCGCAGGAAATCTCATTGTAAGCCACTTCTACGCCGGGCACAGGTGTCTGACTTAAAGCTGAGTCAACGGTGGGGCCAGGCTCCCTGATGTCTCCGGGCATCTGAGGAGCCAGATAAGAGACACACAGCTAGGGTTGTTATAGGAGTCACATGCCCATAAAGATCTCTAAACAACACCTGGCGTGTGCAGTAATTGATGCCATATGATCAAGGCATGCCAGAGGTGAAAGGGACTGTGGAGCACAGAGGAAGCCTGCCACAGATTCCACCCTGGGAGACAAAGAGGAGCTTCTCAGAGGATGTGCCCTGGGTCCTGGTTCTTTTTCAAGTTGCCTGGAAGACCGTGGGTGACAACACGGGTACCTGGAGCCCATGGCCCATGAGAGGAGAAAATATGCACAGTGTGGATGGATCAAAGGCAGAGGGGGCTCCTCATAGATAGGAACTCAGGGATACATAACACAAGGTGAGGGGAACCAGGGTAATGTCCTAGTTTCTGGTTTGAGTACCCAAAGTGCCACAGACAGGGGTCTATGGGTGGATTGGGGACCAGGATGAGTGGGGGGGGGATGGGCGTAGACAGTGTGAGTTTTCAGAGATAGCCTTGAGGTCAGGAGAAAAGCTGAAGTCATTCAGAAGGAGGGAGAATTCCAAGTTGGGGGCTACCTATTTTGTCTCTTGGAAAGAAGCAGAGTAGGATATAAAGAGGGGGGGCCTTGGGCCTGACCTCTGGGGGGTGTGCCATACAGGAAGCCTGTGCTTTGGTCCCTTGGTGTCCAGGTGGCAGGAGGCAGCAGCACAAGGTGAGATGTGTAAACTAATTTTAGTGTCCGACTGGTACTGTATTTTTAAATGCCATTCTAGTCTCGTGTGTGTGTGTGTGTGTGTGTGTGTGTGTGTCTGTGTGTGTGTGTGTGTGTGTGTGTGTGTGTGTGTGTTAGGGGGTAGGGGGAAGACTTGTTGCAGAGTTAGTTCTATTCCTTGTTTCCTAGGAAACAGATTACTGGGTCTGTAACATGAAATGTCAGCTCCAGCCTCGAACAACTGAAGGAAAGCTCCAGTGGGCAACGGCCCTGTGGGAAGGAAGCAGGTTGAGAGAGGAGCTGCAGGTGGCCACTTAGCTCCTTCCTCATCTCAGGAAAGGAGCCTATAAATGTACATCTTGTATGATGTTATTTTTGTCCCATATCCACAAAGTGCTACAGGCATGAGCTACTTTCCAGCTGACACCCCAGACACTTAGAGAAGCCATGTAAGTGGAGAGCAAAGGAGCCAGTTGCCTCACCTCCTACTCCTCGGGGCCTGGCCTTTGCCGCTGGGATGCAGATCTGTGGGTACACATTTCGTTTTCCTTATTTTTTCCTCTCCAATGTTGGAGCCTCAGAGATGCATTGAGTCATGCGTGGACCTTAGATTTCTCAAGGCCAGGGCCTGGGCCCCAGTGGTCTGGAGGATTCTCAGCCCTACCCTGTGCTGGTTCTGGGTGAACAATAAATGGATGAAGGAGGGCACGGGAAGATGATGAGCGCTCCACCCTACCCTGTCTCTGAGGTCTCTGTAAGGCACGAGACATGCTGTGGCTCTTTCTTGGCTCACATTAATAACGACCCGACACAATTCTTCCTCTGCGCATGCCCCGTGCCTGCCACAATGTTGAATCTAGCAAAGCCCCCATGAAGAGGGCAAGAACGTAAGTGTATTGCTGTTGGTTAGCCGGAGTCTGGATCTGATGTTTTCTTTTTATTATCACCAAGACGGGCTCCCCCAAATAATGCAGAGCTCAGGGATGGGCACTGAGGATGATAGAATTTTCTCTGTGTTCCAGGATGGAGATTAGGGAAATTTCTGAGGAAGCAGGTTCTGTTGTTAAAGTAAGAGGAAGGAGAGGTTGTTTTGTTTTGTTTTGTTTTGTTTTGTGGGGGTGTGAGAACAGCCAAGATTATGGATGCCCCTGGGTCTGAAAATGAGGGAAGGGAAGGATTTAGAGGACAGCTTACTGGGACCTTGAGGTCAGTGAGCTAAGAAAGCCTTGGCCGCTGCTGCTCCCCTTTCTCCTTCCAGTGTCATATTGTGAAGCTCAGGCGTTTGCAAACATTGGTGGAGTTTTATAGTAAAGCCGACATAAGCTACCATCTGGGCTCCTGTTGTACTCTGCAGCCCCAGAGGACACCCTTGGCCTTCATGAGTGGCTCCTGGTGAGTCGTTAATCCAGATGGAAGATTCCTCCCCACAGTTTGGCACAGATGCCCAAGGGTGGTGGAAACACCTTCCCACACCACAGAATGGCTCTTCAAAGTCCTCAACTGGTAAGAATGTTATAGGCACGTTGTTTGGACTTGGGAAACATCTGGTGCTAAGTGCAGAAGGCATGTGGTTCTGGTTTAACCATTTCCTACCTCATACAGGTGTGAGGGCTAGTCTGTGACAGGCTCAGGTGTCCCCTTGATCTGGGGCTTGGGAAAATGAGAACAAGTAAGAGTCAGGGTTGCAATGATGTGGCTCTGCAGTCCAGTTTGGGTCAAAGAGGGTGTCCTCCTGTGCCCTGCATAAGGAGCAGCCCTACCTGGGACAAAGCATGACAAAAGGAAGGGAATATTTCTTCCAGCCTCCGTTTTTTTTTTGTGTGTGTGTGTGAGGTCAAAAGGAAGCGGAAGCCTGCATTTGGAAGGCTGACTTCTTCCCTTTTGTATTTCGTGTATACGTGTTTATGTGTGTGTGTGTGTGTGTGTGTGTGTGTGTGTGTGTGTGTGTGTGTGAGTGTGAGTGTGTATACTTGTGTGCAATTTGTGTGGAGACTGGAGGCTGACTGTCTGCTTTCCACCTTAATTTCTGAGACAGGGTCTCTTACTGAACCTTCTTCCCATCTTCCTGTCTCCGGCACTGAGGTTACTCCCGGGCCACCAAACCCAGCTTTTTCATGGGCCCTGGGGAATCCAAACTCAGCTTCTCATGCCTGCGCGGCAAACACGTCACTCACTGACCCATCTTCCTAGCCTCTTTATTTTATTTTGAGATGAAGAAATGGCTGTAATTGGAGGACAGCAATGAAAAGTCCGGGCGGGGGGGGGGGGGGCTTTTTTTTGTTTGTTTTTGTTTTTTGTTTTGTTTGTTTGTTTGTTTTGATAAATGCTATGCCCGGCATGTCTTGCTAGATACATAACCTTGAGCACTACTCAGAGGATTTTATCCCTGTTTCTTCATCTATGCAGTGGGCACAACGGGGCTCTCTTTCCCTTTTCTCAGCTCTCATAAGGGTCCAATTGAGAGAATGCTGGTGCCACAAATATGTCCCCAGTGCCTGTTTGCTGCTCTTTTGCTCTTCTTCCGATTTTTTTAACACCCCACCACCCCCAGCAGTCTTGTTGGACAAAACAGCTGAGCCTAAATCAGGGACGGCATTGCTTGGGTGGTACGCTCTGCTGCAGGTGTGGGATAAAAATATTGCTATCTTTAAGGCCTTGATCCAGGCTAGAAATTTGGGGCAAAGTTTGGGACAGCATTGAATGTACAGAGCTACTGAGGGTCTGACGTGCCCATCTCATGGGTGACCACTGACAGCACAGGAGCATATTGAAAACTCATTCTGAGCCTTCCCCACGGGACACAAACCATCATATCTTTTGCTGGTCCCCACCCCCTGGAGGGGGGCCCGCAACCTCAGGTTGGCTCACACTGTATTTACAAGGAGACAAGAGGAAGGTAGAGAGGAGGTGATTGCCATAGCAGCTCTGCCTTCAGTAGTGGCTCTCACGACTCAGGGTAAGGCTGTCTCTCCTGCCACTGTGTCCCGTACAGTGAGCAAAGCTCCTGGCTCAGATGAGCCTACGCTCTGCAAAGAGCCACATCTTCTTTCTGTTCTTCCCATGCCCATCCCGCCCCACCCCTGCCTCTCCCACCCTCATCTAGATCTTTTCATTCTCAGCTGGTCAGGATTCCTCCTTATCTGAAGTCAGGTAAGGAGATCTTGAGCCCTGGGAAGCTGGGGACGAGGTGGGGCTTGGGGGTCCCACCTGCTCAGCCCTTTCCTGGCTTCCAGTCCTTCCCAGCCAATAGGAAAGGGATACACAAGGCAGATGCAGAAGTGCTTCCTCACCCAGCCTTGGAGACATTGATTTTCTGTGGAGTTCTACTAATTACCACCGTCATGATTGTCCGTGTCTTCTCCTTTGCCTACGCTGTATTGAGTGGGCTCCTGTCCTTTCAGAGAAGTCATTTCTGACTAAGAAACAGCCCCGCAGCCTGGCACTGTGCCTTGTGCTAGGCATGGGGCTGTCTCTGTTTGCTGAGTGGGTGACCAAACTCATTAGACCACTTCATTAGTTAATTGGTTAATAGCAAAAGCCTCAAAGCAGGTGGTGCTGAATTTTCCCCCCCCAGGAGTGGGCAAGGGAGCTGTCAAGACTGATGAGTGGGGACAAGAGGTTTGTGAAAAAAGACTTTGACACTGCAGGGACAGCAGGATAGCACTGGGAAGTTCTGCAGCCAAAAAGACTTATTTCTGAAACATATTCAACATAGAACCTTTTTGACTTGTTGACTTACTTATTTATTCATTTTTTTGAGCTAGCATCTCGCTATGTAGCCCAGGATAGCCTCAAACACGAGATCTTCTTCCTACAACCCCCAGGGTGTTGGGATATGTGGAACATGATCATCATTTCATTTTAGGGGAGAGGTCTATTAATGTCCTGGAAATCGAGAATTTTAGGGCGTCAATCTGGGGTTGTGGCAGGTCCCAGGATTTGGAGTTCAAATGCATTATTTCCTTATGGGGTCTTCAAAATAGCTTGCGGCTTCTGTGAGCAGTTCTGTCTTTCATAATGCCTACACCATGGGGGTAATTAATGCTGTGGTCGAGCCGGCTCATCATGGGCTCAGTGATGTTCTTTAAATCACTGGAACTGCTCACAGGGCCACCTGATTGGATTGATCTGCAAGAAGCAAGTCATCAGAAAGTACATCTTCCCTCCCCAGTTGTTGGGGTAACTATCCAGGAACCTTCTGCTTATATCCTCTGGCTCCCTTTTTGTGTCCCACCCAAAGTCCCCAAAACTAAGCTCCTTCTGGCTATAGCAGGCCAGTTTAAGACTGTCTCCTGACATTTTGCCCCAGTTTCTATAAAGCATGCTCATTGACTGCACTTTCTCTTAGCTGTGGCTACACCACCCTCACCCAGAAGCACAGTGGGAACCTCACCAGCTACTGACATTTTATAAAAGACTGCTGGGTACAGGCACAGGCCCCCTTGGGTTTCCTGATGATCTCACGCCAGGAAGGACAGACTGCCTGTCCTGCCCACTTCTGCCCTATCTCATCCCATGTGGCTTCATATAGACACTCTATTTTGTTTTTCAAGACAGGGTTTCTCCGTGTAGCCCTGTCTGTCCTGGATTCACTTTCTAGACCAGGCTGGCCTTGAACTTAGAGATCTGCCTGCGTCTGCCTCCCAAATGCTGGCATTAAAAGCATGTGCTCCATATAGACACTTTTTATTAGAGCCTAGTGACTTCTTTCTGCCCAACTTCCCTCCATGAATTCTCAAATCAGAGTCTTTGGGGCCTTGCTTATTAGACCAGGACCGCTGCTTTGCCCTGCGATGGTTAATACTGATTGACAACTTGAGGGGATCTGTGATTGTCTAGGAGATAAATCTCTAGGCATGTCTGCTTCTAGGTTGTGTTAATTCAGGTGGGAAGATTCATCATAAATGAGGGGAAGCACCATGTTATGTGCTCGGGCCTTGTACTGGATAAAAAGAAGAAAGCAAGCTGGACACCCACATACACCTCTTGCTGCTTCCTGACTGCCATCACAATGTGACCAGCCACCTCAGGCTTCTGCCGCCGTGCCTTCTCCACGATGGTCGAGTACCCTCAACCATGAGCGGTAACACATCTGTCCTTCCTAAAGTTGCTTTTGTCATAGGAAAGAAACAAGTAACCAATATAGCTCCCAAGCTAATCCCATGCCCCCTCCCCCACAAAGTCTTTAGATTGCTGGTCTCTTACAGGGCCTAAGCTATGTGTCTGTCTGGCCATGCCCTTGCCGATAGGTCTGACCTCCTACATAACTTCCCCCTTGATCACTGACCCTCCCTGCTCTGTCAGTTGGGTGTGTCAGATCTCTAGAGCCCTGTGGCAGCCTGTCCCTGTCAGCATCAGCCAGGAGCCAAGCTTCTGCCTGTTGAACGGTCTGTTTATATACTCTAGGCCCTGGGATCCAGGGACGCAGAGTGGACGGTAACTATCACACCAACATCTTTCAGTCTATCACTGCCCGTTAACCAGCCTCCCCTTCACCTTCCCACTGATCTTTTTTCTAGATGTTCACTGAATGGGCCCCATCCAGTGCTTTCCATGTGAAAGCATCTGCTCCTCAGTGTCTGTCAAAGGCCTGATGGGAAATGATCTTTGCCGTGGGTATTTATTAGTTGCAGCTATGATTATAATAACACCAAGGGCTTTAAAGTGACCCAACTATTCAAAAAAAAAAGGGGGGGGGAGCTGTCTTAAAAAGCCTTTAGCATATCCATACAATGGTATAGTCCTCAGCTGTTCAAAAATTTGCATAAAGAACAATCACTATGTAGTGAGAAAAACAAGGTGTGAACATTGGCTGGCATATTACAACTGGCTAGCAGTTATGTGCACAGGCGTATATCTTATACGTATGCTATCTGAGAGAATGCATAGAAACAAGTCTCGAGGGTCAGACCAGTTTCCCTCTCAGATGTTCAGCTGTGGGATTATACTACCAACTGACTAATTTAGAACAAACAAGGCAGTGGCTGATTGTCAGCATCTCTGACTGATGGATCCGACTCATGCAGCATTGCCCACAATCAAGATCCTGGCGATCAGCCTCCGTCACCTGTCTCCTGAGTGTGGTCTTCACTGAGGGCCAGGGGAAGCTTCTGCCTGGGACAGTGACTTAGACGGCAAGGTCGGCTTTACAGCCCTGCTGATGTTACGTGCAAGCCACTCATACTTTTGCTCCTTTCAGCTCATGAGGCAGTTGAGGGTCTCAAACTCAGTCTGCTTCCCTCTTTGCCCAGGCTACAGGGAAGCTCTGTACTACAGTTATTCACCCTCCTCACCCATGGCCACACAGTAAGGCTCAGAAGGAACTTTACCCCCTTTCCACTTCTAGTCTTCCACAGATATGGCCAGAGGAAAAGAGAGTTGGGTGGAGAACAGAATGGCCAGAGGGCAATGAAGATCTTGGGAGGGCAGCTTTGGGACAAGAGGGACACTACCTGTGACCAGCTTCTTCCAAACCTTTTCATCACTGTCTGGAGTTGGCCTAAGAGCCCAGGTGGCATTTA
Organism: Acomys minous; assembly: GCF_964271855.1. NCBI lineage: Eukaryota > Metazoa > Chordata > Mammalia > Rodentia > Muridae > Acomys > Acomys minous. Next base: position 32,172,391 of record NC_140495.1, read on the forward strand.
GACAAGTTGATTACATGTTACGCCTGCAGTTAAAAATCTCTGAGTAGGTTTCTCTGCATTTCTACAAGGGATTTTGGAATCCCAGTGAAGACTGGTGGTACAAATCCATCCATTCACTTTCCTAAAAGTAGGTTTGAAAAGGTTTTTATTTTACGATATGAGTTGGATTTTCCCAATGTGAAGAAAGTCAAAGATCAACTGGGAGATGTCTTCTAGAAAATGATTATCTCGTTTTGTGGAGGAAAAGAAGTGGCTGTAGCCCAAGAGGTTAGCAGAACCTGTTCTCTAAAGCAGAAATCGCCAAATTTAGCAACGGGACCAGATGCCCATTGGCCCTATCAATCTAAGCGGTCTTGTTCAAGTTCTGACCTTGGCATTTGGCGTTGAGAACTGAGCCAGCACAGCACAGATTCCACAGGTGTTTGTTGGCACCGCACTGAGATATAGCTTTCAGCAGTGTGTCAAATGATGGGGAGACTTAGTGCTCCCCAAATTCTAGCCTTTACCAATGTTCACTTCTGATAGCGTAGCGGCAGGGACCAAGTAGCAGCCTGCAGCAAACGGCTCCCCCTTTTCAGAGGGCAGCTTATTAAGAGTTTCCAGGAGCTCCCAGGGGTTACAGCCCCATGTTGACTTGCTTTACCTCACTGTGCCCCTGGTGATCTGGGTTTTACTGCTTCTGAGGAAAAGGAAGAAAAGTTGTTGTTGTTTTTGTTTTTTAGCGTAAGTGGAAGCTGTGGCTGCTGCAATGCACTGGCTACACCTGCCAGGTCGTGCCTTCGCTTTCTACACTCTAGCCAGCTTAACACAGTGATGGTGACACAATGAGGCTCAGGAAGCTTGAAACCCACCCTAAGCTGAGGGGTGACAGAAGTTGCATCCACAGCTAGGCTGAGAGTCCCTAATGCTGCCTCTCCTGAGAGGCTGGGAACTCCTCCTCCATGTTCAAGGCTGGAGGCGGGAAATTAAGGCTTCGTGTTTGAGCGTCTGTGCATTCCCCTCTGGGGACAAGAAGTGGGGGTGGGGGTGGGGGTGTCAGGGCTGCCCTGATGTTCTCTGCACGACAGTAGCCCTCATGGGAGCATTTGAGCATTGGCAGTATTCTGGGCCTCTGTCACGTTCACAAGTCACTGGGGTTTCTGCACATCCATCAGGGGGCTGAGTTGTGTTCTTAGCTGTGTGTACACTACAGCAGCTCCAGGCTCCTACAGATTCCAGTGAGTCAGGACTGTGGGGTGTGGATGCCTGCCTTGTGTTTTCCCTCGATCATGGCAGAGTTGCAAGGTTCCCACCCAAGCGGAAAGCAAAGCCTCCTTCACAAAAGTCACTGAAGCGGCCATGACGTATTTTACTTGCTGTTAATTTTTTTCCCTCTTCAGACAAGGTCTCTCTCTCTCTCTCTCTCTCTCTCTCTCTCTCTCTCTCTCTCTCTCTTTCTCTCTCTCTCTCTCTCTCCAATATCGTTGGCTGGTACCAGACTTGCAGATATCCTGGCCCCAGACTCTGCATCCTGACTGTTGGGATGACAGCTATGTACTTTATGCCTGCCATAAAGATCAGCCCAAGTCTTAGTACTTGCTAGGTTGACTAAGCCACACCCCCAGCACTCCTGTTAATTATTTCTTATCCTTACTCTCTTTCCTGACATGGAGAAGATAGTAAGAAGGTACCCAGGCAGAATCTTTGTATTCTGTTTGTGTCTGGAGAGCTTCAGTTTGAGAGTTAGGCAGATCTGGGTGCCAGCATCTACTTGCTCTGTCACTTTGTACACGAGAAGTTGATTTCTGTCCTAGAGCCTCCGTTTTTCCATCTTGAAAATGCGTTAGCAGTGACCGACCTTATAGAGCTTCTGAGATCATTAAGAGAAGTATATAGTTATACTCTGGGCCTCAGTGATTGGTATTCATTGTTCGTATTCAATGTATATTTTAAAACGCCATGCTACAAAATTACATACATTGTAAACTGGGTATAGTGGGCCATGTCTGTAATCATTGTTACTTGGTAGCCTGAGGCAGGACATTCAAAGTTTGAGACCAGCCTGGGTAACTAAACACAACTGAGATTTTTAAAAAAAACAACGAAACAGGTTAGATGTGTGGTTCAGTGTTAGAGCACTTGCCTAGCATGCACAAAGACCTCAGTTCAATTCCCACTACAGAAAATAAAGAGAAAGAAAAACTATAGACATTTTAATCTGCATTTAGAATGTGCCGGAGTTGAGCTGAAGGGCATTTGGTGTTAACTCGTAGTGAAGGTCAAATGTTTTAAAGCATTAATATAAATGAGTTTTCATGTGGAAGCCCAATTAATATATAAAACAGTTAAAAGCAGACTGATCTGACTGATGTGGGGGTACGGCCCCCAGGGCTCCTCAGGAGGAGGAGAACCACAGTCAAGGAGCTAAGTGATCGATCAACGGGGGTGGGGGGGTGGGGGGTGGAGGAGAAAATTAGGCTCTGCTTTGTCATGCAGCGTTGGCAAGTCCACCGGCCTTCCCATCCTTATCTGTGGAGCCAGCACCTGGCTGGCAGTGTGAACTCTCTGATCTCAGCGGACCACAGCTGGCTGCTCTCAGGGCACACAAAGGATAGGCTAACAAGCCATGCCAGGTTGTGAAAGAATCTAGTGGCAGGCTGATTCAAAGGGACCATACAGGGTCTACCCAGCGGGCACTGCCCTCTGTCTTCTCTTGCTGTGGCCTGTACAGTACATCAGCTCATTACCTGGGCTCCAGGTAACAGGGAAGCCACCTGCCAAGCCTTCAACCATGGCCCTTTATTGGTTGAGTCCCTTTCTGGACATATGCCTGCTTTTGTCCACTGGGGGCGAGGGTCACTGTCTCCTCTTTGCAACTGTGACCAAAACCCTTCTCTGCCTCCAGCATCTCCCACTTGACCTCCTAAGACAACACCATTTCTCACTGTCATGCTTCTGAACCCCCGTCTCAGTTGGCTGTGTGCTCGTGCCCAGTGTCCTCAAACAGAATGTGGACTTCAGATTTCATCTCCACCTCTCCGTCTCATCCAGTGGAATGGCAGTTCCGGCCAGTCCCCAATTAGGGTCTCTTGATAAAGCCTATCAGAGACACTCATTCTTTCTTTCCATATCTGTGATGTGGGCACTTTGTTGTGTAATTCCTGTCCCAGTTGCCTGGCACTGTCCTGGTATCTGGCTTTAGTGGGGGAAATGACCATCTCTAAACTACCAGCTGAGTACGGAAAGTAACTGTGGACTGTGGCAGCAGATGTGAGCCAAGAAGAGGCTAGGAACACCACCATGGCTGGAGTGTCAGGGTGAGGGCGGCTTGCACTGGATCCTGGTGCTCGGGGAGGGAGAGGAGACTTCTGAGAGGTCATTTTTTAGGCTAAGACCTTCGAGAGGACCAGAGGCCGTATCCCACAGGTATGCCCAGGGATGAAGCTCACCACATCTGAAAGAAGAGATATTTTCAGGGCCTTGAGAGTGGGAAGAAGGGATGTTTAGGATGGGGAGTTGTGATAAGGGCAAGAAGAAGAAGAAGAAGAAGAAGAAGAAGAAGAAGAAGAAGAAGAAGAAGAAGCAGAAGAAGAAGCAGCAGAAGAAGAAGAAGCAGAAGAAGAAGAAGAAGAAGAAGAAGAAGAAGAAGAAGAAGGAGAAGAAGAAGAAGAAGAAGAAGAAGGAGAAGAAGAAGAAGAAGAAGCAGAAGAAGAAGAAGAAGAAGAAGAAGAAGAAGAAGAAGGAGAAGCAGAAGAAGAAGAAGAAGAAGAAGAAGAAGAAGAAGAAGAAGAAGAAGAAGAAGAAGAAGAGGTGGGGGAGCTGGATTAAAGCGATCAGCAGGCTTGATCTCAAGGGATCATTTAGACAATGGCTGATAGAAGGAGGAATTTGAATGCACTCTGGGTAAGAAATGGAAAAGTTCAGGTAATGTATACAGCAGTTATTCTATGTTGATCAACACTTAAGGTAGATGAGAGCAGAACATTAAAACTGTACCTTATAAATATGTACGGACGGCATGTGCTGTGTGTCAATCAAAAAGGTTAAAAGTTACATAAATACAAAAACAAGAGAACACTGAGACTGCTTGTTCACTGCAGTGGGAACTGGAATAGAAGAAGGTAGGGACGAGATGAGGGAGGGTTCCTAACCAAGGAGGGGCTGGTGAGAGAGTCCTCTAGGGCTCTCTGGGAGGGCAAGAAGGTTTCTTGCCTTTGGCAGGTACTGTGAGTGTGGGGAGTGTAAAGTTCTCTCCTCTCAGACCCTGGCTCAGTGTGGAGAGCCAAGCTGTACCCTGGGCAAACAACAACAGTGAGATTTCAAGCTTGGGGTTTCAGATACACAACGTGTTCCTGACCCTCACCCTACTGCCAACAGGCATGTGACAGGGATCAAAGCCTTCTTTGTCCGATTCCCATGAGAGGCATCCTCAACCTAAGTTTTTATTTTCATGAGAGGTAAGGTGGGTCATGCTCAGCCCCACCAACTTCCTGCAGGTACAAATCCTCAAGTTGGAGCTGCGCTTCATCCCTGATTTGCTTGGATCACAAGCTGTGTATGAAGGGTATTGTCATGAGAGCAGCCAGATTTTCCCATATTCTGGCTTGCATTTTCCCAGCTGGTAGAGGAATTGAATATGATCCAACTCTGGAGGGTGGTGAGACTGGCATAGCTGCAGAGAGGGGAGGCCAGAGGGCAGAGTCTCACCTTTGCTGCTATCCTGGGTGGCCACTGAGAAATCTGTTTCCTCGCCTATAAAACCAGAGCACTCCAAGTCTCCAGGCTGTGGTGGAGAATCAATCCACCAGGCCAAATGGGAATGCTCCCCATAAATAAGAACCCCAAGTAATGCTTCCTTTAGGAAATAACATTGGCCTGGTGGAGGAAAGGTCCTGAGAGGTTTGCAGTTCACCGAGCCTAAGCCTATAGCAGGCTCCGAGCTAGTGGCATTGTCATCTGCCTGGATCCTTTCTCTCTCTCTCAAGGGAATCACAAAGCACCCTCCTTCCACATTTGGCCCCTCCTGGTTGGATGGAATGCAGGCTGTACTGAGGTTGGTTGGGCAAGACCTCTTCCTGAGAAGCCGGCACTAGAAGTTTTATTTCAGGTAGTTTGGAAAAGCCACCATAGATGATTCTATTCAGAAGCAGAGTGTGGGGTCCCCAAGGCCATCTCTAGGCATGTTGGACCCAGGCTCTGAGTTCATATCATGGTTCAGTGCTAGGGATGTCAGGTCTGAGTAAGCAGAGTCCAAGGCCATGGAGGTATACAGCAGCTAATGAGAGTCGGGGACAAGATGCCGGTGTTTCATTTCAGGAGACCCTGGGGTCCCAGGCTGGAGCCAGTGTGGGACAAAATCCTGGGTATTGCTTTTGCTTTAAACATACATGAATCCTGTACAGCTAGGTGAGATAGTGTCAGATCAGCCGGCGCTCTTTGAAATGCCCTGCAATCCAATAGTCCAAGGTCTTCACAGGGTGTGGTGGATCTCCCTGCTCACCTTCCCAGAGTCCCAACATTTGTGATCACCAGCTTCTTAGGCTTAGTGTCCAGCACCCAGTCAGTCCTCAGGACATGAAATATGGAAGCAGCACATGATACCCCAAACATGTCTAGGTCAAGAAGCAGTTCCTGTGCATCTGCTATATCCTAGGTCCTCAACTTTGCCCCCGCCCCTTGGGTGGAGGCTCCCAGCTCACACGTTCTCTCTATTCCCATGGGTTTAGACTAGAGGAAAAATGAAGCCCTCTTAACACTGAGTGCCACCAGATACCGGTTAATCTTGTCAAACTGATTGCATTTTTCTAGGCTCATTAATTTGGACACTTGGCCACATGCCTAGGGAGTATGAAGTCAAGACTTGTTTTAGGTCTAAACTTGGTGGAAAGACTGTCCTGGGGGCTTCTCACACCCCCGTCTCTCAGGTTTATTTCATGGGGGGTGTCCGTGCCCAAGAGAAACACAGAAGCAGCTGCAAGGGCCACAGATTTTCCTCAAAGACCTGGCGGTGATCGTGAAATTTTTTTGTACACAGGAATGGATGAGGGGAGGTGAGACCTATGGCGCGACAGGGGCTAAACTTACTCTAGAACTGAAATAAGTGTGTGAGATGAAGCAGGTGTCTTCAACAAGGACCTGCCAAGCTGGGCCACAGCAGGGCCATCACCTGCTTGCTCCCCACTTGCCCTCTTCTCTTAGTGACTGAGCGTCTGGGGGAAATGGCTCAGAACACATGTGCATGCCACTGACTGGCCTACTTTCCCATCTGTCCCATCATCAGTACCCAAGACGGGGACTGGCTGACTTGGAGTCAACGTGGGATCCTATTTTCAGGAGTTTTTTTTAGACACCGGGTCAATTCTAGGTTGTATTCTGAGTGACTTCTTTTGATGTTGGGCAATTCCCGTCTTTTCTATGGCCCTCAGTTTCTCAGCCTGAAGGATGGGAAGGATGGAACAACCTAATATGCACAGACGGATAGAATTCTAACCCAGTGAGGATTCCACTAAATTGTACTGCGAGCATCTTTTCATACACAGAGTTTGGCTTTGTGTTCTCAAGGCCCCAGGGAAGGTCACTGTCATTTCCCCCTCTGGACACAAAACAGGCTCAGAGGACTGAAGCCACACAGCCAAGAAGCCATTCAGCTGAGATTGAGTCTGCAGCTTGGCAGTCTTCTCATTCAGGGACCCGAGAACAGATGCTTTGAGCCTCCTACCAACTTAGCTTCCCTGCTCCCCGCCTTCCTTCCTACCTAGGAGCTCAGCTCCTACTGTGATGTCGGGAGCTGTGGGGGAGGGCAAGGGGGCTCTGGCTGAGGCTTGGGGTGCAAGGTACTGGTAGTTACAGGTGTGCTGTGGCTGCAGACAACAGGCAAGCAAGAGGGCTGACAGCCTGGGCCTGGCTGTTCCAGCTGAGGCCAGGAAGGCTGCATTTGGCTACAAGCAAGAGAAACTGCTGTTCCTTGCTATCTGGGAGCCTCTGCCTTGTCTCCTGATTGGTCATTCTCAGAGTCTTCCCCCAAATTCCTGGCCACACTTCCCAGCCCCCAGAAATCGTCACCTAACACTAAAGGAGTTGGAGGCAAGGTATAAAGGGACTGCCAAGGGACAGAGTGTAGATCTCTGTCCTGATTATGGAGGGGACTTCAAGGGAGGCTGTCACCCATCCCCATCAGTTCAATTGCCACCAGCATGCATGCTTTTGAGATCTCAGTTGGTTGTCTTCAGGTGGCTTTGACTGCTGCTATGACATCGGGCAAAAGACACTCCCCCCCACCCCCGCCACCCCGCCCCCACCTCACGGTTGGTCCCCATCTAGGCAAATAGCCAGGTGGCTGTCAGGCTTTCTTAGTGATGACATTTTAGGATACACTATTCCTGCACTTTTTTCTTCCCTCCCAGAGGCCGGGAGACCAGATACCTTGGGACAGATATCAAGCTTAAAGGTAGCTCTCTCTGCTTGAGTGTTCCCATCGGGCCGCTGCGCTGCGGTGCCCCATCCTCTTTCAATGCCAAATCATCAGGTCCAGGCCCGCGGCAGATCGCGGCCTGGCCCTTTAGCCCTGCCGTTTGGGCAACGCCAGCAAGCGAGTGAAGGAGCGCAGGGCTACAGTGGCTACTGCGGCGGTCGCGGCTGTCGCGGCGGCGCAGGCGGAGGGGGTTGGGGGGGGAGGGGGGAAGGAAAGAAGAGCCCACTTGTTCCACTACTCCGCTGCAGCCCTGGCCTTGACCCCGGCGCATCAGAGCGATCTTTGGAACCCTGGGGTTTGTTAGTCAGGCCAGACCCAGCTGAGAGCACACCATCACTCAATCGCACAAAAAACGACTCCTCAGGCTCCGCAATCCCCAACTCGGCCAGGCTAGCGCAGGTTATACTTCGCCCCTAGCTGCGGGAGACAGGGGACCGCGACGCTCCGACGCCTGTATCACCCCTTTCAAGCCTAAGTGTAAGGAATTCCACGTTTCAGGCAGAAGAGCGCGACTATCAGGGCTGGAATGGGGGTGGGGATGGGGGTAGGGGCACCATTTTGGGTCGGACGCTGATCAGATTCCTTGCCTCTGTCGGTCCTTTGGACCCCGTCTCCATCGGTATCTCTAAGTTTCAGACGCCCTGTCCCCGCCCCCTACGGGGCTTACCCAGCCAAGGGCCGCCGCAGCTCTTAGAGGCGCCCTGACCGCAGTCCCTGCCTCGTCTGCCCGCCCTAGGGTCACCCTCCAGGTTTGGTTCAGCGGAAGATGCTGAGACGCCCTGAATTTTTAGAGTAGAAGGGTCAAAGTTCGGCCACCGAAGCAGGATGGAAGGCCCTGAAGCCGCAAGGGCCTCAGCAGGGGCGCGGGAGGTCAGGACGCGGCGCTCCCTCACCTGTTTCTCCGCTGGCTCCTTGGCGGAGACCGCCGGCTTGGGGGAGGGCGCGCGGTCGCAGACACAGCCCTCCAGCAGATAGAGCCCCGAGGGCCGAGAGCTTGAGTCGCTTTCGAAGTAGAAGAGCAGATTCTGCAGTAGCGCGAACCACTTGGTTTGCCATTTTGTGTTGTCCGAACTCCGCTTGCTCAGGTAGCCTTTGCGCGTGCCGTCCTTGCGTGCCAGCAGTCCCAGGGACGCGACGTGGCCATCGTTCAGCCGGATCCCTTTCTGCATGGTGCTCGGAGGCCAGCGAGACCCCACGCGCTTACATCTTCCCCGCGCGGCACCCGGCAGCCCCTCGTCGGTGCGCGCTGCGCTGCCTCTCTCTGGCGCTCGCTGGATCACTCCCTCTTGCTCTCCCACCCCACCCGCCTCAAGATCTACACTCTGGGATCTGGCGCGGAGCTGGGGTTTCTTGAACCTAGATGGACCATTCCTTGTTGGAGCCTCTTCTCTCCGCAGAGCCCCGGGGCCCCGGGGGATGTCGCCCGACCCTCCCCCGGCAAACTGAGGGAAGGGCGGTCTGTGCGCTGGCTAGGGGCAGGCGGAGTCATGTGACGCCGATCCCTCGAAGAGCCCGTTTCAGCAGCGCGGACAGGGACACACGCACGCAGCCCCGCCGAGGCGCAGAGCCGCACGCAGGCTGCACCTTGGCACCTCCTCCCTCTCCCTGGAGACACACACACACACACACACACACACACACACACACACACACACACACACACACACACACACACACACACACACACACACTCCTCGTCCTCCCTCCTTGTCCTCCCCCACTTTGGGTGTTCTAAACCAAATTAGATCAATTTTCGTTCAGCCGAACGGAAACCCGGAGACTCACCATCCCCGGAGTTTGCGCTCTTTGCGCCCCACCGCGGCGCACTGTAGACCTAGGGTAAGCCCAATTTGTCATTTTTTTTTCTCCTAAAGCCGTCCCTCGCCTTCTTCTCATACTTTATTTTTCTAATCCAATGTAGATGAGCAAAGTGGATAGCGTAAGGGATGGGGTATGTACTAGTTTTTGCATAACCGTTCGGGTCTAATTCCTTTCAGTTTTCAGCTCTATTTCCCCGCGGCAACGCTGGTGACCTGAGAATACAGGTTGGGAGGGAAGAGGTGACCGTTTATTTTTATTTCATTTTGAGCGTTGCCATAATTACCGGCGTCACCCCGTGAACCTTAAGGTCTGGCTGGCAAGCTGCTGCTGGGAGTTTTTAGCAAATACCCCTGAAGCCCGAAGGCGGGCTTCAAACGCAGGCGCCGGGGACCATGGGAGCCTTCAAATAGCTGCGCTGGCGCAATGATACCTTAATGATAGATTTTCCGTTCTTATTTTTAGCTCTCATTCGCCTACACAGTTACACGGCATTTATCCGAGAACGTCACAGCGCCCGCATGCTGCACCGGCAGAGCGCGCGGGCTGCCGGGCCAGCCGAGAGCTGGAGCAGGGAGCGCGCACCGCCGTCTGCCGCAGAGGGCAGCGGCCTCGCAGAGACCGGGAGCAGCGCTGGGCGCTGACAGTTTGCAGCCGGACGGGTGTCCGCGCAAGCCTCTGGAGAAAGAACACCATTTTTCCTCACAGTACCGTGAAAGCCTTCCCCCTTTAGAACACAGGCGCGATCGCGCGCACAGACACACACACACAGACACACACACACACACGCACGCGCTCGCGCTCGTGCGCGCGCGCACACACACGGAAAGAAGCTCTCCCAGTTCAGGACTTACTGGCCTAGTCTTCTGTGATGTTAATTTTCCTTCCTCAGGTAATCAAAAGAAAAAGAGCAGATGGCTAAGCCCCTTCGGGAGCCTTGATTTGCTCGAGAGAGAGCCCATGAAAATGATCGCGATCATTTTCTACTTGTTTGCTAACTTCTTTCTCCTGCCCCACTCTTCTTTTTGCCCAGCTAGCCCCTCTCCCCTTTTCAGACGTGATCTTGCTTTGTAGCCCAGGTTGGCTTGAATTGCTGACACTCTCACCTCATCACCTTCCTAAACTTTACTGTGGAAGCAGACTTTCCAGAATGTTGTTGTTGTTAAATGTAAATTCCCATTAGGAAGCCTGTTACAGAAAAGGCCAAGGAAATCCCTGGTGAGGGGCACTTTGCCTCAGTTCAGCCATTACATCTCCCTTATAGTCTTCCGTGCAGTTTAGGGCTTGTGTTCACAAGCTTAGGGCTGCTCTAATGGAGAGTGACAGAGGTGGGATTTGAACCAGATTAAGGCTGAGGCAGAGCAGGATTTAGAGTTACATCAAGGCTGGGGTCTATCCCACTAAGGAGCAGGATAGCCAGGGAGAAAGGGTATTTCTATATGGACTAGTGTCAAGGTTTGGCCTGCATTGAGGCTTGTAGGGCAGACAGACAGAACCTGGGCTGCAGATTTAAGGGTGGGTAATGCATGTTCACAAGCAGCTTTTACCACAAGAGCTTGGAGACTCCTCACTATATGGCAGAACCAATGATACCGCTGCGGGCACATGAATCGCCTACGTTTTCTGTCAGAGTGTACAATCTCACTTAGTGGAGCTAGGCAGGTTCCAGAAGCTGTATTTCTGACAGATCTGCCGGCAATGCAGCTTCTCTGCTTTGCAGTTCCCCCATTAGATTCTGGGCCCTCGGGGTGGGAAAATATGGGACTCACCCATTTGTTCCTTCACTCACACATGTTATTCTGTTGGCCAGGCCCTGAGACACAATGATAAGAAAAACTTAGTCCCTGATTTCTGGAGCTTGGGCTAGCCTAGGAACTCCTTTGCTGTGTGACTCCTAGTATAGCCAGAGGAAAACCCACTTCCTCTTGGGGCCTGAGGAAGACATGCTAACCGAAGGAGTCAGTTGGAAGAAGAAATGAGCTCACTTCCGAGGCTCTGAACTCTGGTGTACTTTAGAGGTTTAAAGTCTGTATTCAGACTTTACTCCAGGCCACTGACATCAGAATCACTGAGGCTGAAAATGCCCTACCCTACTTAGAAGGTCCTCAGAGATCCCAGTGTGGAGTCAGGACTAAGAGCCACTAAAGCCTGGGCCAAGAAGATGCCTGCACCGCCCACTCCTGCCCAGTCAGCTGGGCCACACTTTTTTTTTCTAATCCTGGAGTTCTGGGATTTCTAGGTAAACCAGACCATGCTGGAAGGCTGGCTGTGACTCTAAGCTGCTGTGCTAGAGAGAAGAACATGGCTGCAGTCCTGACTGCCATTTTGATTATTCTTATGTAAGCTGTGTAAGTATTTTGTTTTTTTCTTCAGTGACCACAGGAAGAAACCTGAGTCTAAACTTTGGCAGTCTCAATGCTCTTAGAAGCCACCTAATGATTTATTGATGCTGGGGGTTGCGGGGGGGGGGGGGGGGGAGAGAATGAGAGAGAGAGAGAGACAGAGAGAGAGGGAGAGAGAGAGAGAGAGAGAGAGAGAGAGAGAGAGAGAGAGAGAGAGAGAGAGAGACTGAGACTGGGTCTAGTATGTGCTTTTTTTTTTTTTTGAAAGCCTATGCTACGCCAACAGGGTCATAGTTTCTAAGCTTTCCCAGTCTACCAACTGACGACTAAGTATCAATCCTACAGGGGGCAGTTCTCACTCAAACCATCACAGCTCCGGAAGCTTGGACCTTATTAGACTCACAGGACTCCTCCCCAGGCTTACATGTGCAGTTCCAGTTGCTGGAGCAGATGGTGGTACTGGAGGAGAAAACCTTCAGGAGAGCTGCCAGCAAGTTCCAGGGATGCACCCATCCTTGAAGGTGGGGGTTGGGTTAATGATGCTGGGGCCTTTGAGTTACCCATGCCCTGTAAGTAACCCCAATAATCTCATTGGTTCATCAAGCTTGAGTTTGGTGAAATTCTTTGGTTTATCATTGCTGCCCTAGCTGTAGTAAATAAATGTTAATTTATATCCCTACCCGCCCACCTGTCCCACCAAAATCACACAACACAGCACCTTGACATAGCTGGTGGAAATGGGCACACCTGTTAAACATACTGTCTACCTACAGATGCAAGAGCTTAACCTCTCCTTCAGGGAAGGGTAGGAGGCCGAGTGACCACAATGCACTTGGGCCTCAACTTGATTCACTCCATCTTCCCAGTAAGAATTTTGAATAGCAGTTAACAACCCCATTTCCCAGGTGGAGAAACCGAGGGTCCACTGCGTGTGTACACTCACATGCTCTTTTGGAAACATATTAAAAAGGAAAGGGTGGTTTCCATACAGCCTTGAAAAAGAGGTATTAAGTTTATGGAGTCAGAGAATTTTTGGACATGCATGCTTTGTCCGTGGGAATTCCAACTCTCATTTTAGGCTCCATTGATCACTTTGATCAGACAGACAGCTAGTAAGGAACAAGAGACCCACACTTTTAGTTTGTATTAGTGATGTTGCTCTGTCTGTTTTAAGGTTGATGAAAGTTCTTTAAAATAAATATAAACAATAAGATCACACAGGGAATAAAGAGATAACACCATCAAAGATTCTTCTTAACTTTTCTTCCTATAAAATCCTTTTGTTTTTTTTTCCCCAGATATAATATCTGATATTTGATAGGCTCAGCCTCTTTCTCTATTTCCTTCCCGGTATGTGAAAATATTTCTTCCTACCATTAACAAATTTAACTTTCTTCTTCTTATGGACACTTAAGTTGGATGTAGTTCATAGATTTTTGACATTGATGTGCAGTGGTTACTGTTGCGCGCACCTTCAGTCTTGGCTAAGTTCCTCAAGGTGAGCCTTCTGAGTGACAGGACATACTTTTATTTTATTTTATTTTTATTTATTTATTTTTTAAAGCCAGGGTTTCTCTGTGTAGCCTTGGCTGTTCTGGACTAGCTTTGTAGACTAGGCTGGCCTTGAACTCACAGCAATCCGCCTGCCTCTGCCTTCCAAGTGCGGGGATTATAGGCGTGCACCACCATGCCTGGCTGAGGATATACATTTGAACACTGGTATGTATTGCTTCATTTCCAGTTCTTGATTTTTGCATTAAGCCACCGACAGAGGATGAGAACGCCTGTTTCTTTATCCTGTTGTCAAGATATAGATGTTGTCCAATTTCTTAAATATCTGCCCATTAAGAGGGCCAAAAGTAGCATCTCACATTGTATTTTCATTTATTTAATTATTTTGTTGAGTTTTAATTACATACACTCATGATATTTCTTCTCCTTTGAATTTTTTTGCTTGTATTGAAATTTTTAAAATTTGAGGATTTTCTTGTAGATTTATCAGTATTTCATAAGTGTATAGCCAGTGACTTCCATGCATGCTGCAAATAACACAACATATACTTTTAAAACACTCCCCTTCTCCTCTTAGAGAGGATCTCTTTGCAAAGTTCTGGCTGTCCTGCTACAAGGATCCAATGGCCTCTGCTTCCCAAGTGCTGGGATTAAGGGTGAGCACCACTATACCTGGCTTTTACAATGTTCTTAAATATTTTCATTTTATCAAGCTCCAGGAGAATTTTGGATGGAACTATATTGAAAATATCTTAAGATTAATTCTCTTATAATGTGTTTTGTCTTCTTATGCAAAAGTTCATCCCTCAAGTTCTTTATCCTTAATGTCTTGGTAGAATATTATACTACTATTGTATAGTACATAACATATCATATTATACTATTGTATAGTATATAGAATGCTATACTTCCCTTCATATATGCCTTACACATTTTATTTCCAGATGTTTTGTACTTAGTGGGCACTATTGGAAACATGTTACTTTTATGTTTTGAACTTACCTTTTGTGAGTAAGTTGTGAGTGTGCAGCCAGCTTGCTGCATTGCGCAGGCTGGGCCAAACCTTGAGGGTTCTTCTGCCTCTGCTTTCTCAGTAGTTGAGATAACAGGCACATCCCATCACACTTGTTTTCCTAAAAGTGAACACTGTTGGTAAAGAAAAAAAGCTATTATTATTTATGCATTAATTTTGAGCCACTACTATGAATTGCATTTTTCTGATTTTTAAAAACTTTATTTCCTCTGAGTTTCCTAGTAAAATGAGTGGAATATATCAGTGAATATTCTAACACCTAGGAATGATAGTATCTTTCAGATAAACCCCACTTAAAGGTGGAAGACTTTTTATATTATTATTAATTTATTTAGCTTGTCTTTCTTGAATCAGTTTTGATGATGTAGTTTTCAAGATCATTTATCCATACTTTTGAATTTATTACATTTATTATTAAATACCATAGCATTCTAATTTTTTCCATATGTGCCTTTTCCTCTTTTAACGAGCTTACTTTGTCTTCATAAGAATTGGTCTTTTCTTACAAACATTTGATTTATATTATTAAGACATCCAACTATTTATTGATTTTACTCTTTCCTAACTCATCAACACCTGTATTTATTATACTATTTTTCCTTTAAAAATTTTTATTGCTTTTTTTCCCCTTCTACCTCTTGAATGTATGGTTCATTTTATTTCATGCTTTCTTGTTTAAGAGGCAATAGTGTTAAAGACTGTTCTTTTTTTTCCCTTGTGAGAACTGATTCCTCTTCTTCCCTTAGGATTGCTAGATAAACCAGCTCCTATAGAATTGCTACATAAAAGAGATCTAATGGGATCGCTATATAAATCTTCAGTTTTCACTATAATAAATGAGTCAGGAATGAATTTTTTTTCCTTTAGGTGAGTAGTTACTATGTAAATGCCTCCCCTCCTCACCTCTTTTTTTTTTTTTTTTTTTTGAGACAGGGCCTCACTGCATGGGCCTGACTAGCCTAGACTTTGCTTCATAGACTAGGCTAGCCTTGTACTT
The DNA here is from genome assembly GCF_964271855.1 of Acomys minous. Taxonomy (NCBI): domain Eukaryota; kingdom Metazoa; phylum Chordata; class Mammalia; order Rodentia; family Muridae; genus Acomys; species Acomys minous. The sequence goes on from NC_140495.1 coordinate 32,187,543, forward strand.
ACAGAGCTCTGCCAGCCTCTGCCTTAATCCCTAGTGCTGGGCTTAAGCCATCAGGCCTAGCTGTCAAGTTGTAATCAAATGCCTTTTGAATTTCCAAGCTGTTTGTTTGTTTGTTTGTTTGTTTGTTTTTTGCTTGCTTTGCTTATCTCTGGCTCTTTGCATCCAGCTCAGGGAATATGCACTGCATTATTTTACACATATTGAAACTGATGGCTGTTTTTGTTATGTTCTGCAGCTAGCTGGTCAGTTTGTGACCATTCCGGGGATTCTGGGAAAGACACGCAATGGGGTGTGATGTGTGACACAAATCTAGTAGCACAGTTCAGCAAGTTACAACGCTCGAGGACAGAGCTCTAACTGCGACCTGTGGTCAGTGCAGCTAGCTGGCAGCTGTGAGAGGAAGCTACAGATGCGCATGGGAACTCTGAGGGAAGCTTGCTTTTGCCTGACAGTGCTAGGATCCTGAGCTCAGGCACAGGGCAAGAAGCAAACGTGGAGAGTGACAAAAAAAAAAAAGCACGGCCTCGCTCACATGTTCCCAAGCTCTGATCCCACCAAGCTGCCAAAGTTTTGGCTCCGTACCATCTGTAGTTTACATGTCCTCTCTCAATTTAATCATAGTTGCAGTGGGATTAAGATGCGGGCCCTTTAAGAGGTGTAGTGCCACTGGAGGCTCTGCTCCTATAAGCAGGTTAATGCTGTTATCAGGGGGTTAATGGGTTAATTATCACAGGCACGGGCTCTGGGGAAAACAGATGGGTTTGCTCTATGTTTATCTGCCTCATACGCATTTTCTTGTTTCTCACCTCGATATGACCAACACAAACGGCCTTTGCTAGACTCTGACACCATGGTTTGCCTTTCTTAGTCTCTAGAACTAGGAGTCAAAATTCTGCTTCTAAGCTATCCACTCTGAGACATTCTGGCATAGCATAGTCCAAGAGTGGACTAATTTATTCCCTTTATATCCACACTGCCCAGTGCCTTCCAGTGACTGGGTGATAAGACCGCCCAGTCCAACTAAAACCCAGAGCAAAATAATTATGGCTGACTGAGCCGACTCTGTAGCTCACAGTAAGCGAAAACATCCCACAGAGGGCAGGTGGTGGTGCATTCACCGGCTGCAGCAAGCTCGTGCCAGGTGCTCCTGCTTGCTGCTCCAGGCTTGGCCTGAGCTCTTCGCCACCCAGCTCTGTGGCCCTGGTGTCTGGTCTCAGTCTCTGGTCTTCCCTAGACCAAGGGCTCCATGTTGGCTTTGGCTAAAATGAAGCGTTGTCCCGGACGAAGTAGGACATAGCTTGGCGTTCCACCTTCTTGCTTAGTGCTGTCTCCCTGCACTGTCCCTAGGCTCCAAGCCTTGTACTCCGCCCTCTGGCTCTGGAGGAGGCCTGTACTTACCCCAGGCCAGTGAGATGGTTTTCCTGGCTTCCTCCTTCTAGCTCAAACCTTTAAAAAAATCTTCTCTTCCGCTCCTTCTGCTTTGATTTTGTTTGTCGTTCGATTGTTTGTTGTTTCTTCAGACAGGGTTCTCTCTGTAGTTCTGGCTGCCCTGGAACTCACTCTGTAGACCAGACTGGCCTTGAACTCAGAGATCCCCCTGCCTCTGCCTCCCAAGTGCTGGGATTAAAGGCATTCACCACCATCTCTTGACTGTATATACTCTCTTAAACTACCCAGTTCCGGTCCTTTGTTTCTTGCTGGATGTTAACTCTACAGAGCTGGTAGGAAATTCATGGATAATTCAGATTAACTTTTTACCATTTGATCGAGACACTCAAGGCCTTAGAAAGTTGTGGCTAGCTGTAACTTCACCTAAGACCTTGGGGTTTCAATCTGCCATTCTTGTCTCTCCGTTGTTCACACTTTTGGATGAAATTCTGTTCCATACACAGCACTAGGGCTGATTTATAAGCACCGAATAATATGAAAAATAATTCCAAGATTTGCCACCCCCTTCATTGGAATCAGGCCCAGCTAACTAATCTGATCTTTTGAATCATTTTAGGAGAGTGGGAGGGAGGTAGGCATATGTGCACTGTTTCTCATTTAGGCTCAACAGCCCTTCTTTCTTATCTGTATTTTTTACTTTTTTTTAAAATTAAAAAGTGACTAGTAAAAAAAGGAAATAATAAAACAGGGACATGCAAAGATCTTTGAGGAAAAATTTCAGTCAAAAACTCTCAGAGGGCTGGTGAGATGGCTCAGCTGGGGCTTGCTGCTGAGCAGACAACCCGCATTTGATGCCAGGAGCTTGCATGGCGGAAGGAGAGAACTGACTCCCTTCGTTGCCCTCTGACCTCCACACACGCGTCCCCCTTCCTCCTCCCCACTTACACATAGCTCTTAAGTCCAAACTGTCTTCGCCCATGCCTCCTTCCCCAATGATGTGGGTCTGGCCTTTCTCCAGAGGTAAGAACAATAGCTTCTGATTATAGGCCCTGAAGCTACTCTTGGAGTGAAACGAAAAGTCACCTGGACACTATTCTGAGCTCATCCACTTCCGGTTCTGCCCCTTCGGTTGGATTCGGTGCTGAGCCCTGTGAGCTCGCTCAGGCCCAGGCAGAGTCAGGCCTCTGAGTGTTTGTGCGTGGTGAGTGCTCCCTCTCACCGGGCAGCTACCTTCATTCACCTGCAGCCCATTTCATCTCTCTTTGGATGGCGTTTCTCGTCTGTGTGTTGCCACTTTGCTTTCGGACAACAGTGGCTCAGTGGTTTCGGTGGTTTGTACTGCGGCATCTCCGCTGTACCGCCTCAGGAGGAGCCCTTCTCTCTGGAGGCTGGTGGTGCTCTCAGGACCTCTTGTATTTGGATGCTCTTTTGTTTCTCAAGATTTGGGGAAATTTGTTATTGTTGTATTGACTAGAGTTTTCTATGCTACTCTTCATCTCAGCAGTTTCTAACCTTGGATTGTCGGTCTCTTTTTCCCTTTTAAAGTTTCATTTTCTCCCTCCCGGATACTTCTGTTTCCACGTGGTCATCTTCTCTAGTTTCTACCGTACTTTTAATTTGATTCATTATTTCCAATATTGCAACTTAAAAAAAAATCTTATTTATTTTATGTGCCCTGGTGTTTTGCCTGCATGTATGTTTGTGCAAGGGTGTCAGATATTGGAGTTACAGACAGTTGTGAGCAGGGAAAGGAGGTGCTGGAAATTGAACCCAGGACCTCTGGAAGAGCAGTCAGTGCTTTTAACTGTGGAACCCTGTCTCCAGCCCTAATTTTTAAAAAACATGTTTCCTCTCTTGTTTTCTTATTCACGTTGTTGACTTATTTTTACCCACTTAAAAAACAAAAACAAAAATGCAAATCACTGACTTTCTCATCTATGTTGTTGGCTTTCTTATCTAGGTCCTGAATTGGCTTCTTTGTGTTTGTTGATTCATCTGGAATCATTGATTAGTTTTATAAGTAAACATTTTAGTTCTTATCTACCATTTGACCTATTTCAGTCTCTCAGTAGTCAAGGAGTTATGGTCTTTTGGAGGGATTCTGGTGATTTGTTTTGCTATGTTGTGTTCCTGTTTTGCATATCTTTTGGATAACTCTTCTAGTCTTATTAAGATATCTTGTGGCTGGAGAGATGGCTCACCGGTTAAGAGCACTGACTGCTCTTCCAGAGGTCCTGAGTTCAATTCCCAGCAACCACATGGTGGCTCACAACCATCTATAATGCCATCTGATGCCCTCTTCTGGCCTGCCAGTGTACATGCTGACAGAGTACTCATATACATAAAATAAATAAATCTTTAAAAAAAAAGAGATCTTAGTGAACAACCAATTCTTTTGTGTTTGTGTGTGTGTGTGTGTGTGCGCGCGCGCGCGCGCGCGCGCGCTCTCACACATATATGAGGATGTCTGCGGAGGCTTTAGACATCAGATTTCCAGGACCTTGAGTTGCGGGGCGGGCATGTTTGAGCTGCCATATGGGTCCTGGAAGGCCAACTTGGGTCCTTTGTTAGAGCAGTATGTGCTCTCAAGCACTAAGCTATCTCTCTAGCACTAGACCTGTGTCTTTTTAGGTATGATTTAAACTCGATGCTGTTTATCAAGCTGAGGATATACCTCTGAATTTTTAGTTTCCAGGAAGACCCTTTTTTTTCAAAATGACAAGTGGTGAATTTTATCAAATGCCTTTTCTATATGTTGTTATTAAAATTAATGTTTTAATTTTCTACCTTACTAATATGGTAGATTATAAATATGCCACATCATTAATATGGCTGGTAAACTTTCGATACTGAGGCAACATCAAACATTTGCAAAGAAAAAAATCTTAAGAAACTCCATTTAGTAAATGAATGAAGGAAGCAGTTAAGTTTCATTAATTGGTAGATTCTTATTGTGAACAATTTTACCAATAAATGTGGATGGGATAAAGACATGATATTGAATAAATCCTATATCCCAAGAAAGCAAAAACAAAAGCAAAATAGTTGTACCCATAGCAGTTTGGAGATCTAGGCTTCTTTGTCTACTGAATGCTTTTTCCAATCTGGTTATACTCCCTTTGGAGATGTGGCTGTGTTAGGGTGAAGCTTTGTGTTACTGAAAGGACTTTCCTGTTTTGAATAATTGTATAAATTATTTACTGATAATATTATAATGAAGAAAAGTATTATGGAGGACAGAAATAAAAGAATGGGGGCACATACTAAAAAGAAAAAGCCCAAGAAACTTCATTTAGTACTGGTATGTATATATTGCTGAATTTGATATTTGAAATTGATATTTTACTGAGGATTTTAAAATCTGTTCTCATTAACCATATTTTTTTTATAGCTTTTATTCTTTTGAACACCATTTGTCTGAATTTTCTGTCCAGCTAATGTTGGTATCAGGAAATGGATGGGGGAGTGTTTCTTAATCTGTTTTCTAGAATAAATTTTGTAAAACAAATGTTAAATTTTATTTAAACAATTAACATGACATTGGGAGCCCTACTAGCTCATAAGGAAGGAAGGAAAAATAAAGGAGATACAAACCAGGAAGGAGAAAATAAGTTGTACCTACTTCAGGTCACATGACAATCTATGTAGAAACATTGCAAGGAGTCTACAAAGGAACATAAAAAATACCAAGACAATAAAGTCTTCAAGGAGGCAAGCCAAAGCGTGCGCACAGTATCAATTATAGTATCAATACAGAAACCAAAATTAAAAATACAAGAATTTGGGGAGGCAGCCCATTTGTTAAAGTGCTTGCCATGCAAGTGTAAGAGCCTGGCTTCTTAATGGACAGGACATTCTCCACAGCTGTGTGGAGAGCGGGGACTGACCGACATGAACTCCGGTGTCCCATATTTGACCACTTCCCCTTGGTGGGGAGGCCTGGTGGCCCTCAGAGAAAGGACAAGCAGGCTACCAAGATGAGACTTGATAGCCTGTGACCATATGGTAGGGAAGGAGGTCCCCTTCTGTCACAGTCCTAGGGGAGGGGAAAAGGGTGAAAGAGAGTGGGAGGAAGGGAGGAACAGGAGGATACAAGTGAGGGGATAACAATTGAGATGTAATCTGAATAAATTAATTAAAAAAAAAAAGAGCCTGGCTTCTATTCCCAGCACCCATGTAAAAGCCAGTGTGACAGTGCACTCTTGTAATTCCAGTGTTGATGAAATAGAGACAGACAGATCCCTGGGGCTTGCTTGCCAGCCAGTCTAGCCAAATTGGTGAGCCCTAGGTTTAGTGAGAGACCCTGTCTCAAAAAATAAAGATTTGACACTCCCCATCAATGCCTGGCCTCCAAACACACTTGAGTGTGTGCACTTGAGCACACACACACACACACACAAGTGCACACATTTACCAGTTCTACATTATTTATAATTGCTCAAAAAAAAAAAGAAATTCTTAGGTATAACTACAACAAAATACATGAAAGGTCCAAACGCCTCTAAGTATAGAACCTGACCGAGGAAATAAAATAGCTAAATAAATGAAGACTTATTTTCTTTCTTGGCTTTAAAATTTCAGCTGACTTAAGTTATCAGTTCTTCGTACAGTTTCAAAGAAATTCTCATTAAAGTTGCAGCGGCATTTTTTTTTTTTTGTAGCATAGATAAGAGAATAAGATCTATACCTAGAATAGCTGGGGGAATTAAAATAACCGAAGGGATAAAGGGATCAGGAGTCTTTCCAGGTGTTACTTAGGTGTAGCCTTGGCAGAGGGATCCATACAGTGGCCCAAGAAATGCCCTGGGAACAGATCCAAACAGATGAAAGAACAATTTAATAGGATGGCAGTTCTTTCAGTGAAGGAACTGGCGCGATCAGATCTCCACGAGCAATTATATAAATCTCTGGTTAAACCTCCTGCATGCAGAAATCAACACAGAATGGGATCCCAGATACAAATGCAGTGCGGAAAACTATAAAACAGAGAATCCAATCGTTGGGACATGGGCCCGAAGAGCAAGCGTGTGTGATAATAGAAAGATAAGATCATCTGCTAAAGAAAAGTATCAGTGCATTAGACCTAGGTGAGATTAAAAATGACCTTGTCAAGAAGACAAAGGATAGTTACATATTGGGAAAAAATATTTGTAAGCCACATTTCTTGGATCTGTATTTTGAAATATATATATATATACACATATATATATATATATATTTCTATGTATGTGTGTATGTTACTCAATACAGACCCAGCAGGAAAACTACCCAGTTAGAAACTAGAGAAACCCAGGATGTATGGATGGCAAATGAGCATAAGAAAAGGTTGTTCAAAGTCACTAGCTGTTAAAAAAAAAAACGAAAACGAAGGCCATGAGAAGCCATCACTTCGTACCTACAGGAGAGAGGGGAAACAGAGAGACAGTGCTAATTCTGGTGAGGATGCGGGCAGCTGAAGCTCTTACCCATCCCTGGTAGGCATGTAAAATCGCACAGCTGCTCTGGGAGACTTTGGCATTTTTTTTTCCCACAGCTGAGCGTGTACTTACTCTGAGACCCCCTAAATCACACTTCTGGGCACTTTCCCAGAGAAATGAAAATTTATGTCCATACAAACTTGTACAGAAATTCCAATAACAGCTTTTCACAGTAGTCAAAAGTTGCAAAGAATTTGAAATATCTTTCAGTAGGTGAGTGGCCAGACTCTGTGTGGTATATCTGCACACCTTAAAAACAAAACAAAACAAAAAACAAAACAAAACAAACAAACAAACAACAACAAAAAACCAAAACCACACAGCCAACCATGTGAAACCTTGGAGATGCTACACTGTGCGATAGAAACCAGTCTCCAAAGGCTAAATTTGGCATGATTCCATTATAGAATGCTGTGTTTCCTTTGAGTTTAAGCTTCCTCCAGCCTATTGCAAAGCTCCTGGGCATCTAGGGCAAGCCAGCCCAGTGCCCAGTTCCTTCACTTTAGCCAGTAACAGCCTGGTGCTGGGTGTGGTGCCATATACCTGTAGCCTGTATTCCTAGTTAGTACTTGGAGGCAGGAGGGTCAGAAGTTAGAGGCTAGTCTTAGCTACCCAGTGAGTTTGAAGTCAGCCTAGGCTATAAGAGACCCCTACCTCAAAACAATAACAATAACAACACTGGGTGTAGTGCCCTCCTGGATCTCCTCAGGGAGGAAAGGTAAGGATCTTTTGGCTTTCTTCAGCAGTTCCTTTCAGAGGCCTGAGGTATAATAAAGCCACATTCAAATTTGTCCCTGCAGTGCCTGCACTGCACACTGTTGTTCAGAGGGACAGGCAGACTCCTGGCCTTTACCATTCCTGGTGAGCCAGGCCAAATTAGCAGTGGCCTTGCACATAAAGAAGGAATATACTCTTCAGGAGCTACCCAGGCTCGGGCATAGGCCCCATAGGCAGCCTTGCTGCAGTGATGCCCTGACCTCTTGGCTGCTGCAGCTCTTTATGTAACAGAGCGCTAGATGCTCTGTGGGGCAGCTGGCTCCGAGGGATTTCTCATTTTCAGATATTTATGCCTGAAACTGAAAACCAAATACTGCTGTTTTTTTTTTTTTTTTTTTTTTGTCTCTCGTCTCCTCACGGCATCATTAGTAGCTTTCAGGAGCTGTGCGCTGTAAGTGAATCTGCCAGCTTGTCACTGGTGAGTTTTAAGTTCCCCATGACACTTGAAGAAATGCCCAGAATAGCTCCAGCCAGTCAGCCAAGCAGAGCTGGGGAGACAGCGGCTCAGAAGCGTGCATTTATGGAGAGTGGTGGGGAGCTCGTCCAGAGACATCCCCCCCCCATAACAGTGTGTACCTCGCACTGAGGAGCTGAGCACACAGGGAGGCTCCCAACCCCTTGCTCAGAGCCCTTGCGGGGAGGAAAGCAACCAGGCTGGTATTCTGTCACACAGGCTACACTGAGGGTCCAGATTCACACTGTGCCCTCATTTCTATCACGGGAATACCCACACCCTGCCAAGGTCAAGGAAAGTAGGTGGAAGCCAGGTTAACAGTGGCCTGAGTGAAGCTATACAAAGGGCAGCAGTGAACTTGCAGAGAAAATCATTACACATTTTTACTCTACTGGGAACCCATAAGCCCTTCTGCTATACTCTTTGCTAGGGATGGGGCAGATATTAATGTTAAGGGAGCAGGGTCATTACTTTCAAAAAGTTCTACATTTTCTAGAAGCAACAGACCCTTAAGCAATTAGAGTGTTACACATGCCGGGCCACTATGTACAGTTGCTCAGCTATTTTATTGCATAAGAGTGCTGAGCTTAAGAGGCAAGTGGGTCTGAAACTGATCACATTGTTCCTGGCACGGTGCTGGGTCCTAGTGAGGGAGGGGCAAGTTTTCTAGCAGGGAAAACTTGTGTGGGCACAAGCCCAGAAGGCAACATTTTTCTAGTATTATTTTCTGCAAGTTCTCCCAGACACTGACCACAGGTGGCTAACCTGATTGTGAGCCCCCTCCCTGAAATCTCTGTGCTCTCATCCCTGAGGTATACACAGAAGCCTTTGCTTTGCGACCGGGGACTTTACTGGCTTATTCAGTAAAGTGCTCGCTTTGCAAGCAGGAGGACCTGAGTTCAGTGCCTAGGACTCAGGCACAAGAGCCAGGAGACATAGTCAAGTGGAGTCCTGGGGCTCACTAGTCAGTGCTGTACCTACTCAGTGAACTACAGGCTGACTGAAACAACAATACAACAAACGAAACAGCGATGTCTCTGCGGACACACACCTGGGATCGCCTCTGGCTCCACGTACATGCACAAACCCACATGAGTTCTCATTCCCAGATGACACACACACACACACACACACACACACACACACACACACACACGAGAGAGAGAGAGAGAGAGAGAGAGAGAGAGAGAGAGAGAGAGAGAGAGAGAGAGAGAGAGAACGCTCTGCTTTGCAGAACAGCTCTGAGCAATAATGGTTTTGGGTTTTAGACTTTAGTGAACAATAGCAGCTGAGCATGGTGAGACAGACTATAATGTAAGCACTCCAGAGGCAGAGGCAGGAGGATTCCCAATTGGAAGCCGGGCTGGGCTAGATAGTAAAGATAACATCTCAAACAAAATAAAATAAGAATGGAATAAAACAGGAGCTTCTAGTGTGCTGAGCGAAAGAGGCTGGGCGCAGTACCACACACAGAGAGATGCTTCACAGCGTGGTGATGGGTACACCCTACCTACTCCTCAGGGGGCTTAAAATGCCACCTTCTGCCACACATCTGGACGAAGGCCCCTGACATTCAGCTTCTGAGGCTCCTTGCTTGACTAGGAAGACTCCGCAGGGCACTCGTCACCAAGCTGTCTTACCAAGACAGTGACGAGCCCAGTCCAGGCTGCTGGAGCTGGATTGCTATTTCAGTTACCGACAATGTCAAACAGATGCTTGCAACATGCTGTCAAATTGGACAAAAAGGACAGGACTCTGAGCTTAGGCAGGATTCTCTTACCTTTTTGAGGGGTGCGTGCACACACACACACACACACACACACACACACACACACACACACACACACCACCTCAATAAAATTAATTTTAAAAATCCTGCAGGGCGAATCTGCGTAGCCATGGAGTAGCCATTGGTACTGTAGCACGGCAAGTCTCAGAAAGGCTGATGATGACAAGCAAGGAATCTGAGCTGTCAGGATGACAGGGGTGGGTGGGAGGGATAAGCTAGGGATGCATGCACTGTAGTCTTTAGGGAGCATCCCGCTGTGTTTTTCTAAGACCATGGGGAAATGCTGCCTCTGCTCCACAGGGAGAGAAGCCTAGTCTCAGACAAGGCACCAGCACAGTTACCAGGTGGTGCTGATGAAGGCCCAGGCTTGGGCCTCATAAGCCAGGCCATGCACTAGAGAACCTCCTGAGTCCGAGCCTACCACGGGGACTATGTAGCACACTTAACCTGGCCCGGCCTTCCCCCATCTTCTTCGGTTTTCACTTGTTATAATTTTCATTTGTCGTGTGGAGATCTAAAGGCCGTCGGAGACTCTGCCCACCCTTGATGAGCTCAGCCCCCTTGCTAACCTTCTCAGAAAGTCACTTCCTTGCATTTCTCTCACGAAGATGACCGCGTGGGGGAGAAAATCCTGCGGTGTTCTCGGTTGGTGTCAGCAAGGACTGAGGGAAAGTACAGGTGGCTCTGTTCCGAGTTCTCCGTTCCTACTAGCGTTTCTGCATGCCTGGTGCGGGGGCTACTGGCCCAAGAACGCAGGGGAACGGCAGGCTGTACTACGTATTGTGTATTCTATGATCTTAGTGATGAGAACTTTGGGGCTCTGGGCCTGTGGTGATGGGATATGCTTAGGATCCCGGAGGTCAAAGACTGGACATTGACTTGGAACGATGGCTCGAGAAATGGAGGCTGGCAGATACGCCGCTGTCACAGACCTGAATTGGTCTGGATGCTGCGCTATAACTTGGCTGCATCTGCCGAGGGCTGCGTTAAGTAGTCTAATACGGCTTTCGTTGAATATCTTCTGAAGGCAAGATACTTTAGAGTGTGAGAAGCAGACTCTACAGACAGCAAGGGGTGTTTTAGAGCAAATAGCTGCTTTAGCCTTACTCATCCCTTGCCACAGGACCTTGGCCAAGAGCCTTTGCTTGATCCATGTCATCGATTCCTTCGTCTCCTCACATAACTAATTTCTTTGTGTCCTGTAGGCTTTGGCCTATGTGGGGTTGTCTTCTATCACTCTTTTAATAGACCTATCTGCCTACCTCCCTTATTCTTTGCCATATTTATTGCTTTTTAAAAAAAACACATATTAGAATTTGAATTAATTTTATTACTTTCTTATGTTAGTCAGGGTTTCTGAGGGAACAGAACTGATAGAACACATACATGTATGGAATCTATTATATTGGCTTCCAGGATGCTATCGGAGTAGTCCAACAATGGCTGCCTTACACTAGAGAGGCCGAGAAGCCACAGTTCTTCAGTCCGCGAGGCGAGATGTCTCAACAGCACAATGTGGTGCTGAAGGCCTGGAGGTCTGCTGGTCTTCAGTCTGTTGGAATCCTGAAGAAGTAGGCTCTAACCTCGGTGAAGGAACGCTGCAGCCATGGCATAGATGGGTTTGGCAGTGAGAGTGAGGCCAAGCAGGCAAAAAGCAAGGTTTCTTTCTTCCATGTCCTTTTGCCTGGGCTGCCACTGGAAGGTGCTACCATGTTTAGGATGGATCTTCGTGCTTCAGAGAATCTGAGCATAGAAATCCCTCACAAGAGTGCCCAGCAGATTGTGTTTTAGTTGACTCCTGATGCAGTGAAGTGGCAACCAAAATTAGCTATCACACCTACATGCTGTGGATGTGTGTGATATGTGCACACATGTGAGCCCGTGCACACATGTGTATGTGGGGGCCACGTGAGCCCACACACACAGGTTCTCCCTCGTGTTACACGCGTGGGACACACTCTGCAGGTCAGACATACAATCTCTATATTTCCTGTGAGACAGAACAATCTAAGCCAGTCAACTTGGCTGTGACGAGCAGCATTTGCTTCTTATCAGGGCTGGGATTTAGGTCCCGGTTGCCATGGGGCTTGGGCCTGCTGGGAAAGTGTCATGGAAGGTGGGATTCCGCCCTGAGTGGGCAGGGGCTGCAGGCGACCTATAAGGGACTTCTGTGTGACTTGCAAAAAAAAAAAAAAAAGTGCCTTTGGTATGTGCAGGACTGTGCATGGACAAACAGCTTGGCAAGTGGAGAACCGCCTGGGTTTCAGTTCCTTCCTGTCCTTCTGGCTGAATGTCCGTGTGGTAAACAACCCTGACCACGGTACGTGGCGGCCCTGAGTGGACCTTTCCCCCTGTTTTGCTAACTGTACCCTGTGCCGCTTAGTTTTTGTTGACTTGATTCAAGCTTCGGTTGTCTGGGATGATGGAATCTGTTGAGGAAAGGCCTTTATCAGTTTGGCCTGGGAAGGAATTTTCTTGTTAGTGATTGGCATGGGAGGGTCCACCTTACCATGAGCAGTACCACCTCTGGGTGGGTGGATCTGGCTTATATATAAGGAAGTCGTGGGGGCACAAGCCAGTAAACAGCATTTCTCCACGGCCTTACTCATGTTCCTGCCTCGGGTGCTGCTTGAGGCCCTTCCCTTGGTGGCAGGCAGGCTGTGCCCTGCAAGTGCGCGCCAAGTAAGCCTTCCCCCCACCTAAGTTGCTTTTGGTCACCATTGTTTTATCACAGCAATAGAAACCAAACTAGGACAAACCTTCTCTCCATAGGAGGCCTTCCTATAGCTCATCAGCACTGCTCTCAGCCACGGCGATGCCAGCGGGACCCTCTGTGGACCTAGGCTGCAGGGGATAAGGAGCTACACCCATCAGGTGACTGGTGTGCCAGCTAGCAGGTCAGACACCTAGAGTGTGACTTAGTCCTTTTGGCCTCATTTAGGATGTAGGGCAGAGGAGAGGATCTTGGGATATATAGAGTTCCATGGTTCTACTTCGAGACCTATGGACGGTGTGTGTGTGTGTGTGGGAGGGCATGTGTGAGGATAAGCAGAGACCCCCAGGGTACAGGACTGTCAGCCTAAGGAGAAGGGAAGGGAAGGGAAGGGAAGGGAAGGGAAGGGAAGGGGAGGGGAGGGGAGGGGAGGGAAGGGGAGGGGAGGGGAGGGGAGGGGAGGGGAGGGAAGGGGAGGGGAGGGGAGGGGAGGGAAGGGGAGGGGAGGGGAGGGGAGGGAAGGGAAGGGCAGGGAAGGGGAGGGGAGGGGAGAGAAGGGAAGGGAAGGGCAGGGAAGGGGAGGGGAGGGGAGGGGAGGGAAGGGAAGGGAAGGGAAGGGGAGGGGAGGGGAGAGAAGGGGAGGGAAGGGAAGGGAAGGGAAGGGAAGGGAAGGGAAGGGAAAGGAAGGGAAAGGAAGGGAAAGGAAGGGAAGGGAAAGGAAGGGAAAGGAAGGGAAAGGAAGGGGAGGGAAGGAGCCTGTTTGCAGGGGCTGGGAACTGAGCGGCTTGCTATTGCAGGCCAGTGAGGGAAGCTGTGAAGGTGTAAGATGGTTCAGGCTGGGGAGACTGACGGGATAGGAGTAGAGGGGAGGACCGTACACGAGGGATGGTGGTAGAGGTCTGTGAGAGAGGCTTCTCAGCATGCACCAACCATCCCACCAGGAGCTGCCTCTGGCCTTAGGCAAAAAAGATGGGCTTGACGGCTGCACAGTCTGGCCCAAGCCCCAGAGGGGCAGGTGGCAGTGAGGTCTGCTCTGTGGGAGGGAGGCTGTGAGGATTCTGGAGCCTGCACAGCCTGTTTCTAACACTCAGCCCACACAGCACCCAGCACCAGGCACACACACTTGTACACGCTCACTCAGCCTTGCCACTTGCGGTGTGTACTCCTCAGACGGTGGCACTGCGTAGCCTGTGCACAAGCAGTAAGGCAAGGCCCTGGTCTTATTCCTGGAGGTGCAGGGGATTATCTGAGGCTCACCTGCCTCTTGCCATCTCTACCCAGACCTCTTCAAAGCTCTCTGTACCCACTGCTCTCCCAGGTGGCCAGGACAGCTGGATCCTGATTGGCTGCTTTGGGTGGCCCTCCAGTATTCAGTTTCTCTCGAGGGGGCACTGGGCTGGATTCCAAGGGTGGAAACCATCAGCTTTAAAAGCCTGGCCTCTGAAAACCTAGAAGAGTACTTGGGTTTTTAAGGTCCAGGCAAAACTCATGATCGGGTAAGTTCAAGGCCGGTTCAGAATAAAGGAAAGGAGGCACCTGCCACTAGGTCCCCAGTAGGTGGCATTGTTCGGGGAGCTTTGAGACATTTAGGGTGTGGGGTCTTGCTGGAGGAAGTGCATCACTGAGGGTGGGCTTTGAGAGTTTATAACCTCGTTCCACTCCCAGCTTCCTGCTCTGGCTGCTGGCTGCCACGCCTGCCCTGCCATTATAGACTCCCCTACTGGAACCATAACCCCAAATAATCTCTTTTTTCTGTAAGGTACTTTTGGTCATAGTTTTATCTCAGCAACAGAAAGTAACTACTACAGTTGGTGGTGACTATATTTGGAAACAAAGGCTCCACAGAACTGGGAAGCTGCAGAGTTGGGGTACAGGACACAGCCCATGTAATGCCGAGTCCACATTTTCAATTTGGGTTCTTCCTTTAAGATCAGAGTGTTATGAAGCCTTCTAAATCTTACCATGGGTCTCCCGAGAAGCCTGAGACTAGCCTGAGTACATGCAGCTTACTGGCGAGGTAATTCTTCTCATTACTTGGACCGTTGGCTGTCCCTCACTTTCCCACCCAATAGTGTTTCTGGCTGCACAGTGCTATGGTTAAAACTTGTGATAGTCATCCCAGTACTTGGGAGATGAAGGCAAGAGGACCACAAGTTCCATTCTAGCCTGGGCTACGGAGCAAGAGCTGGTCTCAAAAAAACAACATTCACCCTTCGCATGTGTATATACATGCACACATCCTTCCACCCCCATTTGTGGTAGAGCATTACTTTGGTAGTTGCAAGAAAAAAAACAAAAAACAAAAAACCCAAAACCATATGGCCTAGTCTTCAGTCTATGTATAAGTTTCTCAAGTACTGACTAGAGAATGGCTCCACAATAGCTCATGTACAGGAGCCGCTAGCAAACCTGGGCAGGCAGAGGCTCAATGAGTGCTTGCAAGTGTCTTCTTTCTCTTGTAGCCCCCTGCCCCCCTCCAAATACCACATTATCAGAAAGTCAAGGCCATCCCAATGTGATAAAAAATTATATATATATATTTCCATATATTTCCATATATATTTCCATATATATGTATATGGAAAGTTTACAAGAATCCCCCAGGAGCAGGACAGCTCGAGGGCTCTCTGTAAGTAGCGTGAGCTGGATCTACCTCATCCGGGCATGCTGCTAATGATCTTGCCTAGAATAAGTTTTGAAAGACAGGGATGCCATGCAGCAACAGCAGCAGAATGGAGAGGGGGAAGGGGGGAGGAAGAAGAGGAGGAGGGGAGGAGGAAAAGAAGAAGAGTAGGGGGAGGTGTAGGAGGAAGAGAAGGAGGGAAGGAAGAGTAGGGAGAAGAGGAGGAGGGGGAGGAGGAAGGGGAGGAGGGGGAGGAAGAGTAGAGGGAGGTGAGGAGGAGGACAGTCTTAGAGAGAAACCATTTGGGAGGTCCCACCATAAGTTCTTTTATTGTGTGTGGGCAAAAGTCATTAGTGAATGGCAGTGTCACCCCTAGGCCTTGGGTTTTGTGCCAGACGCTCTGTATGTAATAAAACTACACAGAAAACAGAACTTAATCTCCATAAAAGAAGTGAAGTCACTAAAAAATTCTCCCTACTTAAATCAAGATTGCTAGGTAGATAAACACCCCAAGCTAGTGAATGTTCCTGATTTGAATTTCATTAATAAAGTTCAATTTGTCTTCCAATTTTACGGATTAATTTTTCTAGTTACACTATTTGTTTCCACACCTTTTCCGTTTGAATCATAAATGTCAATTTCAAAATATCCACCTCCTGCCCCCCCCCCAAAAAAACTATTGTGAGTAGGAGAATTTCTCTTGATTTAGAAGGTTAAAAAATTAAAATTTCATTACGAAGTACACATAACAGAAAAAGGAATTGAAAAGTATTATGGTACCTTGTCTTACTAATTCCCTTTTAGACCTCTCCTTCCTTTCATCCCCCTGACCCCAGAGGACACCACCCTGGTGAGTGTAATAAGTGCTGCTTTGTTTGTTTGTCGTTTTTGTGCTGTTGGTCTGTGGGTGTACGGAAGCCTTACAGTGCTACACTGTAATCCTATTGCCTCTCGCTTCTCTCCCTGCAGCGTTGTGCTCCTAAGCTCTGTCTACATCCCTTTATCAAATGTCTGCTGTATCGATCCTAACTGTCGCAGTGCATTCCACAGAGCCTGCCCACCACATTCCCTTTCTTTGTTTTTTTAAAAATATATTTATTTATTATAATTTATTCACATTGCATCGTGACTGTTATCCCTTTGCTCCTATCTTCCAGTTCCCACCCTCCCCGCCCCCCCCTTCTTCAGCCCTATTTCCCTCTCCTAGACCTCTGGAGGGGGAGGGGCTTCTCCCCCACTTTCTGATCACAGTCTATCAGGTCTCATCAGGGTAGCCTGCATCCCCTTCCTCAGAATGGCTAAGATAAAAAAACTCAAGTGACAGCACATGCAGGCAAGGATGTGGAGAAAGGGGAACATTCCTCCACTGCTGGTGGGAATGCAAACTTGTACAGCCACTGTGGAAATCAATCTGGTGCTTTCTCAGAAAATTGGGAATAGCTCTATCTCAGGACCCAGCTATATCACTCCTTAGATATTACCGAAAGATGCTCCACCATACAACAAGGGCATTGCCTCAACTATGTTCACAGCAGCTTTATTCGTAAAAGCCAGAATCTGGAAGCAACCTAGATGTCCCTCAACTGATGAATGGATAAAGAAACTGTGGTACATTTATACAGTGGAATACTATTCAGCTATCAAAAACAAGGAAATGTGCAGGCAAATGGATGGAACTATAAAACATCATCCTGAGTGAGGTAACCCAGACCCAGAAAGACACGCACAGTATATACTCACTTATAAGTGGATATTAGCCCAATATAGAGGTCCTCTGAAAGACTCCACCCACTTGGGGTTCTTAACAGATACTGGGACTTGCAGCTGGACCCTGGGCAGAGCACTGAGAGTTATATGGAAGAGTGAGGGATGGGTTGGATGGATCTGGAGGGGTCAGGCGCTCCACAGGGAGACCACCAAGGCCAGTGGATCTGGACCCACGGGGGCCTGCACAAACGGATGCACCAACCAAGGACAATGCATGCAGAGTACCTAGCCCCCCCCATGGAAAGCTCATTCTCCATGTGTGTGGGGAGATGGGAAAGAGGGTACTGCCTCTGACATGAAATCTGGTCACTACCCCTTGGCAGGAGGCCTTGCATGCACACGTTCCCTTGCTTAGTCCAAGCAGTTGGCCTGAGAACCCTGTCAGCATTCAGCAGCATTGTATTGAACGTCCATCTTCCTGGTCCCTTACAGACCCAATTCAACAAATGTCCATACCTTTTATTCACAGCCATGTGTAGAATCATGTGCCTTTATTGGGAGAAAAATTCAGTATGTGCATGGGTCTATAAAGCTGAATTTAGATTTTTCTATCACCTCTCTCCATTTCCATAATGGAAATGGCTACGAAGATCAAACTGCTAAAATGATAGCTTTGAAAACAAATGGAGTCATTGTAGAAATCAATTGTTCCCCAATTAATTAAGCACAATCAAATCCATTGTATTCATTCAAAATGACTTGCACTCACATGGTAAACCTTCCCATGGTTTGCACAGCTAGTTTATTTACTACTCACTTTCAACACTGTAGATATCATTTAGGTAGAAAACTAATAAGGAATAAGATGAACTGCATTTTAAACTCAATGGATCGAGCAGGTATTTGTAGAACACGTCATCCAATAGCAGCACAGTACACATTCTCCTCAACTGTGTATAGAATATTGTCCACTGTGGATCATATATTAGACCACAAAGCAAGTCTTAATAAGTGCAGGAAAGCTGAAATCATATCAAGTATCTTTTCAAATCACATGACATGAAATAGATGTCAATAACAGAAAAAAAAATTGAAAACTGATAAAATTAACCATCATGTTTCTGAACAACTGATAAGCCAAAGAGGAAATTGAAAAAAATAAACCTTGAAAATGTCTGAGTCCAGATGTGGTGGCACACACTTGCAATCCTAGCATGCCAGAAACAGACAGGAGGATTGTGAGTTTGAAACCATCCTGGCTGACACAAAACAAAACAAAGCAAATCTTTAGCAGAGATAGAAATAGAACGTACTCAAATAATAGCCAGAAGTAGAGACATCGCAACGGATGTTACAGAGATGTAAAGAATCATGAGACCACTGTGAACAATTATAGACCATCTCCGAGAAATGGATGAGTCCTTAGAGTCATGACCAAGACCAAGTCAGGAGAAAATAGAAAAGTTGAACAGACCAATAACAAGTAAGGACAAGGAAGAACACCACACTCTCCACAAAACACTAGCAAAGTGAACTCAACTCCCTGTTTAAAAAACATTCATTCATCATGATCAAGTGGGATTTATCTCCGGGGTAGGAAGAGTATGCAGCACACACGAGTACATAAATGTGGCACATGATAATAGAAAAAAAAAGGGGGGGGGGAGAGAGAAGGAACAAAATTCATATTGTTATGTCAATAGCTGCACAAAAGGATTTTGACAAAAATCGATATTGGTTTGTGATAAAATATCTCAACAAAACAGATCATACACATAGGCAAAGGAGGTGGCTCGATTGGGAGAGTGCTTGCTTAGCATGTACAGAGTCTGGAGTTCCACCCCTAGCAGTGCCTGGACCAGGCATGGTATCATATGCCTGTGATACCAAGTATGCCAACATAATGAGGTCAAGTTTCTGAGTGTCTTTAAATCCTATCAGCATCAGCATCAGCATCAAATGTCTAGAAAGCCATATGTGATAAAGCCATAAGCTAACTTTAAATACTCTTTATTGGCTCTTTGTGAATTTCACATATCATGCACCCCAATCCCATTCATCGCCCTATCTCTTCATATCTGCCCTCTCTGCCCTTGCAACCCCCCCCCTTCCCAAAGAAAACAAAATTTAATCAAACAAACAAAACAAACATCTTGCTGTGGAAGCTGTGGTGTGTCACACAGTATACTCTTTCGCCTGAATAGCTTTAGTTGCAAATGTTCATTGGTCTGGTTTGAGGACTCTGGCTTCTGCTGCGCTATCAATACTGAATTCTTACTGGGACTTCTCTCAGACATTCTGCTGTTGCCCCGTGTCATGGAGAGTCTGCAGTACTGGTCCCTTTTACAGGCTGCAGCAGTTCATAGATGGGGTAGGCCAACTCAAAGTGCTAGATCTGGGCTTGGGAGATAGCTGAGTGGTTCCCCAGCCCATCAGCTCTGCTGAACTCACGCTACCAGCTGTCCTGCTTTGCCTAGGTGAGGGGCAGGGACAGCGCTCTTGCCTGTGGCAGCCAGGAAGGGGCAGGACTGGATTTCCAGCACTACCTCCATGATGCCTGGGGTCAGCTGTCCCTCACTCATGCCTTTGGGGCTGGCTCTTCTGTGTCCAGGCCACCAAGCCCAGTTCTAGTGAGCTGTCCAGGCTCTCTAGAGTACCACAACCAGTGAGGGGGCAGGGCAGGGCCAGCTCTACGAAGCTCTTGGACATCAATATGTCCCTCCCCGACTCCACCTCCAGCTGAGCCCAGAGATGTCCACATGGTGTTTGATGGTAACATGGGCCACAGACATTGACACAGACCCCTGCTGCTGCAGGGCCACAGACCCAGACATGCCCTCAGTGGCAGCACGGGCTGGAATGTCACCATGTCCTCAGGTAGCAGGGCAGGCTACTCACATCAGGCTGGTCCTCACCACCTTCGCATCTCCAGTTCTGCCCCTCTGCAGAGTGCACAAACCATTCCACTTTTCCTTCTTTCCCAGCTCTCCACTACATACTTGCTCACCGTAGCGATGCCAGCCCAAGCTGCACGGTGTTGGGCCTCTGAATGCTGTTTGACTGTCCACACAGTGTGGCAGTGGGCCAGTTTCTAAGCTAACTTTAGTCAGCGATTTAAAAAAAAAATTGAAAATGTTTTCTTTAGGATCAGGAACAAGACAAAGATGTCCACTGCTGCTGCTTCAAGTGAACAGTGTCCTAGACATCATAGCCAGAGCAACTAGGCAAGAAAAAGGAAAGAAAAGGCATCTGCATGGGAGAAGAAGGTGTGATGTTGTCTGATTACTCACGGGTGATTTTTGTATACAGAAAACTTTCAAGACTCCAGCAAAACCCTCTTAGGACTGATAAATAAATTCAGTTAAGTTGCAGGCTACGATAGCAGAAAAGAAATCATCAAGATTGGGGGCTGGGCTGATGGCTCAGTTGGCCGGGTGCTTTGATGTGTAAGCATAAGGACCTATGTGAAAGCTGGGGTCAGGGATCAGGTGGCAGCTTCTTGGTACTTCCTGGGCATCCAGCCCATGTGCTCATCCCGAAACAAGGATCTCTGGGTTTAGTGTGAGAGAAAGAAGGACAAGAGAAAGAAAGAGTAACAGAGGACAAAAATGTCCAGATTCACCGTATATACATGTGAGCCTGTCAAATCCAATAACTAAGGCAGAGAAGCGACTGAGGGAGTGACTCCAGTGTCAACCTCTGGCTTTCACACCTCCCCCACTGGTAATCACACTTGTACACATGCATGCATGGGTGCACCCTTGAGTACACACCTTCAATAGCATTTCTAATCAACAATAGCCTGCCTGATAAAGGAATTAGGGAAACGATTCTATCAATAACATAAAAAAAAGAAAGAACATACTTAGGAGTAAACTTAACCAAAGAAGTGAATGATCAGTCCTCTGAGATCTCTAAAACCTGATGGGAGACCCTGAGGAAGACAGGATGAAGGGGCATGTAGCTTGTGCTCACAGGTTACAAGAGTTACCACTGTCAGAATATACATACTACACAGGGCATCTATTGTACTGGCATGGTTCCTATCAAAATACCTGTGAAACTCTCCACAGAAATATAAAAGACAACTCTAAAATTCATATGGAACCAGGAAGTCTCTGAGAAGTTGAAGCAATTTTGAGCAGAAAGAACATGTTTAAATACATCACCTTTCCTGATCTCAAAATGTGTAATGAAAACAACTTAGACCAGGCATAATAGGAGAGTTAGTGACCGGTGGACCAGGATAGAAAGCCTGAGGGTCACGTGTATTTATAGTTGATTCATTTTATGTGTATAGTGTTTTGCTTGCATGTATGTATGTATGTATGTATGTATGGATGGATGGATGGATGGCACATGAATGCTGGTGCTCCTGTAGGTCAGAAGAGGGTGTGCTGCATCCCCTGCAACTGTAGCTACAAATGGTTGTGAGTTGCCATGTGGGTGCTGGAAATTGAACCTAGGTCATTTGGAAAAGTAACAAACGCCCTCCAACCCTGGGGCTTATTAATTTGATATGAAATTGGACTTCGTATTTCACGCTGTGTACAAAAATAGACGCAAAATAGATGAAAGGTTTAATGTAACCCGGAACTATAAAGCAGCTGGAATAAAATATAAGAAAGGCCTACAATAATGGTCTATGTGACCCTTTCTTTGCTTGGATTCTAAAACTCACAGACAAAGGCAAAAGCAAAAGCGAACAAATGGGCTGGATTATGTTTCTGAATAACAAAGGAAGCAATTACTAATGAGAAGATGCGCCCAGGCGTTGGGAGGAAACATTTACAAAGTATATGGTTAATAAATATTTACATCGTAAGTTTCTATAAAGGACCAGTACCCAGCGTATCTTAGAAAATAAGGAAAGCTCATGCCTGATGGACAACCTGACTGGAAATCAGGCAAAGGATCCAAATAGATGCTTTCAGAAAAGATAGGAATGGGCAACAGGTACACGAGAAAACTGCTCTACATCTCTGATTGGCAGGGAATAGCAGGGAAAGGCATCCTGAGAAATCATACAACACCAGTTAGAAAAGCTATCCTCTAGAAAAGGAGTGGTAGCGAGTGTTGGCTAGGTTTGGGAGGAGGCACAGATCCTCACCGGGGATGGTAAGAAGGTAAATTAGGACAGCCATTTTGGGAAGTAGAGTGAAAGGTTCTTAAAAGACTAAAGGTAGAATTGACACAGGACTCAGACGTCCAGCTTCTGACTGTGCTACCAGGAACTGAACTGGCTTTGCTGAAGAGATAGCTGCATTCCTGAGCATTATTCATCACAGCTAAGGTAAGAAAACGGCGTAAGTAGCTAACAGTGGTCAGATGGATAAAAAAAAAAAAGGCTTAAACATACAGGGAGGCACGATGCAAACACTGTGTGATGTTATATATGGGGCAATCTTTAAAAAGGAGCTTAATTGAAACAATATAGTAGAAAGTATCAAGGGTGTGTGGGAGGAGGAAGGATGGGTAAGAAGAAAAAGATGATCAAAGGGAACAAATTTTCAATATGAAGAGAGGAGTAAGTGCCTGGTGAATGCAATTAACGCGATGTGTTGTGTATTTCAAAATTGCTGAAAGATGACTAGTTTCTTTCTTTCTTTTCTTTTTTTTTTAACATTCTCACCACAGAAAAGGATGAGTTGGTAAGCTAGTTGATGTGCTAATTATCTTGTTTGAATCTTTTTACAATTGATAAAAAACATTATATTGTAGTCCATAAATATGCATAATTATTGTCAATTAAAAAACAAATTAAATTGAGAATCAGGCACTTTGTATCTATAAACTCATCATACAAAAAACTTAAAGGTAAAATAAAACTGGGAAAATATTTATAGTAGATATGGCAAGTTATTAAAAGTGTTGGTTCTTAAGACTTTTCCACAGATCAATGGTGGTAAAAGTGAGACTGGGCCAGGGAGATGGCTCAGGGTAGTGGGTAAAGTGCTTGTTATGCAAGCATGGGGGACCTGACTTTGAACTTCAGCCCCCATGTACAAAAGCCTGGCATGATGCTATGCACTGGGGAAGGGGAGGTCTCTGGATCTCATTGGCCAGCTAATTCAACCTAATTAACCAAGCCTGGGTCCCAGTGAGAGACCCTATCTCAGAAACACAAGGTGGCCCGCTCCTTAGGTGTGGCCTCTGGCCTCCACATGCATGTCTGCAAACACTCACAGGCACCTGAGCATACATAAACACCCCTCCCCCAAAGGTGAGGCTAACAATGCTAGAAGAGGCATTGTTCTCAGGAGAAGGGTGCCAGCCACCTGTTGCTGGCTTGACTCCAACTCCTACAGCGTCACCTCTTTGCTGTGTTAGATCTATAAGCACTTCAGGTACAGATACTTTGCTGACGTTCCTACCTGTGGATTCACAGGCTGGTGTCGTGCTGTGAATGACATGACCTCACCAGGAGGGACCTATGCCCTGGCACAGTGTCTTAGTTTGTGTCTTGCTTCTGTGAAGAGCCACCGTGATCATGGCAACTCTTACAAAGGAAAACATTTAATTGGGGGTGGGTGGGTGGGTGGTGGCTTACAGTTCAGAGGTTTAGTCCGTTATAGTCATGGTGGGAAGCAGGGCAGCGTGCAGGCAGACGGTGCTGGAGAAAGAGCTGAGAGTTTTACGTCATGACCCGAAAGCTGTAGCATTGAGTGCTCCCCTAGGCCTAGCCTGAGCATCTGAGACTTTAAAGCTCACCTCCACAGTGACACACTTCCTCCAGCAAGGCCACACCTCCTAATGGTGCCACCCTCTATGGTCCAAGTCTTGAGTCAAATGCGTGAGTCTATATGGGCCATCCCTATCCCATCCACCACGGACAGTGTGATGGCTATCCTTGGTTATCAACTTGACCACATCTAGAATTAACTACAACCCAAGCCAAGTTGCTGGCTATACCTGTGAGGGACCTTTCTTTCTTTATTGATTTATTTGAAATGAGAAGACCCACCTTAAATCTGGATCTTTTGAGGTGGTAAGATCTACCTTAAATCCGGGTCACACCTTCTGGCGGCAGCCTCTATAAAGGGCACAGAAGCAAGAAGTGCTTGTTCTTTACCTGCTTGCCCTCACCCTCACAGGCAAGGTCATCCCTCGCTGGTATTGGAGCCTACTTCTTTGGGATTCTGGAAAATACTGAAAGCTAGCTGAGCCATCCAGCCTGATGGACTGAACTTCTACTGGACTCTTGGATTTTTCTATCTGAAGACAGCCATTGTTGAAGTAGTCAGACTATAACGTGTGAAACATTCAAATAAATCCCATTTTTGTATAGAGTCATTTTATCGGCTCTGTTTCTCTAAAAAGCCCTGACTAATACGGGCAGGGAGGGTCACACGGGCTTGAAGCAATGAGTAACTGGCGTGGCCGGTAGCTACAGCTTGCTTAGGTCTGAGAAGCAGGGCTCTGTTGGGGGTTGGTCTGGTGCTATGTTTTTGTTTTTCTGGTTTTTCAAGACAGGTTTTCTATGAGTCTATGAGTAGCCTTGGCTGTCCTGGACTCGCTTTGTAGAACAGGCTGGCCTCTAGCTCAGAGAGATCCACCAGCCTCTGCCTGCTTGTGTGCTGGGATTATGCCTGGCTTGGTGCTATGCATTTTAATGCTAATTACTGGCCTGCAAAAATCTCTCCGTTGCTGCCTAGATGAGTACGGTCCGCCTCCACGTACACTGCTCTTTGTTGTAGTTTAAAGTTGATTGGTTAATAAGGTTGCTGAAGCCTGTGACTGGGCAGAAGCGAAGTAGGCGGGGCTTAGGTCCCTGGGCTTGGGATCTCAGAGGGACCAAGAGACAGAAGGAAGCAAGAGAGGAAGCAGAAGACACGGGAGGAGGAGAGGAAGGTAGAGAGAAGGAAGTAGCCATGGGGCAGCATGGTCCATGAGCACGTGGCCATTAGGGCTGGCCTGATGGAACAGAAGCAGCCCAGACAGGAAATATGGCGAATAACACGGGGTGTGTAGCTGGGCGATAGCAAAATAGCTTAGAGGGTTGGTACCTGCCCAGTTACTGTGCTTTAAATCTTTTATGAATCCAAGAGGTGTCTCTCTCTATTATTTGGGAACTGAGGTGGGGGGTGGGGGGGGTGGAGAGAAGCCCTCTAGACACTAATTGTCGTTCAGCAGCAGGGCACAGGACAAGTGCTTTACTTCTCTCACTTGGCTCCTGGTGACATTTAAGAAAGAGAAAGGCAGCTTGTTTGTCCTGGATGCTTGGATTCTGTTTGACTTGGAGTCCTGCATGCATCGTCCTCCAGGGGATGCAAGGGCAGGCACCCCCGGATTCAGTGTTCCACTGACTCCTCACACCCGATGGTCACAGTCACTGCACTAGCATAGGAGAGGGATTCTCTTGGGGTCTGAGAGAGATGAAGCGGGAGAGGGAGGGAAGGAGATATTTAGAAGGTGGTCCTCAGCGTGTGCAAGGAAAGGTAGTAACCGACAGATGGCTATGATGGGAAACTAGGGTACTGTCTTATTGGAGCCCACAGGGAGAGTTGGGTTGAGCTTTAGAGCTGCCTGGTGGAAGGCGGAAAGCTGGGACATGGATTTCCGAAGGGGTTCATCTGTGTGGACCCCTCCTGTACTTAATGTGAGCTACATATTCCCTGGAGGCTGGAGGAAGGTCCAGGCAAAGTGGCTGTCACGGTGATGGTCTGCAGTACAAACACAGCAGCACCACCGCCTGCACTCCATCAGCCTTTCGGCCCATGTCATAAGAGTTTGCTCCTTAATGGTGTTCCTAGCTTTCCATCTCCTGGACTGCTTTTCTGCCTAGTTCTCAGCCTCATGTGCATTAGACTATGAATGAAATTCCCAGCAATGAAAATAAAATTCATATTGGGCTCCCCCGTGCACACAGTGTGGTGCTTGGTCAATAGGGCAAACTGTGGATGGAAGTTCTGGGGAAAAAACCCAACACCTAATATGGGATGGTCAGTAAGGCTGACTAACTAGTCAGAACATAATCGTGTGAAGAGGTTGGAGTGTTACAGCACCCAGGCTAGTTAGGACTTACCTTGGGCTATCTTTAGCATCCTTAATAGCTATTCCTTGCTTACCTCCATGTCCGACCTAATATTTTTGTGACTAACAGGTGAAACCTTTCAGACTACAGCATGTGGAGATTTCCCTGCTGTACTTTAACCCACCTGTCTGGTGTCCTCACCCATGTATTTGAAAAGTGGATTGATTTATGACAATTTTTTTTTTGTTCTAAACATATCACAAGGCATTGAGATGGCTCAGAGAGTAAAGACACTCGCTGCTGAGACTGGTGATCTGAGTTCCATCACTGGGACACACATGATGAAAAGAGATAATGCTCTGCCCTCCATATGGGTGTCATAGCATAGCAGGGAGCCCCTACATGTATGCACAATACATAAATGTAATAAAAATCATCTAAAATCTTCATGGAATGGCTGCCATGTTGAAACATTCGCTTTTGGGTAACCTGAATCTGTGTTCCTGGGCCCATGGTCACTAATATTTGGCCCCCTTGAAGTGAGAGTGACAGAGGGAAGATGCTACAGTGCCTTGGTGTTTATACTGACTCTGAGTCAGTCTGGATAACCCAACCCTCAATTCTCCAATAACACTTAACTTGCCTTATGTTTGAAGGTGATTTCTCCTCTGTTTTTTTCCACTTCTAGCCAACACTGCCAGTTCCCAAGCATTGAGGTAGGGACCGTGGGTCCTGGTCCCAACTCTGCCACCAACTCCATGATCTTAGAGCTGTTGCCTTTGCTTCCTCACCTGCAAACTGGGGGTGGTGTGAGTGACTGGCAGGGGGCTGCTCAAGATGATGGTGAGGAGTGTAGTCCTCGAGTTTTCCTGCTTCTCACAGTGCCTGCCCTTTGCCATCATCTCTCCCTCCCCTCCCCTAGTCCTTAGTGAGGGCAGTTGTGAAGAAATAGGCCAGGCTACATTTCCAGGTCCCTCTGCATTCTTATTCATGACTGCTGGGGCCTCATGTGCACACGCCATGTGTTGCACCCCGATTTCTGCACAGTATGCTGTGTAGTTTTTTGCCTATACCATGATAGAAAACCAAACAAACAAAAAACCAAACCAAACCAAACAAAACAAAGCAAAACAAACAAAAAACAAAACAAAACAAAACAAAACAAAAAACCCAAGAACTATGAAAAAATGACACCTCAGTTGGTAAAGTGCTCGGTTACCATGTAGGAATCCGAATTTGACCCCTACAACCCACGCAAAGAAAGCCATGTGTGGCGGCACACATTTGTAATCCCAATAGTGGGGAGGCTGAGGCTGGCAGAATCTTGGGGTTCACTGTCCATCTGGCCAGCCAGCTTAGCCTGTTAGAGGAATTCCAGGCCAGTGAGAGACCCTATAGTAAAAAACAATGATTGCACCTGAAGAACAACACTTAAAGCTATCATGTAGTTTACACACAAGTATATATACACACATGTGCATGTGCAGCCCAACATGAATATACACACACATGCACACGCACACATACACACACACACACACACACACACACACACACACACTCCACATGAAGAGCATGCCTTCCCACATCCAATTGCAGTCCCAGCCAAATTATCACCAAGTGGATTAGAATAACACCAACTTTTGCTACCATGGCAACTGCTGTTGGTTGCGCAACTGCTGACTTTTGAAGCTACTTAAAAATGTGCAAACCGTTTTGCATAAAGTGGCTTTACATCACCGAGCGCACTGGTTTCCATTTCCCCCTCAAGACTTCTCCTCAAGAAAATTTACCTCTTTTCTCCCTGAGAAACGTTTCATAATTTCTATTTTCAAGAGATTATTTAAAAATAAAGTTCACAAAAATAGTTTCCTTATGTTCATGCAGGAGCAAATATAAATTAAAAATGAGAAACTTAATTCTTTCAGTTAAAATAAGGGGCTCCTGGTGTCCTCTTTCAGAGCAGTTGTTTGAGAAAACACAGACTTTTAGGTTCTCATCTGTTTTGTTGAAATGCACACACATCTTTCAAAAATTAAAATATCCTTTAGTCATCTGTAACCCAAAGACCCAGGAAGCTTTCCCATGAAGGATTGGGGATAAATCACTTTGAAATGTAATTATCAAAGAAAACAGTGTCCTAGGGGAGCCGCCAACTCCCCAAACTCCCACCTTGCCTTATAAGCTTGAAGGCCCAAGTTCAAGTTTGCAGAACCCACATAAAGTGTGTACTGAGGTCTGTAATCCCAGTGCCCTCACTACAGAGATGCAATGGGAAATAGAGACAGGAGCATCTCTGGAAATTGCCAGTGTGCTAGTCTGGAGTACTAGTGGGAAAAAGAGACCCTGTCTCAAACAAGGTGGAAGATAGTAGGCATCCAAGGTTGCTTCTGAGCACAACAGGTGTGTTCACAGTCATGTGTGTGTGTACACAGAGGCATGCAGGCACACCCATATAAACAACATACAGACAACACACACACACACACACACACACACACACACACACATACACACACACACATACAACGGTTTATTGTCTCCTTGGGTAGAGCCAGTTATTGAACGCTGTTAAGTGGATGTAAGATAAATATTGACAAACCCTGCTGTTGGACCCTCTCCACTGGATTCTGTTGAACTTGAAGACATGAGTGTAGTGGACTGAGCCTACTTTCCTACGGGAAATGGTAAGACTTCCTCTGGCCTTTCTCATGACTTAGACAGTACCACAGTCCAGCTTGCTCAGGAGTAAACATTCTTTTCTCTCTCTTCTTCTACCTTTAGGGAGAGGTTTCTGGACTAGGAGATTTTTGTCTTAATTGTATTCACCCACCACCCACCAGAACCAAACATTTTAAAACAGCACTGCTAAATGCTCTCGTAATGAGCGTCTGTGAAAAGTTTTGGAGGGGGGAGTGTTGGGGAATCAGCGGGTGAGGGATATACATCCACTTCCTCCCCCCCCCCCCCATGCACTTAAGAGGTGGGCCTTCACTCAGAATCAGGCTGGGATGCTCCACCCTCAGCTTGGAGGAGATCCTGGCATTCTGAACTAGCTTGTGTTGCAGGATCTTTTTCTTCACCTTTCCAAGGAACAGAAAATCCCGTGTTTTACACACAACCCATAGCTGGGACTAATGCTGCATATATCAACACAGGTTAGGGGTGCCCAGGGATCTGTCTCAGTCTGGAAGACACTGATGTCTGTGTTTCAGCCCCTGTGTTGTGCCTATGCAGCTGTATGCCATGGCTCTAATTGTCTCTCCCTGAACGTTAAGTTGCTTATATCCACCGGGTGCTGTTAGAGGTTGGTCTGATGTATTTTGATGCTAATTACTGCTTGCTGTCTCTACCCCACCTGTACCTTGCCTAAGAGCCTAACCTATTTGGCCAATAAAAGGCTATCACACCTGGGCAGGGCAAATGGGATAGGCGTGGCTAAGGCTCCAGGGCTGGGGAGAGAGGGAGAATCTTGGAAGGAGAGAGACCCGAGGAGAGGAGAGAAGGAGGCTGCACCATCATGGCTTAGGAGGAGGAGGAGAAGCACATGACCTGTGTGGATGGAGACTTGGCCCAGATGATGATAATTAGCACGTGTTTGGGATTATGGATGGGAAGTAGCTTGACAGAAATTATTAGAACCAGATGGCATGGAATTAGGACAGGTATCTCATACCTGCCCCACTATGAGAAGTAGTTTAGGGGATTAATATCTGCCCTGCCCCAGGTTAACTAAGGCTATTTTAAAATATAATGGGTGTCTGTGTCTTGATTGATTGCTAGAGGGTTAGAAAATACTGTTATAATAATTATAGGCCTAATAATAAACATTATTAGACCATACTGGTAAATTAAGTGCAACAGGGTGCCCCTGCCTTTTAACACGGTGGTGGGGTGGGGGGTGGGGGGGATGGGGAGGAAACTTTAAGGTGTGGATTATAGATCTAAGCGACAGCACTGGGTGACACAGGGGAACGTGTTTTCTATTTTCTGTGCCTCCATCCCCCTTATCCTGCAAGATGGTGCCAGCCCACACATCAAAGGACAAACAGATGTTACTCAAAGGAGATCCCAGATTCGTGTCTGGAAGCTATAGATGGCTGGACAACACAGACATTGTATGACTTTTTCTTCTTTGTCACTCAAATTTTACCTCCTCAGGGTGACCCTCCCTGAACAGGAAAAATAAATCAGGCCACTCATGCTTACTGTACGGACAGCTGCTTAATTTTGTAGAGTTTATCACAAGTTAATTTTTCTCTATCCCTTTCTTTTCTTCCCTCTTTCTTGATTTCCTTCTCCCTTCACTCCCGTCCTTGCTCATTTATTCCCTCCCTCTCTACTCATCTCCCTCCCTCCTTTCCTTTCCACCTCTCTCCCTCTGTCCTCTGTCAATATCCCCCAACCATACTGTAGAAGACATGAGGGGAAACTATGCCTGGCTTTCCTTCTGATCCCTCAGCATGAACAGGTGCTTGCACACAGTTGTCCCTCAACAAGGGAGGCTGATCTGCTTCCTTGTTTCTTTCCTTTCCTCTCCTTTGAGAGGTTGTGTTTAGCAACCTCTCAAGGCTTTGAAGGATATCTGAGAATTGTACCCTTGCAAATCAGCTTCCTGCCTCCTCCTGGTTCTCAGAGGGTTCTGATGCAGCCTGTTCACACCGGCTTTCCCTCCACCAGGATTTTCTTTCTTTGGGGGGGGGCGGACCCCACTCATCTCCTAGGGTATCACATTTCAGTTTTCCCCATCTCTTGATGGAGGTCTCTTTTCTCTGTGTTTAGGCGGCAGGCCATGACATTGTGTGACACTGGACCAATTCCCCAAGGGAGCTGTCTCACATGGGGCCTGTATCTGCAGCTGGAGGCCTTTGTCGGAAGGATACATTTGGAGCAGCGCTGCCTCTCTCACCTCAGACAAAAGGCAGAGAGGAATCTGTGTGGTGTAGCATGCTTGCAATCCCAGCACTGGGGACGTGGAGGCAGGAGGATCAGGAGTTTAAGGACAGTCTCAACCACATAGCAAGGTAGAGGCCATCCTGGGATACATGAAAACCCATCTTAAAGCAAAGTCAATATCAACAACAACAAAATAAAAACTGCCCAGAAACAAAACAAAAAGATATAGAGGGGTGTATGAGAGATTCCTTCCATAAGTATGGGTTCAAATCTTCCTTGATGGAATTGAAATGGCGTTAAATGAGAGAGAAAGCAATTTGAAATCAGCTCTTGCCAGGACCACAGGCATTTTAAGACAGACTCATTACCAAAGGTCTGTTGGCAGAACTCCAGGCCATGCAGATTAAGGGCAAAGCTGTCTGGACCCCATGTTCTGGGACTACTCAGAAGCTGAGGTAGAGTTCGGGGTGGCCACATTCGGAGCATGTTGGCTCCCAGTCCAAAATCACCTGCTAGCACAAGTGACTTGTCAGTGCTCACAGTGGGAAGCAAAAACAAAACAAAATAAAATGTATTTGAATATTTGCATCCCCTAAACAATCCTTTCTTGGGTGAGATTACTTCTCTTTTAAGACCCTATGGCACGAAAGCGAGCACACTCCAAGTGTAACACAGCGATTATGACAAAGCCACTGTGGTGGCAAGTGATGTCACCTGAATGACAGCAAATGGGCAGGAGCAACAGTCGGCAGCAGCCTGGAGTTTATTATTTTTAACAATCTTTGAAGGCTCCAGAAAGAATGAAGCAAATGCCATCGGGCGGTTTTGGCCGGAATGCAGCTTGGAGAAGAAAGAAGGAACGAAGAGGAGGGTGCGGAGGAGGAGTAGCTGGGGAAGGAGAAGAAAATAATGCACGGGGGGGGGGGTGCACCGGGTGGCGGGGGGGGGGGGGGGAGTAGACTGGAACCTGCTTTCGCTTTTAATAAAAGCCATTATGCTGTCAACAGAAGCCGCTGGAAGCCTACTGGTTTTTAAGGTGGAAATGGTCTGCAGGGGGGGGGCATGGCTGTATGTCAGAATGCCACTTCCTGGCACGAACCGGAGGTGGGTGCAAATGCCACACTCAGAGGGGTCAGGGGAAGGAAAGAGGTCGTGGGGGCAGGGGCTGGGCTGCAAGAGGGGAGCAGCTATCTCTGGTGATAGAGTATGCGCTCCAGCTTCCAGATGGGAACCACACGCCTGCCTGAGAAGTTGGCCTTCAGGGGAGAAAGAAATACACTAGCCAGCTTTTGCTGGAGGATTGGACGGTCTTGCTCCTGGGGCACCGTGGGGCTGGGGAGCCAGCCTGGAACAGGAGTGAGATCTCAGCATGTCTAAACCCTGAAAATCTTGTCTTGAGACTGGCAGGAATAGGACCAGTCTCTCCCTGCCCTGGGCCTGTATGTCCCAGTGCACACAGCCTTACAGTCCCCACCTCTGCCATTCTTGAGGTGGTCACAGCCTGGCAGCCAGGTGACAGGTTAAACTTCCTCTCTCCTTATAAAGTCATATCCAGCAAGCACCTGGGATTTCTCTTCATGCAAATAAGGCATTCCCAGGACCTCGGCCCCAGCCAGTGATGTACACTCACTCCCAAAGCCTCTACCAACTCTCCAAAGGTCACACAGCATTTGTTACCCCCCAACTAAATGAGCTGTCTCACTGAAGCTGTCTCCCAAGAAGTCCGTTTCTTGTTTCTTTTTAATTTTAATTTTTTTATATATACATTTATATTATTACATATAAATACAATAAACTACCTATAGCAAGAAGAACCATGAAACAATCAGGAATTATATAAATGTTACATTCATTTTGCACTCTCACTTCTGGCCTGAAGTCTCGCTCCTGCCTCCCACTTCCTCCCTGCAGGATCCACTGGCTTTAGCTGCAGGTGGACTGGGATGAGCAAAAATACTGAGGCAGAATGGCAGGGCCCCTCAAGCCAGGTAGTTACGAATTACCCTTTTAGTTCATCAACTGGTTTCCAGAGTGTCACCCTGGGCTAAGGAAACCACCTGTATGCAGAACTGTCTCAACTTCCATGCTGCACCTTTGTATGAAAAGAGAAACCGAGAAACACTGTGCACGGCTAGGCATTATGGTGCACACCTGTAAGCTCAGGACTCAAGAGACCGAGGCAGGAGGATTGGGAGTTTAAGGGTCAGCCTGTGTACAGTGAGCAGTACCTCCAAAGACACTGTCTCAAGGAGCCAAGAGCTAGGAATGTGGATCAGTGGTGAAGCACTTGCCTACCACGCACCAAGCCTTGAGCTCGGACCCAGTGCCCCCATAACACACACTCTAAAGACTTTGGAAAATCCTCGATCACAGAAAAGAGATTCAAATATATCTAAGAACATAAAAAGTTAAAAATAGATAAATTGTGAAAACAAAGGAAACCTAAAGAAATGCAACACACACCAGGGTCTGGTGGTGCACACATTTATCCCAGCACTCTGGAGGTGGACAGAGCTTTATGAGTTTGAGGCCAGCCTGGTCTACATGGAGAGTGCCAGGCCACCCAGGACTACATCTAATGAGATACTTCTTAAAACAAGCAAGTAAGCAAACAAACAAACAAACAAACCCAAATAATTCTATACTCAGCCAAACTGCAAGTAAAGGACAGGAATAGTTTCAAGCATGCTCGCGGGGGTAGGGGGGTGGGGGGATGGGGGGTGAGGGTGGGAGTCGAGTGGGTGAAACACTGTGCTTCTGCATCAGCATCCTAGCAATGCTGCTTTCAGAATGTTACAACAAAACAAAACCGCGAACCAACAACAAAAGAGGCCCAGACTAGAGAGCCCGGAAATCCACGCCAAATCAGTGCAGGGAAAGGCAGCACATCTGTGTGCCAGGGGAGAGCTGGATAAATAGGTGTAGGGAAAGATGATCGTTATTGAGCAGTGATATTTTGGGATATGAGATGGAAACTGAGACACTGGTTATAGAAACAGAACAGAACCATAACCTTCAGGAAAGAAAATAACTGTGTAAGAAAAGGTGAGTCCCAACCCTACCCTGCTTGGCTCAGCTCCTCCCAGGGGTCATAGCAATGAAAATACCACTTACTGCACTTGACATTTACTTCCTCCCTATAGACAAAGCAAAGACAATTTAATGCTTGTGGCAGAGCAGAATATGACTTCCATCATGTTAAGATTGTAGAGGTAGGGACCAGAGAGATGGCTTAGCGGTTAAGAGCATGTTTTGCTTGTCACGAGAACCCGGCTGGTTCCCAGCACCCATATGCACTGGGTGTTCCATACTCTGTAACTGTGCAATTCCAGCTACAGGGGACCTGATGTATTCTTCTGGATTCTGCTGTCACTTCACCGCACTCTCCAGAGCACAGAAAACTCCTTCTCCATTAAAAAATATAATGATTAAAAATATATATATATATATATATATATATATATGACTGCTCTATCTGCATGTACACCTGCAGGCCAGAAGAGGGCATCAGATCCCAGTATAGATGGTTGTGAGCCACCATGTGGTTGCTGGGAATGGAACTCAGGACCTCAGGAAGAACAGACAGTGCTTTAAACTGCTGAGTCATTTCTCTAGCCCCAATGACTTTTTTTTTTTAATGCAAAGGAAACCAGGGTAGACATGCCTCTAATCTCAGCTGAAGCAGGAGGATTGCCAAAAGTCTGAGGTCAGCCTGGGTTACCATGGTAAGACTCTGTCTCAAAAGAGAGAAGATAAAAAATGCAAAGGAAAATACATGGCCATTAGAAGTTGAAATGCCAGAGAAGGAAGGAGAAGCCGATGGGATCTGGAGCCACTGTGCCTGGGAAATAGGGGCCACTGAGCCTCTCCTCTTGGAGTGGGAAGTAGACATGCCTTGTTAGTTTGTTGCTTGTATATACAAAGGTAGCACTATAACTGTATTGGCTTTGTGTGTCTGTGGTGGGGGGAGGGGTTGGAGAGAAGGGGACAAGTTGACCAGTGACAGTCTCATCCAGCAACAGAAAGTCAGCCTTGCAATAAATTAGTGAGTTGAGGAACGGTGTCAGTGTCCTGACATTTTGTGGTAGGCAGGCAGGTGACCTATTAGCCAAGTATATGGGGGTGGGACCAGGGAAGACAGGAAACTACGAGTTCTGTAAACTGCATACTTAAGAAACTGCATTGTGTGTCCCAGGCCACCAGGGCATATGATTGTATCTGCCTCACTTATCCTGGTCTTGTGTTTGTGGCACTGAGGCAGAGGAGCCGGCAGTCAGAATCAGCTCTGTTCTTTTGCAACCTACATGTCGAATACGGCTCAGAAGGCACCGGAAGAACCTCCACGGATCATGGCATGCAAATGAGGACCCACTCTTTTTCAAATAACACCCTTCTCTTATATTGAATCTTACTTCTGTAGGAGGATTGACAAATGTTCTCTATTATCAACCACAACTTAGTGCACTTTTAGGGGGAGGGTGTTGGCAGGGTAGAACGGGACAGAAGACAATGTTCCCTCTTAAAGAAGCCTTGATGGTGGTCCCAGCTTTCAAGAAGGGACTCTGGGAAGACTTGTTAACTCGCCTGTCATCATCCTGTAAATGTTCTATAAGATTAGTTCAGATGCCAAAGGGGGGAACAAAAAAATGATTCGTTGAATCAAGCCTGAGAAGCAAGAATGATGCTAGACCGAGGCTCTTGGTAATCGGAGGAAGAACGAAAGAAGGAAGCTGCAGAGACCTGTATAGAGGCTGGGGAGATGAAACTGATCTCAGCATCCATGGAAATGCCTCACGGGGCAGTGTGCAACTGTAATCGCAGCACTGGACAGGCAGAGACAGGTGGCTTTCTGGGGCTCACTGGCCAGCCAGTTTACCTGAGAGCTCCAAGTCCCAGTGAGAGTGTCTAAAGAAACAAGATGAATGATGCCTAAAGATAATCCCCAAAGTTGATGTCAGACCTTCACATACACCCCACACCCATGTGTGAATACATGAACATACATGAGCAACACACACACACACACACACACACACACACACACACACACACACACTCCTGATGAGACTTTATTTAACTAGAAGAGGCAGATTCTAAGTCAGATGAATTACTGACCAGGTACACCAGCTAGACACAGGAGACCCTGTAGTGAGGCAGGGCAGCAAAGATCTCACGTGCCTTTAACCGGAGGAGCTAGAGCCTATCACATTGCAGAGAACATAGAGTCCGTTGATGTCAAAGTTGCTCATCATGGGCTTCACATTAATGATGGCATCTTCAAAATCAACTAAAGAATCCGGAGAAGGTGGATAGAGTTTCTTTATCCCAATTGTGTTTTCCATGTTATAGACTGGGGGCTTCTGGGAGTTGGTCTCTATAATTGGTGAAGAAATAGAATTTTGACAGGTGTCCATTCAAATGCCTAAATGTGAATTTCAGAGCCAAAAAGTCAAGATGGAGATGCAAAGCGAATCCTGGCCGTGCTTTCTGGGGGTTTATAGAGGCTTTTTGAGTCATTGCTATCTCTGAAGAACACTCAGTCCCACAAGAACCCGAGAAGTAAAGCCTTTGGAAACATTTTTCTCTAGGTTTTTTTTTTTGGTTTGAGGATGTAGGAACATGACCACATCCCAGCCAATCAGAGGCACCTACTTGGGATTTTAGAAATGAGTGACAAGAAGAGAAGTCTGTGAGCGGGATGTCTGTTGCTGATATGGGTGCTTCTGAAGGGTCTGGCTGCCAGGGGCAGGATAGAACCAAGGGGACTATCAGGGTCCATGAAGAGGGGAGTCCCACAGTGTGGCTTTGAACTTGATCACCTAGAACTCTTAGTCTAACGCCTCACCTTTCCCCGGAGTTCAGAGGGATGCACTCTGAAGTCCTTTAATGAATTCCCTTGCTGCTTCAGACTCAGTCCCCACTGCTTGCAGCTAGGAATCCTGACATCACCATGTTGTGTGATGATGACCAGAGGAATTGCTGGACTACTCTTCCCATTGGGAACATGCACTCGACAGAATGACTCCATGCCAACGTTGGGTTTCAGTGAAATTTCATATTTCTTTTGGGGAACTAGCTAGCTGTGAATCTGACTTATAATGGCAGAAACATTTGACAGTGTAATTATGATTGTGCACCAGTTATCTCATATTGTTCAAAATGTATGTTTTTTAAAAAAATATGAATGTTACATTCATGGCATTTTGGCTACTTTTATTTGGCAACCTTGTAGAAAATATTTTCAACAAAATCATGGAAGAAAACTTCCCCAACCTAAAGAAAGAAATACCCACAAATATACAAGAGACATATAGAATTCCAAATAGATTGTACCAGAAAAGAAAATCCTCCCACCACATAATAATCAAAACACTAAGTGTACAGAACAAAGAAAGAATATCAAAAGCTAAATTTTAAATTGTGGGAAATTATTACATATTAACTTAGTAAAAAGAGTAGTAATTACTTTCAGAGATACATAAGCAGAAGCATTTGATACAATCTAACACCACTTTTAAATATTTTACTCATGTGTATGTGTGTATGTCAAAATGTAGGTGTTTGTTTGTTTGTTTGTTTGTTTTGTCCTTGTTCTGTATTGAACTTCTGGGGAGTGGGCGACCTTTTCTGCCTACATGAGATCATGGAGGATTTAAGGTCGGGTACCTGAGTGAAAACATTTCTATTGTGTTATTTCCAAGTGTTCTTAAATCAGATTGTTCTTTAAGGATTTTAGGAGAAAATTCAAAGATGTAACTTGGCAGAATTTACATCTTATAAAGTCCAGCTGAGAGGGAAACACCTGAAAGCAGATATTTGATCTAAGACCATAATTCTAAAGGAGTCTATGAAGCCAGAAAATTCAAGCCCGAAGCACTTCACCTTCCTAACAACAGTAACACTTAGTGATGGTTAGTCACAGTGGTCACTGATGCCCTTAGTTGTAGTGATCACCATTATAGTGGTCAGTTATAGTGTCCACTGGCATGGTCACTGTGGTGGTCAGTTGTAGTGTCTACCTGGATAGTCAGCCACAGTGGAACGTCTGGTGGTTACTGATGTGGTCACCTGTAGTGGTGATTGCTGTAGTCGTTGTGGTGGTCAGTTGTAGTGTCCACTGATAGTCAGCTACAATAGTCACTCTGGTGGTCATTTATGTGGTCACCAGTAGCAGTCGTGGTCACTGTCGTGGTCAGTTGTAGTGTTCACTGTGATGTCTAGTCATAGTGGTTTCTGTGGTGGCCAGTTGAAGTGGCCACTGGGATGGTTAAATAAGCTGCTAGGGCAGTGACTCTTCGAGATAGAGAATTCCTCCCTCAGCTCTTTGCAATATATGGTCTCCCATAGAGACCAAGCAGAGTACAAACATGGGGGCATTCATAATTACCAAGAAAATCACCCCAGGGTCAAAGAACAGAATCTTTATTACATTGATGTAGCAAGATATGGTTCACAGTACTAATGTGTACGTGTGTGTGTGTGTGTGTGTGTGTGTGTGTGTATGTGTATCCCTCTACCACTCTATAGTATGTGTTTGGAAGTGGTTGTATTATCATTTAATCAGCTACATTACCAGCAGAAACCACATCAGAAATGACTGCCATAAATATACAGTACTTGGAGATCCTGGGCTTAGAGCTAGAAACAGTAATTAGCTGTTACTTTGGGGTTGTCTTCTATTGTGGAGGTTATGTGTGTTATACTTGTGTTATGGTGAAAAACTATTTTGGGTACATAGAATTCCCTTCTATTCTATTTATCATGGAATAAGCAAAAGAGAAAAAAAAATCAAAGAGCCCCTTTCTAGTCTAAACAATTGATCAGATGTATAATATTATATTCCAATTTCTATTACTTTAAGTTTTATTTTATGTATTGTTCTAACATGCATGTGATGTGTGTGTCTGAGTGTGGGTTGATAGGAGGTCAGAAGATAATCTCTCCTACTGTGGGGTTTAGGTATCTAATCCAGGTTGTCAGGTATGTACAACAAAAACTTTTACCCCAAACTATTTTTGTTGGCCCTACTTTCAGTTATATTTAATCATTTTCTTTTCTTTCTTTCTTTCTTTCTTTCTTTTTTTTTTGCCACTGATGGATCTTACAAGTCATTAAATTTTTTTCCACACACAAATAGAACATTATCAATTTGGAAAAAAAAAAAAAGAGAGAAAGAATTGTGCAGCTCCTCAAATTGTTCTAGAAGACCATGAGGAAACACCATATTTTGTTATAAGGCAGCATGATATAGATCTGGTGATGCATATGAGACAGTCACAGAGATGAACTTCACTCCTGGGAATCAAAACAACATGGAATTCTAACCGAGATATGGCAAAGGGAAGAAAGGGTAGCGCTCTGCAAGATATGCAGGACCATTGTCTGGTAGGCTCATTCCAGAAGTTAGAGAGCCTTCAATATTAGCAAATGGCTTCCTTATGTTCCATTCATCATCAATCCTAATTTCAAATGTTTTATCAAATTAGGTTTGAGGAAAATCCTAATAGAACATTTACACCAATGAAACAAAACACATCTCCATCAAAAAGCCTGAATTATTCTTTATGATTAAAAACTCATTAACATCGTTAAAATAAGGGAGAAGGCATGTGTGTCCACCGTCACCACTATTTGAGTTTTTCTAGAGTATTAACCAATGAAAGAAATAGATGGAGGTGTATTAATTGTTAGTCAAGATGTGGAAGCATTCTGAATGTCCATAGACTAATGGATGGTTAAAGTGAGGATGTACACAATACAAAAGGAATACTAGTCAGCCTTTAAAAAGAAGAAAATCCTGTTATATTTGACAAAAATATATCAACCCAGAGAGCATCATGCTGAGGGAAGAAAGGCAGTCAAAGAAACAAACACTGCATAATTCCACTTGGATGAGGCATCTAACGTGGTCGGTCAAGCAGACAGGCAGTTGCCAGTGGCTTGGGGGAGGGGCAGATGAGGAGTTGCTGTTCAATGGTCACAACATGTCAGTCATTCAAGGCCCTGTTAGAAGAGCCACTGCACACAAGGATTGACTTTCTAAACAGGTAACATCCTGTCTCCAGTTCACAGTGTGAAGTAGCACATTCACAGTCTGGGAAGAGAAATCTGATTTTGTTTTTTCTGTCCGTCATAAATTTAAGAAAGAGTATCTATTTGTAAGACTTCTATAGCTTGCAGTTTCAAGCACCCACTCTCAGGGGAAAAAAATATACAACACTGTCTGATCCTCTGTCGTCTGAGACAGATGTTTCAACATGACTCTTTTGAGCCCCTCCCCCAGTAGGAATAATTATTGTGCTGTGTAGTATTTATCCAGGTGATTTAGGCATGCACAAAATATGAATATATTTGTTAATGATCTTTGACAGAAATGAAATGTAAATGTGTTTGCTTTCAACAATTTTTGCTGGTTCCCAAAAATACATCTATTATAAAAATACATCTATTACAAACAAACAAACACACACACACACAAAAAGAAAGAGCACAAAAGTGGTAAAGATGTCTTAGTTTGCTCTCTATTGCTGTGATAAAATTCTGTCATCAAAAGGCAGCGTGGGGCGGCAGAAAGGGTTTACTCGAGCTGTCACAGAGGGAAGTCAAGGCAGGAACTTAATCAAGAATCACAGGAATACTGTTTATTGGCTTATTCTTCAGTACTTGCTCAGCCTGCTTTCTTATACAACCCAGGACCACCTGCCATGAAAGGCACTACCCACAGTAGACTGGGTCCTTCCACATCCGCCATTAATCAAGAAAATGCCCAACAGACATGCCTACTGCCCAGTCTGATGAAGTCAGTTTCTCAACCGAGGTTCCCTTTTCTTAGGAAACCCTAGCTTGAGTTTCTTTGACAAAACACTAACCATCACAAAAGACAAAATTATCATTTCAAGTGCTGTGCTTTTGTAACCGGGAGGCTCCAGGAATCAATTGAAAAAGCTGTTAGCAATAGTGAGAGCATTCATGGAAGCCGCTGGTTCCCAAATCAATAGGCGAAAATCAATAACTTTCTAAGTGAAAGAACACTTGGCTAGTTCATGTAACAGTATTGGAATGTGAGAGGGGGAGAAAAAAAAAGCTCAATCTCATTTACAGCTAATGAAATCAAAGCAACACAAGAGTTTGGTCTCACTTATCAGATTGGTAAGGCTAAAAATTGACAGTAACTAAAATTAAAGTGCAAGGAAATGGATGTTCTTATAAAGTGTTAGTGAGGATATAGAATTGGTGCAGCTTATTTGATAACCAATTAAATATTATTTAGCAAGATAAAAAAAACCACATGCTCCTTTTATGGGCTTTTGCATATCTGCGCAACAGGTAATTTACGTATGCACAGAGCCAAGTATAAAAGGGCGTTTATACGGCAGGATTGGAAACAGTAAATGACTTGTGTCTTCACCAAGCTGAAAGCACAGCTACCAAGTGTCAGGCTGTGCCTCTTCCAGCTGTAAATCGGAAGGAACAGCACTCAGCACGCAGCAGAGGTAGCTGCACACCGGTGCTTACTGCTGTGCTCTCCCTAAGAGCCACTGTACCGAACCAGCCGGTGTTTCCATCAACAAACAAAATGGATGAAGAGAACTTAGCGCTCATACACAACAGAGCGCTATTCGGTCCTGAAGACTAAAGTCATTCCATTTGCAGGAAAACAGATGGAACCAGAGTCCAACGTGTTAGGCGAAAGAAACCAAACCCAGAAAGACAAATACCACAGGCTTCCCTCATGTGTAGCACCTAGACTCAGGACAAAGCTGACATTTTGGGAGGAGGAAGAGGACCGGTGGGAGGGTCTACGGGATGGGAGAGGGTGATGTGGGGTAGGTAAGATCTACGTATGTGATGTTTATGTGTGAATTGACAGTAATAGGAAAGAAATGGAGAACAATCACGTATGCTTAGAATAGAGCACCGTGTGGCTGGTTAAACAGATGGGGTAAACCGTTTGTGCAGATACAGAAACAAATACCTTAGTCGGCTCCTACTATGCTCTAGCAGCACACTTGAGGCTGGGTGATTTATTTTTACTTTTATTTTACCTTGCAAATGTTGTTGTTGTTGTTGTTATTATTATTATAGCTATTCTTCACTATTTACAGTTAGCGTACAAAATAGTGGGTCTCACGCCATTATTTTTGCACACGTTGCTCATAGTCACGCCTCTCTTTTCCTTGCCCTTCTCATTGGCACTCCTCCACCCATATACGCCTTCCATATGCTCTTGTGTCATGTATATAGAGAGTTATGTATCATATATGTGGGTCCACATGGGTGAGAAGGCATATTGTATTTTAAGCCTCCCACCCCCACAACCACCTTGTCTCTCCTCCTCCACCTCTCTGCCAGACTGTTTCTCACCACTCAGTCCTTATACTTTCATGAGACTTGGTTTTGTTTTTGTTTTTTTTGTTTTTTAAATGGCAGAACTTAATGTTCATAATTCTGGAGACTGAGAAGTCCAAGATCAAGGGACCAGAAGAGTCGACACAATTTGGTGAGGCGCCAGCCCATTCTTCAGAGATGGCTCCTTTTGTGTGCACTTTTCCTTTGGTAACTCTCCCAGATTTCCAATTCCAAACATGTGAGCACATCACTCATGATATGATAGTCTCCATTGGTTTAAAACAATTTTTTTTTCAAAAAAGTCCTTCACCTGCTTGGTTAGAGTTACGCCTAGATATTTTATATTGCTCGTGGCTGTCGTGAAAGGTGTAGTTTTCTGAATTTCTTTCTCTGCATGTTTGTCATTTGCATATAGGAAAGCTACTGATGTTTTTTTTTTTTGAGTTAATTTTGTATCCAACCAATTTGCTGAAGGTGTTTATCAGCTGTAGGAGTTCTCTGGTGGAATTTTGGGGGTCACTTATATACACTATCATATCATCTGCAAATAGGGATAATTTGATTTCCTCCTTTCCCATTTGGATCCCCTTGATCTCCTTTTGATGTCTTATTGCTCGGGCTAGAACTTCAAGAACTATATTGAAGAGATATGGAGAAAGTGGGCAGCCTTGTCTGGTTCCTGATTTTAGAGGAATTTCCTTGAGTATCTCTCCATTTAATTTGATGTTGGCTATTGGCTTGCTGTATATAGCCTTTATTATGTTTAGGTATGCACCTTGTATCCCCAATCTCTCCAGAACTTTAAACATGAATGGGTGTTGGACTTTGTCAAATGCTTTTTCTGCATCTAAGGAGATGATCATGTGGTTTTTCTCTTTCAGTTTGTTTATGTGGTGGATTGCACTGATGGATTTCCATATGTTAAACTATCCCTGCAGGCCTCATTTGTCTTAGGAATTAGGGCACTACATATATACATTTTGAGGCTCACAAGTATTCAAATCCTAACAACCTCCAATATATAAATATCAGGAGAAACAAAACCACAGGGCTGGATATACTACCATTTATCCCAATAAAGATGTATATATTTTACTAATGATATCTGGAAGTATAAAATAAAACAAATGCAAAACCTGGTGCAATGTGACCAGAAGGCCAGGAAGAAAGGAAACATGCTATCTCAGTGTTAGCCCAGGCGCCAGTTACTAATGAACATTTCTGGGGAAGTCATCTCACTGGCTCTCGCACTCATTAATTCCCTTCCTGTGTATGCTTGTGGATGTCCTTCTTCCTTCCACAGCTCCACGCTGCCCAGCTCCATAGGATATGACAGGGAGCAAGACATGACCATCTATTGCCTTCATCACGATGCTCTGAGATGCTTTCAGGGCCATGCTACTTCCCTGAGTGTGGTTTATGGACCAGCAGCTTTAGGATGGTCCAGAGCATTATCGCAGGTTCCACCCAGACAAGCTGGAGTCCCAACAGATCCCCGGGGGGTTCCTGCATGGTGAGGTTTGAAAGCTTGATTCTAGGGGTCATCCTTGAATAACCTCACTCTCCCACAGTCAGGTACAGTTTCTGGCCAGGGCACAGTCACAGCTCACTGGCAACCTGCTGAGTGCATACAGGGGAGTACTGGGGAGACAGAGGTTAAATATCCACAGTCCAAATTGTACTATAACTTTACACTAATTTTTGTCCTGCCTTTTCTCCCAGGAGTTAACAACTAAATAGCTTTGCTGTGTAGTTGCTATAGCAACAGAGTCCAGGAGCGCTTTTACCATTTCCCATTGCAATAGCCTCCTGACTATCTCCCCGCCTCCAACCAAGCCTGCTTTTGGTTAATCAAAGCTGAAATCAGACACATGGCAATTGGGACAATCACAGTCCCTGGATGATATGGCAGGTGCAGTAATTGCCTAACTTTGCATTAATGTAGAACTATTTGGAATTATGCTCAATTGATTCCCAAATTCCACACAGTCCTCCCTTCCCACAGGGAGAAAAAAATAGCTTCTTTGACAATTGTGTGTTTTCAAATCTTAATTTCTGGAGTTTATTTTTCTGTAGAAATACAGTAAAAAAATATTAAAAATAAAATTGAGTAGAAATTCCTAATCTGAAGCTCAGGCCTGAGTGGCCCTTTTAATGACTGCACATTGCTCCACAAAAGGGAAATGAGATGACGCAGTAAAGCACCTGGCCCAGAGCCCAGCACATAGTAGGTCTACTGCCATTGAGGCACTCAGGGCCAACTTCCTCACTTAGTGGGTCTATTCTATTGTCAGTGACTCACACAGCACCAGGCCCAGCACACAGGTCTATCATCTACAAGGCACCTGGCACTAAAAAAACACCATTTTCTATTATTGTGGGGGATCTGTCACTTGCTTTCTCCCTAAGGGAGGTTTTGAGCATCGCATCACTGTGAAAATGTGGGGACAAGGGAGTCAGCGGGATCAGTTGCCTGATCTCCAGCAAGGCCTGCTCTTTTTATGGATGTGACATTACGGTCTAAAGAAGTGATATGAGGTCATATGGCATGAAAGTGGCAGAGAAGAATTGCATATTTTTAGATAGTAAGTTTTCCCTCTGAGGGTTTTCACTATAATATCCTTTGAAATGTCATATTCTGTTGAACTGTTCTGCAGTAAAATGTGCACACTTCC
The DNA here is from genome assembly GCF_964271855.1 of Acomys minous. Taxonomy (NCBI): domain Eukaryota; kingdom Metazoa; phylum Chordata; class Mammalia; order Rodentia; family Muridae; genus Acomys; species Acomys minous. Next base: position 32,232,366 of record NC_140495.1, read on the forward strand.
ATGTACAGTCCAATGGAGTGTCACGTATGTGAACACCCACGCAGCCAGAACTGACAACAAGGCATAAATGTTACCGGCACTTCAGCAGGCCACCTCCCTAAAAACACACCTCCGTAGCTATTGCTGTCACCTATAGGCAGATTAAGTGCCCGTAACACATGGCCCCGAGGCTCAAGGATCAGCTGCTACCACCACTGTCTTATACACATGAAGTTTGAAACGTTTGTCATAATAGCAGTAGCATCTAATATGTGTTGGCTCTTTCTTCTGTGCCAGGCACTGTGCTCATTTGATGCCCACAGCTCTACAAAGCATCCATCCATCCGTTTATCAATTATAATTATCATCTATCTATCTATCTATCTATCTATCTGTCTGTCTATCTATCATCTATCTATCCATCCATCTATCATCTATTAATCATTGATTCATACATCTATCCTAGCACTAACTTCCTACCTACTTGAGGCTCCTTGCAGAGAATTGACGTCACAATGCAGGGTTGGCTGAGCCGTCCCTGTTACTTCTTTGCATCTGATCTTGGGTCTTGGAATTCCACTGAGCAGGCAGTTAAGAAGGAAATTACATGGAAAATAGAGAGGAGAAATCACCCAGAATCAGTAAACACAACATGGAACAAAGTGATCAACTAACTCCATGCCTGTTTTCTCAGAGATGAGAGCGTATCTGAGATCCAAGACTTACAGTTTTAAAATTGGGGGGATTCCAGGATGTTATGGTGACGCTAGCTGGAAGTCAGAGAGATGGCTGAACACCATCCTTGCTAACCTTGACAGTATGGTTTCCAGCAGAAGAAGCTGATGCCCTGTTGTGGAACTAAATAATAGACAGGGCTTAGAAGTGGAGCTGAGTAATGGACATGGCCCAGAAAATGAGGAAGCTACAGAGGGACCTGGCGGAGGGAGAATAACTGCAGGCTCCACCCTGAAGAGTTAAATGTCAGTTTGTACCAGCCACATCATAGCTGCCAGCTTCACTTCTGCCTGTACAGGAAAGGCATGGATGGGTGAGCGGGGAGTGTGAGAGGTGGGGCTTGGAAAGGGAGGGCTGCTCAGGCAAGTTTGTAAGACTCTTCCCTTTCCTAGCCGGGCAGTGACGGCACACGCCTTTAATCCCAGAACTCGAGAGGCAGAGGCAGGTGGATCGCTGTAAGTTCAAGGCCAGCCTGGTCTACAAAGCGAGTCCAGGACAGCTAAGGCTACACAGAGAGACCCTGTCTTGAAAAGCCAAACCAAACCAAACCAAAACAACAACAACAAAAAAAACCCCTTTCCTTTCTGTGGAAAACTGAACCTCAGAGAAGCAAGCAAAGTGGCTCACCCTGGTCCACACAGCTAGTAAGAACTTTTGGATCTGGGGCTCTGTCCCAACCAGGCTATGTCTCACAGGGTACAGGAGGCCAGTGCTGTTAACAGATGGGGAGGCAGTGTGTGTGGGGGTGGGTGGGTGGGGTGGGGAGTGCTTCCAATTTCCAGATATAGGAGCCAGGGCTCAGGCGAGAGTCCTCAGCATGTACCTAGGTATGTGGAGTGGGCCGGTATTGTAGGCACATGGCAAATTGTTTGGCTCCAGCGTGAGATGGGCTCATGAGTGTGTCCATTTCACAAGGCGTCTGTGAAGGCTAAGGGAGTTGATCCAAGGACTCCAGAATCCAGTGAGCGATTCAAGAGTGTGCAGAAGTCCAGGATTCATGTGTACCAGAGACACGTTCATGAGTGGATGATGGAAAGGCATTTGCACCCCAATTCTGGGAGTACCCCCCCCTCAGGCCAAGATGAAGTGGGATGGAATCCACCGTTGCAGTGCCAGGTGATTATAGAGCTGAGTAGGGGGGTGCTATCAGACTTTGGGAAATAAGCTCCCTGAGATATTTTCAACACCCCACCCCCCTTTTCCCAGTAGCACAGCAGAGGAGGGTTCCTTCGTGCACCCGCCTGCCAGCCTGCAGCCCTGGGTGAGTCAGCAGGGCTCCTGTGCATCAGGATAGACCGTGAGTCGAAGTAGAGCAACCTCCTCACAGCCAGCTTTGCCGCAGGCGCTGGGGGGCAAATGCACCAGTTTCCCAGGGTTTGGTGCTAAATTTAGAATCTAGCTTCTTAGTGAGCTCAGCCTTTGTTTAGTCAAAGGTGAAATCCAGGGCTGATGAAATTTACAGCTGCTTATCACTGTCTGGTTGTCCGATGCTACGGCTCATGCAATTAGGGGGCGAGGAGAGGCACACACGTCTAGGAAGTTGATGGGTCACAGTCTGTACCTAGGACTGGGCTACACAGTGACCGTGGCAACTCTTTTACTTTGCCATGGCAACAAGCTGCCTCGGACCTACTGACCACCAAGGCCCTCTCAAGTCGGGGTCAGTTTAGGGCATGCCATCTGGAAGCTTCTGTGCCTTTTGAATTTAGCACCAGGAGGAACGGATTGATCACGGGGACTTCTGAACCCCAGAGCTCTTATCTGCTGACCCAGGGAAGCCATTATGTCACAAGACCATGGCAGAGCACTGGCTCAGTGAAAGTCAGGAATGGGGACCCACAGGGTATACCTGTGTCTGAGAGTAGGAGCTGCCGAACCAAGCAACTGGAATATCCTATCAATCAGCTCATGCCACAGATTTAATGGTTCACAACCAGCATTTAAGGGAATGAAATAAAATTTAAAAAACAAACAAAAAACTAAAACAAAACAAAACAAAACAAAACAAAAAACCAAAAGAGTGCTAGGGAAGAAAAAAACTGGTTGAGTTTTGAAAACTCATTTGTGGAGGTGAGCACTAGGTGGTGATATACAATGCCTTTGTCATTAAGGGCCAAAGTCTAGAGGGATGTCAAACACTGGCCCAGAGAGGCTTTATCATAGTAGAATGCCTTAGACTATGTGCTTGTCCTACAAGCATGAGGACCTGAGTTCAGATCCTCAAGATCAGTATAGAAAGCTGAGTGTGGCATACATACCTACAACCCTAATGGTGGGGAGGTGGAGGCAGGAGGATGGCTCATTGTTGCTGGTCACCTGCAAGGTTTGCTGAATCGGTGAGTTCCAGGTTCAGTGAGAGACCCTGTGTCAAAACATAAGGTGGGGAATGATAGAAGAATACATTGGACATTGACTCCTGGCCTCCACTTGCATGTATGTACACGTGTGAGCACATATACAAGAGCACCTTCCATCTCTACCCCACACAAAGAAAAGCCTGGCTTTGAATCCTGGATCTCTCAGCTACTGGGTGGCCCTGGCCCATGTGGTAGCTCTCCTTTAAAATGGGCTGTATTTTTTTTCTCTCTACAGGCTGTTAATAAAAGCTAAAGCTGGTACTTGCCCAGGGCTAAGCATGGGTAATAGGTGCTCAGAACCTGGAAGCTACCTCACAAGGAGCACCAAGAGAGCTGCAGAGGAGAATGAGGCTTGCTTGGGATCCAGAAGAAAAATTTCAGAAGAGTTGGTAGCTAAATAGAACCACAGTGTGTAAAGAGACATGTGAAGGAAAGATGAGGCATACCATGGGGTCATTTAAGGGAGCTTCAGCATTGGGCTGGTACCCAGAGGAGTAAGTAGAGGTAGGGATGTGACAGGAGATGGATATGGCTCCTGATGGTGGGGTCTTTTGACGGTGAAGGTTGAAAGATGATGATTTGGGAACTGAGTGTTACCCTGCACTCACAAACATGTCTGTGAGTTAATACGTGTGTTGCCTTAATTTTCTGGTGGTGACACACAGAAAGTCTATTTACTCCAAAAAGGACACTAACTAAAGAAGAGATTCCATACAAGTCCATCCTCATGAATCAATGAGTTTATTGGGGTTACTTACAAAAGCATGAGTGACTCTCACCCTTAAAATGCAGTCCCATCTCAGTGTGGATGACAACTCACAAAAGCATTGTCACTAGAATTCCCCCTCTGCCCCGCCCCATATAATTTACGGGCAGTTATATCACAGAAGAGTCTCTGCTGCCCCCCCCCACAGTTGTTTATTCTATTATATATTGAGTGGAAGGAGGTGCCTTGTGAGTCTCTCCATCCTTCTCTGATGAGCATCAATAGGTCCCAATCTTGTGAGGGTTTCATGTGGGTGATGATCCAATGAAAGATGGTATTGACCCAACCAGGATGCATTAGTTATTTTCTGTTGCTGTCATGAAATAGCGTGACAAAAAGCAATGCATAGAAGTAAGAGTTTATTTTAGTTTACACTTCCAGAGAGATAAGATGTGTGGTGGTAAGTGGGAGAGATGGTGGCAGGAGCAGAAATCTGAGAGCTCTCATCCACGTGCAGAGATCAGAGAGAGGGAACTGGAAGTGGAATGAAGCTGTGAGCTCTCACTTCCTCCAGCAAGGCTGTAAAAGGCCTCCCTAAACAGTGCCACCAACTGGGGATTAAGTGTTCAAACACCTCAGACTATGGAGGACATTTACCACTCAAACTATGTCACTAGAGGAAATAGCTACCCACCAATGTCCCTTCCAAAATTCCAGAATTGAACTTACTGGTTAATGGGATTGATTGAGAGGCAGGGCATCTAAAAAATGATTAGATCATGATGGTTCTTTTCTCATGAATGGTGGGGTAAGTGGGGGGGGGGCACTAAGGCTCCTATAAAGAGGCATCAGGTAGCATTTGCTTACTTGCATTCTGTCTTCTATCATGTGAACATGGAGCGAGAAGGTACTCATCAGACTTCAGGCCAATATCTTGACTTCTGACTTTCCTGCTTCTAGAACTAGACGTGTTATATTTCTGTTGTTTTTAAGCCAAGCATCCTTAGCTATGTGCTATAGAGCAGGGAATATAAACTGAGTAAATAAGGGCCCAGTGGGGAAGGATCTGATCAGATTTCCTTGGGCTTAACTTATGTGATGCTTTTCTCCAAGGTTAACCTGTAAAAAATTCTCTATTTGGAGGTTCATCTCTCTATCTTGACCTAATGAGAAGTCCTCAATTGGCTGAGTCATTAGATTTAGCCCAATAAGGGAGAAGCTTGGGCTTGATTGAGCTGCCCTTGTCTAGTAGTAAGCTCATCATCTCTTGAAATTAGCAAGTAGAAACTGATATAGCACTAGCGATCAATGAGATGGAGGACTAAGGATTTTTTAATTTAATTAATTTATTTATTCACTTTACATCCCAGCTGTATTCTCTCCTACCCCTCCTCCCAGTCCCATTTGTTACAGATACATGGTGAGAGGGCCATTTTGAGAGATGTCCTAGGAATATCTCTTTTCTTTCTACATTGAAGCTTGAGGAAAAGGTCTGGATTAGAGAGAGGAGTTATATGGTTTGAGCCCAAGCATCCCTCCAGAGCACCAGTAGGAGGAGAATGCAATGCTGTCTTCCCATAGAGGCAAGCTGTCCTATGTAGGGAGGCAGAGACTTTACAGATCCCTGCCAAGCTGACACCTGACCTGGCATTCCTGAGCAAAGGGTGGCCACATGGAGGAAAGACAGGGGTTTTAACCCTCATGAATACTGCTTCTCCACTGCCGGGCAGGTAACTTCAGACAACTATGAAACTTCTGGGTCTGAGATACATGGGTTCCAAGTGCAGGATGGTCCAGTAGGATTACTGTGGGGTGTAGAAACAGGAAGGCATGTGAAGAAATCGATAGCTAGTAGTTGTGATGATGATGATGATGAGGAGGAGGAGGAGGAGGAGGTGGTGGTGATGATGGGGACACTTGAAAGTACGTATTGTTTTTTATTAGTTAGGACAAAAATGCATTACCTTTGACCCACTCAAGAAACTTCCATCAGGGCTTGAATTGCAAAGTCTTCTAGAAGGGCCCCACGGTGAGCATCCATGTAAGGGATGTGGCCAGAGAAATGCGGAAAGGGACCGAGTCAGCCCTGTTGTCTAGGTCTGGAAGATCCTTAGGATGTCTGTTGAAGAGGTTCCAATGATTTCCTGGGGGTGCAAGGGCTAGTTTCATAAGTGAAGAGGTCCTCATGACAAGGAGGAAGTTTGGACACAAAAAGACCTTGGTAGGAGAATGGTGAGATTGTTCATAAGTAAAAGCGCTTGCTATCAGGCATTACTGCCCAAGTTTAGTCCCTGAAATCCACATGTCCCTTACACACACATGAAAATACATGTAATAAAACTTTAAAAAGAACTCGAGGTGTGTGTGGATTCCATTTTTCCCTACTCTCAGTAGGCGTTGGGTGTTTGCCACATCCGTTGTGAACAACTCCAGCTACTGAGGGCTAGAGGGGAGATCACAGTGATCCCCACTTCCTGGTGCTCATGACTTTGTCATTCTCATCCTTTGAGTGAGAAGCCTGGGTCTGCTTCCCACCCTGAGATGTATGTGGGAAAGGCATCCTGTTGGGGCTCTGATGAGCGAGTGTTACGTAAGATTGCGTCTTAGCAGAGCTAAGCAGACTCTCTCCTTTGGGCTTTCTGAAAGTACCAGATTGTTGGAGACTCCCACATGCCAGGGAAGCAAAGAAAGCTTCCAGAATTTGAGTGGCCTCCAGCCAACACCCAGCAAAAAGCTAGGGTCCTCTGCCATATAGCCACATGGAAATGAATTGTGCTAATAACCTGAGTGAACTTCGAGTTGGACTCTTCCCCAGGCAAGCTCCAGATAAGAATGCAGCCCTGCCGCCAGCACCGACATTACATCCTGGCAAGACCCAGAACACAGAACCCAGCTCAGCTGTGCCTGGACTCTTGCCCCACGGAAAGGGTGAGATGGTAAATGTTTGCTTTTCAAACTGCTAAATTGTGATAATCTACTATGTAGCACAGAAAACTAATAACATTCATTTCCAACATTAAGTGTAGCTTTTATCCTTTCATTCCACTGTTTCATTTCCCTCTGTATTCTACCTAACGTATTAACATATATAATACCTTTATGCAGCGCCAGCATTTGAGAATTCATGAAGGATTCATAGGGCAATGTCTTCCCTTGAGCCTTGTTCCCAGTTACTCAGTTTCTCTCCCTAGGGCAATACTTGCCACCAGTTTCTTATTTATCTTCCCAGAAAGTTCTCCCATCTGTGTGCAAATTCCACTCCATATGTAGCTCTCTCTGGCATTGCCAGAACATTCCTCTGTAGACTGATCTGCCCTTGTTATTCAGGCTTAGAAGTCCCTTTGCCATTTCTGTCTTTTTTTTCTTTCCTTTCCTTTCTTTTTCTTCTCTTTCTTTCTCTCTTTCTTTCTTTAAGATAATGGATGGATTGTAATTTGGTGGCCAGCCTCCAACTGGTGGATTGTCAAGTGGTACCTGATCTTTTGTTTTTACAAACAATATTGGAACGTGAGCCTTTGTGATAGGATGCATGCCTGTTCAGAAGGAGAAATGGAATTTCGGACTGCTAAGGCAGATACCTTTATAAAATATTGTTACTGTTTTTCCTCCATAAATTCATAACAGCACTCCTATAGCAGCATAAGAGTCTGTTTCTCTAATTCTGACCAAACAATCGCTGTATTTTTGCCCCTCAACACACTATCAGGTGGAAAATGTTTTATTGGTGCCCTTAGTTGGATGCTGAAAATACTTCTATGGATTAAGGAACATGTATATTTTTTCACTAAATTTGGCTCATATTCTTTGCCCATTTTCATAATTGCTTGTGGGTCTTTTAATTTATTTTGCCAGATTGATGTGTAGAGCGCTGTATCTATTAGGATAATTAGCTTTTTGTTTGTGATTTGAATTGCAAATTCTGTATTTTCCTCTATTGCATTTAGATTTTGTTTATGAGAGTCTTTGCAATGTTTAATCCTTCAGAGTCAAACTTGCCACTTTTCTCTTCCCTCTCCTTCCCTCTCTTTCCATTCTCTGCCGCTGCTTCTGCTGGATTTGAGTCATACTTAGAAAGTCCTTCTCTACTCTGAGAAAAATAATAAAAATGTCCAATTATTACACTTCAAAAATATCAGTTAAATATAGTGCAAGGAAATTGGTCCCTTTGAGACCGACTAACAAAAGAGCCTTTCCTATGAGCCGCAGAGAAAGGAGAAATTTCAACTTTGAAGTCAGAACATGAATCTGCCGTTCTTCTGGGCGGAGACTAAGAAAAGGTCAAGAAGATTCTTCTAGCTCAGGTCAGCCTGACCCCAGCTCAACTGTCCAGATTGTGTCCCAGTTTTTTTGTCCTGTCACACAGAGGGCATGAAGCCCATGGGACCAATCCGCGGTCTCCTCACCTGTAAAATGGGAGCACCTCCACGCACCTCACCTTGCCTGCTTTGCAGAGTCTCTCTGAGGATCAAATGACACATCCACACAGAGAAATGCCTGGGGACCTCCCATCCTACCCTCCGTGTCCGGCACGCTTGCCTATGGCTCCCCTGGGTTGCCCAGCATGACTGTGTCTCATTCAGTTAAGAACAATGGAATCCACGCCAGTTGGAAAGCCTCAAGTCCTCCTCACAACCATTCCGCACATCCTGTACAGACAAGCAGCTCCCAGGCTCACTGGCCAGCATGCTGGGCTGCTTCTTGTGTCTGTTTTCCTTATTCTCATGTTACTATCCTGCCATTGCTCTCTTTCTGTTCAGACTCTTTCAATCACGTCCTCGGCAGCTAGCTGCTGCTGGCCGGACTTAGGAGATGGTCTGGCCACACCTGCTTGGAACTGACTGATTTCCTGACAACCCAGAACTATCATTTATCCTGGGCTAGAACACTAGTTTATTTGGAATCAGGTGAATAAGGATTTTTTTTTCTAGGCCAAGCAGATGTGACTCTATGGCTTAAGCCACTCACAGAATTCTATGTTTCTTGGTTTAAGGATGGGCATGGCATACAGTTTCAGCCAATGAGATGCAAGAGGAAGTCAGTGGAATTCTGGGGACCAGTGTCTTGCTCTGAAAAGGGGACAGGTAAGAAATGATTTTTTATTGCTGCATGTTTGCTCATCTGCATATGACACTGGGGGCTGTGATGGGTACTTGAGCTCCTTCAGCTGATAACGGCAGGAAGGAAACAGGGCAATGTCATCTAATGTTCAACGACTGCCCATTGAACTGTTGCCTCACCTTTGCGTTTATGTGTGGTACATAAATGCATTGTGTTTCTGCTATGTGGAGACATAAGCAGTGTCACCGCTAACAAATAGGCTATCTTTGGACACGATGGGTGCTATCTGCTCTTCCCTGGGAAGACATGAACAAACATCTATTCTTTCTAGACAGAGCAGTGATTAGAGAGCAAAGAAGCTCTTCCCAAGTCTAGCTTGATGAACCAATGAGTTTATTTGATTTACTTATAGGAACGGTGGTGATTCAAAGGCAGCAACACTGTGGAAAAGCCTGCCTCAGTGTGGATGATGTCTCAGGACAGCTACATCGTTGGAGCTCCCCTCACAACTTGCAGGCAGATCCACTAGAGAGTCTCTTCTTCCCCAACAAGTAGTTACTGCTTTTATAAACCCAGAGAGGAGCCAGGAGAATCTTGTACCCTTCGTTTGTGTATCCAGAGACTTCTGCCTCCCCTCCAGTGGAGAAACTTTTCAATCTGAAGGAAATAGCTATAACACAGGGTGCCCTGGCTGGGGTGAAGCTGATGCATGGCTCTGTCAAGCCCCTGGGCCATCTTGTTTATCAAGGGTAGATTTTTCGAGGCTATTATGTTTGGGAGGAGGGAAGGTTTGGGAATCTGGCAGAGATGGTGAAATAAGGTTGCTGTCTTGTCTCCTACCACCTCCATGTGAGTCTTCTGGAAGGAAAATGCTTTGAGTTGGATTGGGAGACAGTCAAAGTCATGAAAGATGTGACAAGTGCCCATGTTAGTCAACTTTCTATTACTGTGCCAACATACTCAAGGAAATCAACTTAGAGGAAGAAAACTTCAAGTCTATGGTCCTTTTGCTTCTGGGATTGTGAGAAGACAATGCTTCACGAAAAGAGCATGTGGTGGAGTCAAGTGCTCGCCCCAAGGCACACAGAAAGCAGAGAGAGCAGAGGGGAAGTGGCCACAGGCAAGATACATCTTCTGTGTTGGTTGGTTTTGTGTCAAGTTGACACAAGCTTGAGTCATTAGGGAGGAAGGAGCCTCTCTTAATTGAGGTAATGCATCTACCAGCTCCAGCTGTAAGGCATTTTCTCAATTAATGATCAATAATGGGGCAAGGCCCAGCCCGTTGTGGGTGGTGCCATCCTTGGTCTGGTAGTCCTGGGTTCTATAAGAAAACAGGCAGAGCAAGTCATGGGAAGCAAGCCAGTAAGCAACACTTCATTCACAGCTTCTGCATCAGCTCTTGCCTCAAGGTTCCTGCCCTGTTTGAGTTCCTGTCCGGACTTCCCTTCAATAAAGAGCAGCAATATGGAAATGTAAGCCAAATAAACCCTTTTCTCCCCAAAGTGCTTTTTGGTCATGGTGTTTCATTGTAGCACTAGAAAGCCTAACTGAGACAGCCCCCAATAGGCAATCTCATTCCAGCTAGGTTCTGCCTGCTTCGCGTTACACTACAACACAGTAGTTCATCAAATAAGGAGCCCATCAGGGAATCTACTAACCCACTGGTCAAGTCAGAACCCTCAAGACCCAATCACTTCCCCAAAACCCTGCATCCAAACACTCTGCTTAGGGGACAAGCCTTCAAGACATAAGCCTTTTGGGGGGACATTCTAGATCTAAGCTATGATAGGCCCTCAAATGCAAATGACTCAGCGCCTACCTAGCATGTAGACAAGATGGCAGCGGGGGTAGTGAATGTGACTTCTGGAATAATCCAAACATGGAGGAGAAAAGTGGGCTGACGCTGGAGAGTGACCCTGGATTGGGAAGGGTGGCTAGACAGTTCTCCCCAGCTGGAGGAGTGATCAGAGGCGAACTTTGTGAAAGCCATAGAGGTAACAATATCCACAGGGCCTGCAGCCTGCACGCCACCACTGCTAGAAAAAGCGTAGGTCATGGGTGTAGGATAGGGAGTCATATGGGACAGCAGACAGGGGTGACCAATGAGATTAAGTATCAGATCTGGAGATAGGCTGTCTAAAGTCCCGTGTTTCTGCCAGAAGTGGGGATTGTGGAAATTGGTAGGGATAGGGGCACAGGAAGGGTTTCTCTTGATCCCATACCCACCATTGCTTCCTTGCACAGTGGGTGGTATTGTGGTCCCTTTTGCCATCAATGGCTGTTCTGTTGCTCAAAGAGGGTGGCCTTGGGGCTTTGTGCATATACGCAGAGGTAGAGGCATCCAGTAGGAATCTCAAGTGACCCACATCATGGACTTGCTTAGTGGCTGTGACCTACGATTCCTCAAGCCACACAAGACCTTTCTGCGTTTGCTTCCTCTGTTCCCAAACTGACAGGCCTGTTCAGTTGCAATCAGAGTCTGGCCTTGGTACTGGTGACAGGTGGGCACCTGCAGCTGGGTCTGTTGCTACAGCAACAAAGTAGGGAAAGCAGCCCCAAAGCTCTGGTCTTATTAGCCCCCAGGGCCAGCCCACTTTTCTATCATGTCTTCCAGGCCCCACTGCCTGAGAATGTCTGTGTTCTTCCAAAACAGTAACTTTAAATGGACAGGAAATCAGAGGTTTGCTAAACTATATCAACCCCTTCCTTTCTTATATATACTTGGTACCACCAGCCAAAATACGCAGTTTCCTGTTTCCTTGTCAGTTAGTAACAGTCATCAGAAAGGGGGCTGCACATTTTGTGGCTGTTGGAGTTGTGGGGGAATGACAGCTGCTATCACAGGTTATTATTTCCTGGGGAGGGGGACTCTGAGAACATGTGGAGTTTCTCTGTGTGAGCTAACAGTGGCCTTGGAATTCCTTCCATTTTTCCAACTGCTATGATGGAAAGCATACCACAGGTGAGCAGCTTAAACAATAGCCAGGTGTTTTCTCCTTATTCTAGAGGCTGGAAAGTCAAAGGAAGATGCTGATCCATAGAGTTTCTTAGGACTCTCCTGGCTTGTCAATAGCTACCCCTCTCCTTGCACTCAGATGGGCTTTCTTCTAAATGCGTTTGGGACAATATCAAGCTTCTTTATGTGGGCTTTAATTCAACATTGAAGACTCCACCCACCTTTGTCACCTTAACTAACCCTAGTTATTTCCCACACTATCATATGGTAAAGCTTCAACATATGAGTCCTTGATGGATATTTAATTTATAACACAGAGCTTAAGAAATTTGAAAGTGGTCCATCAGGACCTACAAAGACATGTTTCTTATTTCATTCATTCATTCATTCACTCACTCACTCACTCACTCATTCCTTAGGCATTTTTATTTTTATTTATTTATTTTTGAAACAATCTCACTGTGTAGCCCAGACCAAGCTTGAACCCATGGTCTTCCTGTGTTAGCCTCCTGAATGCTGAGATTGCAGGTGTAATGCCATAATGTCTGACAATCTCATTCCATAGTATTTGGGTGGTTATTTTTTTTTAGTTTTTGAAATTAAAATATAGTTATGTAAATTTCTCCTTCCCTTTTCTTCCTTCAACAATTTTTTATACCACCCACTTTGTTGTCTCTCAAATTCATAGCCTCTATTTCTTTGACTGTTGATGTGTGTGTGTATGTGTTGTATGTGTGTGTTCTCAAATATATAAATATAACCTGCTCAGTCTATATAACATTACCCTTATGTTTCCAATTCCAGGGCTAACCACTTAGTATTGGACAGCTAACCTGGGGTCTCTTCACCGAGAAAGATTATTTTTCCTGTTCTCAGCAGTCCTTAGTTGCACACAGCTTTTGTTTGTTTGTTTGTTTGTATTTTGTCTTTTGTCTAGGGTGGAGGGTCAGTGACATTTCTCCCCTTGCATGTTGGAATGTCTGTTGATGTCATCCTTGCTCAGGTGTTGTTTAGACAGTTACGTTGATGAGACTTCATGGGTGTAGCATCTCTGATATTTCTAAGAGACAATCTCACAGCAAACTTCTGTTTTTCTGACTCTTACAATCTTTCCACTCCTCTTCCTTTATGATCCCTGAACCTTAGGTGCAGGAATTGTGTTGCAGATGTATGAGTCGGGGCTGGGAACAATGAGTCGTTCTTTGCACTTTGATGGCTATAGGTTTGTTTGTTTGTTTGTTTGTTTTGTTTTGTTTTTTGTAATGCTCTCCACTACACAGTAGTGTTTGAGTGTCAGATTACCATTTAATATGCTAGGGATATTGTAATGAGCAAAACAGACATATATTTTTGTTACCAGGGAGCCTACCTTGTGGTGGTAAGAGATAAAGAAATTTAGAAAAATAAAACCAGCGAGTGAAAGCACAATGGAAGTGCACAGAGCAGAAGCGGCTGGAGAGATATCTCAGAGGTTAAGAGCACTCTTGTGCTGTTCTTCCAGAGGCCCTTGGTTCGATTCCCAGCTCTCACACGGTAGCTCACAACTAACTACATGTAACTCTAATCCCACATCATCCAATGACATCTTCTGGCCTTTGTGGGCACTGTATGTATGTAATAAACATATACAGACATAGATGCAGGCAAGCACTAGCACACGTAAAAAAAAAAAACATAAATAAAATCTATGAGAAATTCACAGAGCAGAGAGGAGTGGCAGAGTGATGGGTAGGAGGGGACTCACCCTCCTATGGCAGGTTGTTGACCAAGGAGGGTCAGACTGAGGGGGACATTTGTGGCTTGACTGAGCGAAGCATTTTGCAGCTTCTCTCCCAGCACAGGAGCTGTGTACTATCTCCCACTGCTGCCTTTGCATGAAGCCCTTCCCCTTACAGGCTGCTTCTTCCAAAAGGCTGACATCCCTTGTTAGCTCCCTGTAGCTCAGGGACTCCCTGAGGGGTTTGTAGGGACCCTAGACCTTACAGCACTCAGGGTTATCTCCATCTCCCAGTCACTCTTTAGGGTCAGCACAGCATCACTGCCCCCACTGCAACCCCAGCCACTGCTTTATCCCCAGGGCTCTTTACAAACACACTCTCCTCGTAGTACAGCTGCAGAGGGGTTTTGAAGAGATTCCTGCCCCCCCCCCCCCACATTCAGTTTCACTTGATTTACAGGCTAATGGTCAGCTTGCTGAATGTTTCTCGGAGTGGGTTAGGACTCTGGTACTTGTGGCTTAGTCAGCGCCACATTCCATTGGTCAACACAACTCAGAAGGCCCAGGGATGCTGGTTCAAATGGAGGCAAACGGACTTTCTTGATGGAGGAGCCGTAGACACGGTATAAAAGAGGATGGCTTACAGAAAGAGGAGCAGTCGCAGCTCCCTTTTTGAAATAATCACCATAATCAGACTGAAACTAGGTGCCTTGGGACTTGAGGACGTAGAGGCAAGATGCTGAGCGACCAGGCGAGGGCCCCCCCATGGGACACGGCAGTGTTTGGTCTTACCCAATTCTTCCTCTAACTGCTCAGGCAGGACCACACAACCTGGCCAGTGGCTAGGGACTGTCTCCCCGTGGGCGTCCTCTGCTGCCCCAGGAAACAAGGTCGCAAAGGATCGCGAGACCTTTGCGTGGCCCACACTCTGCCTTTTGGAGGCAGAAACCACGAGAGAGGAGAGAATCAGGCTCTGTGGCTACTGTGCTCTGCCCGCTCCCGGAGGCATTATTATCTCTTCTCGCTCCCAGAGCTTTCCCTGGCACCACAGAACGGCTTGCAACCGAGTAAGGAAAGCCGTGCGCTCATGTGGAATGTGTCACTGTTGGAAGTTTCTCTCTCATCATTAACTAATTTGCTGTGCTTTGCCACGGCCCTTGTTATCTATAACCATGGTAACGAAGCAAAGAGCTGTGCATGCATTTATTTTGGACTCTAGAAGTCCAAGGAAGGGGTTGTATTTCCCACTTGACTCCAGAGTGCCCCGGTGGGGCTACACTTGGCTGTCTAGTCCTCTGGGGACTTTATTTTCCAAGTGTGAAATGTGGGGGTTGGGAGAGGGGGAGGCGCTGTCGATGGCTACAGAGAACTAACTCATCCAGAAGAGCCTTCCTAGCATCGGGAGGGTGTATTTAGAATCTAGAAGGAGGAGAGTTTCCCAGCCTACCCAGGAGTGCTTGTGAATCTGGGGATGACAGTGGTGCTGTGCCACGGCTGCAGTCCCTCATTCTGCTAATTTGGTGTCCTCGCTATATAATTATCCTGTGAAATTCCCTGACTGAAGACAAGTTTTTTTTTTTTTTAATCTTTCCATGACTCCCACCCCTCATTGCCCAGATTCGTGAATGAGGAAAGTGGGTGTTTGCAGCTTTTGGAGGAGAACAGCCATGTTATGCAACCTGCCCTTCTCTGAATTTCCGCAGCAGCAGCACCCCCGTCCCCCCTCCCCCCTCCACACGCTCAGCCCTAGGGAGGAGGAGTAAGACTGCTCAGGGCCAGCAGATGCAGATTCCCACCTCTTTGGGTTTCAGTTTCTCTATCTGGAAAATAGAGAGAAAGTTACTTCTCCGTGGACGCTCTGAAAGAGCACATGATACCTTTTGACTACCAGGGAGTGTGACAGAAAGTGGGCAGGTGACTTCCCTTCCTTGAGCCTCAGTTGTGCCTCCTGGAAATGGGGCCAGTAATAACTCCCCGGGGATTCAATGGAATGCTGCCCACTTGCATATGCCCCTGTTGAGTTGTTATTGGCAATCTGTATTAATCACAAATGCCAGCGAAGGTGCAGAGTTCCGCTGACCTGGGCGTGGCTTCCAGCAGGCCATGGCTGGCCTGCCAGGCTGGTCAGATGTGGTTAGAGGTATCAGCTGATTCAAGAGCATGTCTGGGAGCTTCCCAGGGGCAGGTGCCAATGCCACACTGATGAGCACCCATCCCCTGATGGGCTCTTGGCATTTCCTGCTTTGTGCCAGGTCAGCTCTCACACTGAGTCACAGTGACTCCTTACAATCCTGGCTACCCCTGGCCTGGGCCATGAGATGGCAGCCAGTTCAGAAGAACACTTGGTCAATATGGCATCCTCTCATTACATTGGTATTTTAGAATGTTCTCTCTCTTTCTCCCTCTCCCCCCCTCCCCCCCCTCTTTTTTTTTTTTTTGGGTGTGTGTGTGTGTGTGTGTGTGTGTGTGTTATTTGGTGAATATTGCTCTATCTGTTTAGTTTTGCTTGTTGGTGACAAAGGATCCCCTTTTTATCCCAGCTTGTCCTTGAGAGTCTCCTACCTCAGCCTCTCAGGTCACAGGCACAGGTCACAGGTTTATTCTTTCTGACATGAAGAAGACACCTAAATAGTTCTAATGCCTTTGACCGTTGTTACCTATTGAACATGCCAGCATGGGTTTATTTGGAGCTAGAAACTAACAGTTGTTATTTCTTGAGGAAGAAGTTAGGGAGATGGGTGGAGAAATACCTTTTTACAGAATGAACTAAGTGGTCAGAATTAGCCCAACTCACTTAATTTTGATTTGAGTGAGTGGTGTTTTGTGTATTTTATGTTGAGCTTGTTATTCTGCTAAACGGGCACACTAGCAAACTGCTCTCTAAATTTGCATCCTTATAACTCACAGATTAGTGTCCTTCCTCAACCTCATCAGAGAAGTTTCTTGGTGCAAATTAGTGATGGTTAACAGAGAAACTCAGGGCTGGTCAAAGTATAGTGTATAATTGTCTTTGGAGCACTTAGCCAAACATATGACAACTGCATCACTGCCCCCAACGAGAATGAACTCAGAAGTGGAGTTGGAAAGACGCTAAGAAGCAGATGTCTAAGAAGAGAAGACTGGAGGGAAACAGTGTCTTCTGGACACAACAGGACCCGTGCACTCATAAATCCATAGCAGCTGTGATTGTCTGTACAAGATCAATCTAGTCAACACTGAGGCTATTTCTATAACTGAGGAGCTATTGAGAGTTGATGGCTTCGGGGGAAGGGAGAGCCGGTTTTCCTTAATAGTGTGGCTGCTGGCTAGGCCAACCACTTTCTGGCAGATAGCCCCATACACATGAAAATATCGATAGTACAGGGTTATCTTAGAGGAGTTAAGGGAGGAAAGAGAATATGTATGATAGTAACACACTGTATGAACTTCCCAAAGAATCAATACAATTATATTTTTAAAAACAAACATGGGGGCCGGTTCAGTTCAGACCTGAATTTGAGCCACTAGCATATAAAAAGCTCATTATGGCCATATGAATGTGCTTGAAACCCCAGTGTTATAGGGAGGCAGAGACAGGGGGATCGTCAGGGCTTGCTGGTCGTCTGCTGTAGTGATAGACTCTGTTTCAAGGGAGTAAGGCAGAGAGTGATAGATCGGGACACCCAGTGTCCTCTGGCCTCCATTTCTATGTAAGGGCATGCATGTCCACAGCACACACTCATACATAACACACACACACACACACACACACACACACACACACAGACCAATAATGAAGTAAACAGAATGAATTATTTTGCAGTCGGAGATGAAGTTTTCAAATTTGTAAAGATGGCTCTTAAATTCCATTTGAGGAGACTCTACCCTCCTGGCTTGTGATGAAAGTGATCTGCTCTGCTCTGGACACTTGTACTTAGTGATTAGTCTGTGTTTTCACCCTCCTCCCAAGGGCCATCGCTTCTCTGTGTTCTTCTCGTATCGCAGATGGGTCTAGGCAGGCCCTGTCGTGACACTTCCCATGAATGATCTTGTTCATGTATGTTCAGTGTGTATGAAGTAACTTCCCTTGGTTGTCCCTGCATGCACACAAAGGGACATAGGTTGGTGATATGCCTCTGTGTTGACCCATCTGTGCAAGCTGAGTATAGACTCTATGAAGCCTAAAACAATGCCATAGGCTATGGGCTTTGGGGAAAGATACTCTGTGGTGAAGAACCCCAGGCGTGTCAACTCCAAACTACTCCAGAGAACGTGTAATTACCATGAGAGGCTCTGCTTCCCACCTGGGAAGAGTAGTTCACTGTGATGCTCACGGAGGGAGATCTAGCCAGTACCCATGCATCCCAGGGATGCTGGAGAGTAGGGGCCCCTCACTCACCTCTTCCCATCTGGGTTTCCAGGGATTTAAGTCAGCGCTTGTCCTTTTAGACAAAGGCAAGTGAGTGTGAATCCTGTCTGCATCACCAGCGAACTGTGTGAGCTTAAGTAAGTCACTACTTTGGCTTAGAGACACATTCTTCTAAGGCCGCTGTGTCATAGGCTTGGCCTTCAGCTTCTGGTGGAGCCTTTAAGAGGTGGCACTTAGTGGAAATCTATGATCATTGGGAACAGAACCCTGAAGGAGTTCTAAGCATCTCAGTCATTCTCTTCTATGCTACTGTGAAGAGAGCAGCTTTTCTTTGCCATACTCTTCTTGCTGCGAGGTGCAGGTTTACCACCAGAAGCCTAAAGGCTGCGAACTGCCTTACCTCTCCCAGTTTGTTGAAGAGGCCCTGTGCGTTCCCACTGGCTGCATTTCTGGCTTTTGTCTCCAGGCCCTGTAGGACTTCCTGGCTGCTCAGGCATCAGGTTTTCCTAGCATCACGTTGGCCTTAGATCCCAGACCATCCCACATGTGTACCCAGCCATAGGCCTGACATGCTTTGCATTGCCTTTGGGTGCGTCTTCCAGGAAGACACTGCCTCTTATGTTATCTATCTATTCTGAGCTGTGGGGTACCCTACCCCCTTTGGCCATCATCCTGGGCTACTGACCTAGGCATCTCTTCTTTTCTTTTCTTTTATTAATTTATTCAGATTACAACTCAATTGTTGTATCCTCCCATTCCTCCCTCCCTCCCGCTTTCACCCTATTCCCCTCCCCTAGGTCTATGACCGAGGGATTCTGATTTGCGGGAGAGATTGTATTCTCTTGACACTGTGTAGGGCTGGTAGGTGGCCTACCTCTCTCAGGATGACCATGGGGTGGGGTGACTCCCCTCTGCTCCCACATTCCATGCAGAGTCCTGGCTCTGCATTGCCATGTGCCTTCTGTACCTTTCCTATAAGGCAGACCCTGACTCCTCACCCACAGGCCTGCACTGGATAAAGAAGAAGATCATGGAGCTTCCTCATTTTCCCTAGAAGCTGTCCTTGGGACCAGGGTTACTCCTGACCCTCAGGCGTGCCACTTACTCAGAATTTGGGAAACACTTGCCAGGCCCAGGTCTAATCTCAGGGTTGTACTTCTGCCTAAATGCCTCTGTAGCATCCAGTCACCCTGGCCGCCTTAAGAGTCATGAGTACACTGGAGAATGTCTTCCGCTAGGGGTCTGAAACAGCTTAGAGGCGCTGTTGAGCCAGATAGTAACGGCAGGCCTGGAAGCCGTGCCTATCCTGCTTTGAAACTTGAACAAAGAACTCACGTTTGAGAGTATGCTGAACCCAGTGAGAAGTACAAATGGTTCCTTTACCCCTTGCAGCCAAGGTTGGGCAGTCTGGGCTAGGCGAAGATGCAGCAGCTGTCTGTGGCCATGGAGGGGAAGAACCCAACAGGAGCAACAGTCAGGCTGGTTCAAGGTGCCTGGGACTCTCCCACATCCGAGTCTGGAATGTTCCTAAATAGCCACCATCCTAAATCGCCATGGTTGGCTCTAGCTGTTACTTCTTCATCCAGTACATTCCAGAAAGGGCTGTGGTAGACCTTCAATCTAATCAAGCAGTCCCAGGGCCTGCCTTCGCCACGGGCTATTTCCTCTGAAGCAAGGCTGGGCTGGCTGCTGGCAGGCCAACTGTATTGGGACCTACCTTTGTGGTAGTCAGCTGCTCCTTCTCAGAACAACAGCCTGGTCCCAGGGCCAGCAATAGGCATGAGAAAAGAACCACAATGAGCTGGCTAATAGTTGAAATTAATAGTGGTAATTAATTGCTAAATGCATACAGAGACCATGGCAACAGGCGGAAGGCAAAAACATTTCTGTTTGTAGGCTGAGCTCCAAAAGGCTCCAACTCTTTGTAAATAGCTTGCAGGAGTTGGTTCATATCTTGGTAGAAAGCAGGGAGTGAGTCTTGCTTCTGAAGCTGTTCCTCTCCTGCTTCTTGGCTGTGCAGCTTTGCATATTTCTCTGAGCCCATTTCCCCATACGTGAAATACAAAGGCTAGCATCCAACTCACGGATCTTCCTGAGAGTTAATGTTCTATTATGTATGAAGAGGGGACAACTCGGCCTCTGAGACTGTCACTATCTGGGTTGGAGGGGTCAATCATCAACCACTCTGGGCCGTAACCCATTTGTCTGAAAACAGGAACGACAATAATAGCATCCGTATCATCATCATCATCACCACCACCGCCACTGCCAGGACTTACGTAATAAAGTGCAAATCACCGGCAGCATCCGGGTCGTTGCAGTTCTTGCCATGAAACCTGTAGGCACCTCACCATTAGCTGTTTAAGATGCATGGCTCGGAACCTGATGTTTCCAACAGCAATAGCGTCCATTGAAAGCTCATGATGTGTCAAGGCCCATTCACCTGTGTGTGCTTCTCCAATCCTTCTCCTAATCCTAAGAACCGTGTTACCATCATCCCTATTTTACCTAAGATGAGACTCAGCTTAGATTCTAGTGACAGGGACCCAGACCACATGTCTGAGCCTTGGCGTTGACTTTTAAAAGAGTAGAGCTTGGTGACCATGTGGAAATAACCAGTGTGGGAGAGGGAGTCTGGTCTAGTTAAGCCCAGTCATTCATCACGCTGGCATTTCAGCACATCCTGATAGAGGTGGTGGTGGCTATCTGTGCTGATGGGCAGGCCCAGGCTCAGTCTCCACTTGGCCTTCTCTAGGACTCAGCATATCTGTACCCTGTTCAAATGTGCTCCCTTTCCCAAGACTTTAAATTGCTTAATGGTACCACCACCCAAGTCTCTAGTCCCCAAATTTGGGTGTCATTCCAAATAGGGTAGAGAACAGCATTCTGGATGAGGTGGGGGGACCAGAGTATGAATGAGCGTATGGAGGGAGTGATGGAGTTGCAATGACAAAGATGGACATGACTTTATGACTGAGTTCTTTGGGGTTGAACAGATGCTGCTTGCTCCCTCCTTTCCCTCCCTCCCACCTCCCTCCCCTCTCTCTCTCTCTCTCTCTCTCTCTCTCTCTCTCTCTCTCTCTCTCTCTCTTTGCGTGTGAGTGTGTGTGTATGTGTGTGTATATGTGTGTGTGTGTGTGTGTGTGTGTGTGTGTGTGTGTGTGTGTGTGTATTAAGGGGTGTTGGCATGTAGTGTGTTTTCATGTGCTGGGGACTTCAAAAGGTGAGTGCTATGCAGGAGACAGTCAGGGTTTAGTATGCTACTTGTAAGTTTTAAACACATAGTGTCATCACCTGAGGCCCTTAAAAATGTGGCTGTGGGATGACACCTCTGGAGGTTTGACTGGCTTGGTGTGAGGACTTTAAAACACTTCCCAGTTTGGGGCTGGGGAGATGACACAGTGTAAAGTGTTTGCTGGGTGAGCATGAGGACTGAATCTTATTTTTCCACATCCACAGAAAACCCTGGTGAGGCTATACACACATGCACTCTTAGCCCTGGGGAGGTGAAAACAGACGGTAAGCTCCCTGGAGCTTTTTGACTATCCAGCTAGCCAAATGGGCAAGTCTCAGGTTCAATGAGAAAAAAAAAATTAGAAAGTGAATATGACCAAATGTCTCGGGTTGGAGGGCGGTATAAGATCTCCTGGGTTGATATCCATTCCATAGAGAAAGCGCCAGAAAACAGACCTGACCTATGATGCAACTTAAACATGCCAACTATATTATCTTCCAAATCCTGGAGACTTTTTAGATGATCACAGAGGGAAGTGGGGAGGTGCCATTGGTACTCCATGGATAAAGGCCGAAGAGAAATAGATGCTGGCGAAGATCCCACGGTACACAGGGATGACTCCCGCCACACAGAATGACTTAAAGCACAGTGTTAGAGTGCTAGAATTGGGAATTCTTTCCTGTGGGCATATGGGAAGTAAGGGAAGAAGACACATGAGCCCATGTGGGGAGAGCAGCAAGGCAATGAGCAAAAGCCAAAGGGGCGGAGGCTAGTGCTCCTGCAAGGCACTGGTGGAGAGCACAGCACGTGGGGAATGATGGATGTCATGCCTGGGGAAAGAAAAGTGGGCAGAGACGAGGAACTAGCCACCTGTCCTGCTCATGAACCCCACCTGAATCCAGGCCAGCCAGTGGGTATCTTAGACTCCTGTGGAGGGAGCTGTGTAAGAACTGGGGATGGGGGTGCATCCTCAGGGCATGGCCACACTCCAGGGGACACGTGGACAATGGAGCACTGTCTCCCTATAGCCTCTATTTCCATAGTGTCTGTAATGTCTTGTCCACTGTATGTCTGCAGGCATCAAAGACAGTATATGTACATATTTACTGTCCAATATCCATGGCTTCATCCTCCAGGCTGATGTTCCCAATGTCTCATGTTGTTTGGAAGTAATTCTTTCCAGAGTCATCATATTCTAGGCAATCTTCTTCTGGTCCTGGCTTTATGCCCACAAAGAAGGACAAGGAGGAAGGCGTGCTTTCTACTCCCAGGCGCCCCTCTATCCTGCACCCTCCAGTACAGGCTCAGAGGGTGTTCCCTGCACTGTATTCCAGCACCTGGGTCAACTAGGACACGTTTTGTGATCAAGTGGGAGAATGATGCTATCAGCTTAAAAAAAAAAATCCCTAGTTAAATAGTGTCCTCCAAAAAGTCATGTCTACCTGGAACTTTAGAACATGATCTGCCTGGGACAAATCTTTTCTGCCAGTGAAATGGTGATCTTGAGGTACCACTGTAGATTTAAGGTGCAGATGCAACGGTATCTGTGCAAGAAGAGGAGAGGGCAGAAGAAGACAGATGGAGATGAAATCTACACGCAGACAGAAACAGACCAGGGGGAGCACGGAGTGTCCCAAAGCAAGAAGGAAGGAAAGAAGGATGGAAGGAAGAGAGAGGAAAGAGGAAGGAAAAAGGGATAGAGGGAGAGAAGAAAAGGAAGGGGGAAGAGGGAGGAAGAAGGAAGAAGGGGGAAGAAGAAAGTAGAGAGATGGAAGGAGAGAAAAAGAAAATGGAAAGAACGGGGAGAGGAGGGAAGAGCCTGATAAGGAAGGAAAGGGGGAGGAGGGAGGGAAGGAGGATTTGTCATCAGCTCTTACAGAGGGATCATGACCCCCTGACAACTTGGTTTCAGACTTTTGTCCTTTAGAACCACGGGAGACAATGAGAGTCTGGTGCTTTGAGTCACCCAGTGCGTGGTGTTTTGTTCTGGCAGCCCAAGGACACGGGCAGTCCCCTGTGTTTAAATGCCAAGTGGATGCACTCTGACACAAATATTGAACCCCAGCCTTGCTTGTCAAGTTCCCTGAGGTTTATTGTTTGGGTGACAAAAGGAAGATTGGAAATAGGAGGCCTCGGGTGTCTCTCTCTTAAAGTCTGCCTTTCAGCCTCTCCCAGCTGGTGACTCACCTGAGAGGGAAGCGGGGTTTGAGGTTTCCGTGGACTCAGTGGGTCCAAAGTAGCTTCCAGTAGCCACAAAACTGGTTGCATTATCACATAGCCTCTGGCTCTAAAGAATAACAGCCTATACTTGTATGATTATTAACACTTATTGGGTACTTTATAGCTCTAGATCTGCAGTGAGGATTTTATACTCTGTACTTTTTTTCCGTTCTTCTATCATCCCTGTTTCACTGATGAAGAATTGGACACAGATTTTTTTTTTAGTCGTTGCTTTGTTTTACCTTTCACAGATCTCCCTAACCATTTCAGGAATCAGGCATCAAGATCCCCACTAACCGAGGTGCCACAGTCACTGGGTGGACACATCCACACAGGGTGTTGTGGCTGCTTTTGAGAGTTGCCCATGTTCCTCCTGGTCACCTGGATAGACACCTGGGATGCCATGAAGATCAAACTATTTCAGGGATCCCACAGGCTACCTTTAATTTATCCTTACAGAGAAGTGGCTCATGTCCTCCTGTCCCTGAGACTGGAGCTGCACATGTCACCTGACTGTCCTGCCCTAGCACATCTTTTCCACTCTTGCAGCTTTGGAAGAAAGCTGGAGGATTCAGAACCATAGAAAGCTGAGTACAGTCGGCTCCAGCATCCCAGAACAGCCTCAATGCCACCAACGAGCTTGTTAGATAGCAGAACCTCTTGTGGTTCCTTTTGCCTGAGTCAGACCTTGTTTTGAGAAGATGCCTAGTGGACTGTGTACACACCATAGAGGGACAAAGGGGAGGCAAATACCCTAAGAAGGCCTCAGCTTTGGGGAAATTCTGTGCTTTCTTGATCAGATGAGCTGAGATCAGGGGAGCCCAAACTCTATGGTCCTGAATTTCCACATGTGGGACCTTCTATCAGACAGCCTTATTCAAGGCTATCCCGGGCCCCACCAGTCCTGGGACCTGCCACAGCCAGTTCCCCACCTCTGACCCCAATGTTGGAGATGGACTTTAAGGCTACAGTGATTCTGAATGACAATTAAGAGATGGATAGTCAATTACTCTTTTCTCAGTCCTCCTCATGGGGGAGGGCTCGAAGCTTCCAGACTGCTGAGGTCCATAGACAGCTGAGCCTGTGCAAGACATAGGTATTGGATAAGTAACAGACTTTTCACAAGGCCTGCTGGCCTCTCCTGCCCAGCACTCAGGAGAGAAGCAGCTAGCTAGCTTGGAGATGCCCTAAGGCAGTCAGCTCTGGGTACAAACGGTTGCACTGACCCCAGGCTTCAGGATGTTCTGTCTGTGTGGGCTGGGCAGTCTCAATGCAGACAATTTTTGACTGTTTTGTACCTAGTATCCATAGCGGTTCCGATAGAGGAGGTCCTTCCAGTTTGGACAATAGTTACAGGCAGGGGTATTTTTCACATACCGGACAATAATGCAACGTTTAGTCCTGTGGCCTGAAGGTCTGAGAACCCTGGAGGGAACAGAAGGAAGAAAGGCACGTGGGTGGGAAGGACAGTGGCCCCATCGTTCCATGTGGATGGGCAGGAGCAGATCACCTCTGACACATCTCCCAAGGCAGGTTGTCCTATGACAACTGATAGGACGACACAGGCCTGGCTGTCCTTGGCAGCGAGAATGACTCACACGGGCCCTTGTTAACCTGTTTACTACGTGAGTCATCTGGGTCCTCACAGGCCCAGTTCCCTCGACTGTAAAACAGGAGTACTAGTAACTGCCAGGCCGACTCATAAGGATGGTAAGTTCTAAATCAAATCACACCAAAGGCGGCGTTCATGTCCCACGGACTGTGAGGTACCCCTTGCAGAGAGACCTGCAATGTGGCAGCCAAGACCAGCTTCTGCTTCATATTTGCCGAGTCAGCCTTCTCCTGGGGCATGCGCACAAAGCCTAAAAAAGAGGGAGAAGTTCAACTGCATACTTATAAAATGCTGCTACCCAGTGTTCCTCAAATCCTTCTGTACGTCTCTCTACAGACCGTTGATGAGAGCTTTTAAAAGGTCTTTACTGGCAAAGAGAACACATGAGAGACCCCCAGAAGATGGAGGGGGTAGAAACGTGGTGTAGATAATTGTAAGGACGTTGGCTGGTTGTGGATCCAGCTCTGCCCTCCTCCGCTGGAACTGCCGGCCTCTTGTCGTCAGCCTTCCATGTCTCTCCAGCCTCCTGCCTTTTTAGCTACACTAGGCTTATTTTTGGTTATATATATTGAATAAGTGACTGCCGTTTCTTTGTCCTACATGTCTCTGTCACCTAATTTCTCTTTCTCTGTAATCCAGTCCTTATTTTCAGACAGTCATAGGAGACGAAGGAAACTTTAGCACACAACCTCTCCCAAGGCTCATTTGATATCGAGGCTTAAAACTTGCTCAAAAGTAAAAAGATTTTACTTGTCGTTGGCTGACACTTTTGTGCCTTGAGTTTTGTCATCACCTCTGGTCACACTTGCTCTTGTGTCTGTGACGATGGAGAGGTCACATGACACAGCCACAGTGTGTGGTGTTATCAGTGGCCTGCAATTCAGGAACATGGCACCAGGTGAGCTAGCACAGGGAAATTTGGGGATATTCCTGAAAGCACATTCTACTCGGAGAGAGCTCAGTCATTAACCCTTATAAAATGGCAGTGAGCTTCACCCACACCCACTGAAAGTCCTCTTGATTCTTCTTGGCCTAGACTAAAAACACACCATCTAAGTCTCCTCAGCCTTGCAGTGCAAGCCCAAGGCATTTGAAAGGATCTAAGCATATTTTTAAGACTTAGAAGAAAAATTCAAATACCAATGCAAGATACAAAAAGTTCTTTTCAAAAAGTTAATAAAGCTCAATTACACCACTTTAATAGAATCTTATTAAAATTTTGGAATGCTTTTGGAATGCTAAGATTTTGGAATGCTTTCCTAAGACAAGTTAAATCAGATTCCCAGCTTGGCTATATCCTTTTGATGTCCTTCAATTCATTAATCAAAGATACAAGAGAATATTCAATTAAAATCAATGGTAAAAATCTATAGAAACAAACAAAATTAACAGAAGTCATTCTGCTGCTGAAAAGTGAATGATGAGGCCACAGAGATGGCTCAACTGGAAAAATGTTTACTGTGCAAGCCTGAGGACCTGAGTTCAAATCCCAAGCACCCACCTTATAAGCAGCTGGCTGTAGTGGGGTACCTCGTTAGTAGTGCTGGGGAGGCAGAGACAGGAGGATCCCCGGGGCTTGCTGATGTCATATACAGGTTCAATGAGAGACCTGGTTTCAAAATATACAGTGGAGAGCAAGAGAGAAGCCCATTGAGTTCTGGCCTCCACACATGTATTCACATGCATGTGCTATGTGTTCATGCACATAACACACACACACACACACACACACACACACACACACACACACACACACTAATTAAAGATGAGTGAATTATAATATATGCAATTCACTAAGAGGAGGAGAGACATTTTGAATACAGGTAATGGATTTGTTCACGGATGGCTTGGCTGGTAATTTAATGACAAGAAGTCAATCATAAGAACATCTTTGAAAGGGATTTAACTTTTTTTCTTTCCTATTTGGAATAAGCACTGACATTGACAAAGGTAACTTGAAAGCTATAATAGGATGTTAACACAGAGCTGTTATCAACAAACTGGCTGACAAGTGCTCTCAAGTTCAAAAGAACTGAAGATACATCTTTGCAAAAGAGATCCCGAACTGCGTGGATAAGTTCGTACATAAAAGATCATCGGTAGACATTTTCTCCAGCCAACAGCTAAACGGTTGGAACATAAAGTGTCCTCCCAGAGGCCCATGGGATTGGAACCTGATCCTGGGCTGGTGGTACCATTTTTTTGAGGTTTGTAGAAGCTTTGGGATGTCAGTAGCCTACCTTGCAGAGGAGGGGTCACAGAGGCGAGCCTTTGAGGGGTGTGGTTTGCCTCTAGATTTGGTCTAACTTGCTGCTTCCTGACCCGTTGATGTTCCAGTTGTGATGTCCAGTTGTGATGCCTTGGCTGTGCCTCTGAAGCTGTGAGACCAAGTAACCCTCTCTCCCTTTACACTGTCACAGCAATGGGACAGTAATGGATATTCATTTTTTACCCATTTATTTAACTGAAATTACCAACTATAATTTTTTTCCTCTCAGGGAATTTTTTTTTTACTAGGCTGGGGGAAGGTTTGACTTCTACAATTTTCTGACAAGAAAAGATGACATTACAGAGTTCTTGTCTTCTGAAGAGATTACCAGTGATTAAATGAACAAGTCGGGCACACTGGTGAGAACAATGTTCCTTTTTTTTTTTAACTTTTGTAAAGTCCCTAATATTTCCTATCTTTTAAAAAATTATATTCTGTGGTTCCTTATCTCATTTAAAATCAGTCTTAGATTTTGAGCTTGATTTTGGTTTTCTAACCTTTTGTTAAAATAGACTTCCACCATTTCTTGACAGAAAGCCTGTACACAGATACACACAGAGACATTCATATATACACACATACATTCGTACACACATACATATACACATAGACACACAGGTGTGCATGTGCATGTACACATATCTACACCCCTATACCCACGAAAGTGGAACAGATTCAGTACATCTTTCTTGATTTCAGAATAATGCATCCTCTATGGGATGCCGTCTCAATCTACAGCAGGAGACAGTGCTCTCTGCTCTGGGAGTGCCAGTAGTGCCATAACATGATGGTGCAGTGATTGGTTTTCTGACTTCTTTGAAGGAAAGAACTACATGTTTTTGGTTTCCATGGCTGTATTCAGACACTTAAAATGGAAGTCTGAGTGTGCAGGAGCCAGGAATAAATGGTCACTGCCCTCTAGAGCCCAGAGCATCTGCACGGTACATAGCCCTCCAGGCGCTTTCGTCTTCTCTCCTTGCTGTCTAGAAAAGATTGGCTACCTGTTCACTCTGGGATCCAAATATCTAATTTAGAAGAAACTGTGTACCTTCTCAGGGATTAGGGGCAGGGGGGGGCACACAGGTCCTGGGCAGCCTTCTGCCCAAAGCAGACCCCAGGCTAGCCTGGGCAGTCTCTGAGAGGTTTGTCTAAGTCAAGGGAGCAGATCTGAGAATGGCTAGGGAGTGCCTGGTGGTAAAGAGGAAGAACTGGACATAGGTGGAGGGAACGGGGTCATGTGCCAAAGGGAGGGGCAGTCACTGAGCCCCAGGAAGGGCCCCTGGGGCGGGTGATCTGCAGGTACCCACAGCTTCCTGCTTTTTATTTGAGAGTTTTCCCCTAGAGAAACTGGGGAACCTAAAGTAATTGTATCCTGTATCCCTGAGAACATCTGGCTGTTCTCTCTTAAACAATGTGAACCTCACTGTGTCAGTTTTACTTCTTGTTGCTGGGACAAGGTAACTGACCAAAACAACGTAGGAGAGAAAGGACGTATTGTGACTCATAGTTGAAGGTTACACACCAGCAGCTTCAAAGGGCTTGTCCCATTACGGCCTTTAGACAGAAACTGAAAAATGACAATTACATGCACGACAGTGCTTAGCTCGCTCTCCTCACTCACTCCTGGGCCCAGCCCATAAATGGTGCCAAATGCCTTCTATATGGTCTCCCCAGTTCAATTAAGCCAGCTATGAAGCCCCCCTCATAGACCTCCCTCCTAGGCCGTTCTAGGTTGTGCCAAGTTGACAATCAGAACTAATCGCTACACGCATCTTCCGTACCCGTAAAGGGCGAAGGACATTGCGAAAGGTAGATTAAATCACAGAGTCGCTCCACTGGTGATGGTGTTGGCCTTGTGACAGTACAGGTCTGAAGTTCGGTGGTGGTGTCGTGATTTTAACCCTGGCTTTGCCTTGTTGCCTGCAGAATTTCTCATGGTTATCAGGGCTATGTACCTTCTAGGTGTTGGAAGCTGCATACATTTCTGGAATAGAATTGTGGAAGTTCTGGGCTACGGGCATCTTCCGAGACCACCTAGACTAGCAGTTTCCAAACCCTTTCCTAGCCAGACTCCTTAAAAGGGAACTTTTGTACAGAGGCCCTGTATGTCAAAGGCACCTTGTAGCACAGGATTAGGGCCCCAGACGCTCACAGATGCTCACTCCTGTGGGGCAGTCTGCGAGCACCATTTCTTTATCCTATTCTGGGAGGAATTATAAGCACAACGGGCCTCTTGTTGAACTCCATGACTCTAATCCAATGCCTTACATGGAAGAGGAGAGCACAGAGAAGAAAATTACCCAGGATGAATCAGGAACCCTTTGCTTTCTCTTGGCCTCAGTTTCCCTATCTGCATCTGAGATCACAGCTATCCAAGGTCTTAACACCCTCAATCTCGTTCTAAACTAACGCATGACACGGGCGCCCCCTTGTGGTGAGAAAAGGTCTGGACGTCTGAGGAGTTGTCTCTGTAGGTTGGTGTCTTTTCTTTCTTTCTTTCTTTCTTTCTTTCTTTCTTTCTTTCTTTCTTTCTTTCTTTCTTTCTTCCTTTCTTTCTTTCGTTCTTTCTTTCTTTCTTCTGTCTGTCTGTCTGTCTGTCTTTCTTTCTTTCTTCTGTCTGTCTTTCTGTCTTTCTTTCTTTCTTTCTTTCTTCCTTCCTTCCTCCCTTCCTTCCTTCTTTCTTTTTTTTTTTCCACGCAGGTCTCTAATTAAGCCTGACATCTTTTCTTGATCCTCATGTTCTCAAACCAGGTGGAGCACTAGGAATCCTAAAGAGTCATGGTGGGAAGTGTTCCCTTGGCTAACTACCGTGTGATTTTGTTCAGGGTCCTGCAGGAAGCCTGTTAGGCTTACATAACTGTGCTACTGGGGGATGGGCACCGTCAGCCTTAAACCTGGTATCTAGAGCTCTGCAAAATCCCCTGAACTTTAGGGAGCTGTTGCACAGATCAGCATTTGTAGGAGATAAGGTTCTGGTGTTCTGTCTGCTTTTCTTGAGGTGGCCTGACACTCTGAGCTCATTAGAAGCCCTGGTACACTCAGAATGCTCACACTGGGCAAATGCACCCTCTTGGTCACTGATGCTGAGACATGTTTAGAAAGCCAAAGAAAAATGAAAAGCCAGGTGCCCTAGTTCAGGGCTGACAAGCGGGACACATGGGCTCAACTCTGCAAACCTGCAAAGCCTGCTGAGAGCGTTTCTGGTTTTCCTGTCCTGAGACCTGCAAAGATAGCCACTGACAACTGGCAGACACGACACAGCAATGGATGATGAGATAGTTTCAGCCTTCAGTCAGCTTCACACTGTCACCCAATAGGTGACTGGTTCTGGGCCTTTTTACAAAGCATGTGGAGGAGAGTAAGGTCACAGAGGGAGGCTAAGTATTTCACCAGGGCTAGCTCACTCCATTCACACGATTACTCTGAGAAGTACGACCGTTATCACCATGCACTTGTAGAAATTAAGGCCTGGAGCTAGAGAGTGACTTGTCACATATCTGAACATGTGTGCATGGCTGGGCTGTCTTTGTGTATGTCCATGTGAGTATATGTGTGTGTGTGCATATGTGTGTAGATTTGAATATGTGTATGCCTATATCTATGTGTATTTGTGCATGTGTGTATGCATGTCTGTATGCATATATATATGTATTTGTGTATTCAGTGTATTTTTATGTGAATATGTATGTGTATGTATGTATTTGCATATGTGTGTGGATTTGTGCATGCATGTATGTATGTATATATGTACATTTATATGTATGTATATATATGTGTGTGTGGCACAATTTCCTCTAAATTTCACTATGTAGTTTTTTTAAAGCACATATTATTTAGGCATGATAATGAGTTTCATTATGATATATACATACCTATATATATATATGTATATATATATATATATATATATATATATATATATATATATATATCATGTATTTTATTCACATTCACCTCCATTACCCTTTCTTGTCTCCTTCTCTTTCAGGCTAATCCTTTCCCTTACTCCAAATAGGCCCCATTGCTTCACTTTTATGTCTTTTTTTTTTTTTTAAATGAACCTTGGAGTTTTGTTAGGGTTGCTTACAGGGACCTAGCTAGAAGGGTGTTATTACAGGGAAATATGCGCCTCACCAATGCTACATTCCTGGAGACGATGAAGTCTATTCCTCCCCCAGAAACCACTGACTACGCTAGGCCTTTTATTGTGATTTGCAGCTGGCATATATGGCATTCACGGTACTGATGGGGGACACACGGCACCTCCTGAAATGTCATGCCCAACTGCTGGAGCTACTGGCATGTCCACTCAGACGTCGTGAGGATGCTCCCAAAGAGTTGCCTGGTGTTCTCGCCCCAGCTTCTGGGCTGGCTTTCCTGCTGAATGAGCAGTTTCTGACAGCCACGACTGCCCTGTTTTGCTTTCTCATTTCCTGGTGATGGGATCTGACCCCGACACTCCCTGGCCCACACCCTGCCCTGATGTGTCACTGGGCTTGGCAACTCACTCATGCAGAAGTCCACACCTCCTCTTTGCTCCAAGGCCTGTAGACGGGCAGATCTCCTGGCCCTACTCCCTGCACAACTACACGGGACCACACCTGCAGCAGAACCGTTTATCTACAATGGGCTCTGGCCCTCTCTGCCTTCTCACCACTTACCTGAGGAGCCCCCACCCCCAACACGAGAAATTACGAAGTTTTGAAATGCCATGCTTATATTTGTTATTTATTGGGGTCTGAAAGAGCCAGGGCCCCATAGACATTTTGCATTCCTTGCTAGGGCAAGGTCCTCCC